>NW_012149986.1:1590150-1780226 GCF_000956105.1 Propithecus coquereli | reverse complement strand
TGTTGGGTTGCATTTTGTTGCTTTGTTTTCTCTCTTGAGCCATTGTGGAATCTAGCCTTTGATCTTTAACTTTTGAGTGGTTTTACATTCGAAAGTGTTTATTGTGGTGATCCTTGTATAATTCTGTTTTGAGTACTTCTTGGAGAGCTTGTCTTGTCTTGGTGAATTCCCTCAGTCTTTGCTTATCTGAGAATGTCTTTATTTCTCCTTCATATATGAAACTTAGTTTTGCAGGGTACAAGATTCTAGGCTGGGCATTATTCTGTTTCAGAAGAGTGAGAATGGGGCCCCAGTCTCTTCTTGCTTGTAGGGTTTCCCTTGAGCAATCTGGAGTTATTCTGATGGGCTTTCCTTTGTATGTTACTTGTTTCTTTCACCTTACAGCTCTTAGCCGGGCCTCTTTAGTGGATATTTTGATCAGTCTGATGACTGCATGACGTGGTGTATTCCTATTTGCATTGAATCTCCCTGGAGTCCGTTGAGCTTCTTGTACCTGTATATCTAGATTTTTAGCAAGGCTTGGGAAATTCTCCTCTATTAATTCTTCAAATAGCTTATCCAGCCCTTGTGTGTTTTTTTCTTCACCTTCCAGAATCCCTATCACCCTCAGGTTTGGTTTTTTCACATAATCCCACATTTCTTGTAGCTTATTTCTTTTCTATTAATTTTCTGCTCGATCTCTGTGACTGACTTGTTTAATTGGAAGGACTTGTCTTCAATCTCTGAGATTCTTTCTTCTGTTTGATCTACCCTGTTCTTGAGGCTTTCCACTGTGTTTTGTAGTTCCCTGAATAAGTCCTTCATTTCCAGGAGATTGGTTTGATTTTTCTTTGATATTTCTATTTCTTTAGTGAATTTTTCTTCCAAGTCCTGGATTTTTTTTGTAGTTTCTTTGTGTTGGTCATCCATTTTTTCTTGCATATCATTGAGTTTTCTTACAATCCATGTTTGAAATTCTTCTTCTGTCATTTTAGTGTTCTGAGTTTGGTTAATGTCGATTGCTAGGGAGCTGTTGTTCCTCTTTGGGGGTGTTCTTTCTGTTTGATTTTTCATACTTATGGAGTTCTTTCACTGATTCTTTCTCATCTGGATCTGTTGTTCCTTCTTGCCTTTAGATTTTCATTTGGATAATGACATGCCCCGTTTAGTCTCTGAGCCAGTAAGTAGTGTTTGTGGGTGAAATTCGAGCACACCTTTAATGATGAATCAGTAGGTGCAGTAAAAGGATATGCAGGATGACTCCCTGTCAGTAGGTGGCACTTGCAGGGAGGATCAAGGCCATTTTTGGGTCCTGTAGCCAGCTCTTGTTCCTCTAGAGAGGCCCTCTTATGCCTCGGGTGGTGGGTGGGGCCCTGGGACTTCCAGGTGTGTCCTTATTCTCCACCTCAGTGGGGGCAGGTCCGGGAGTGAATCTTGGTGGGGCTGGGTTGGGTAAGCCTGCCCTCAGGCTCCACAACTGCTGTTAGCAGAGGTCAAAGATCTGTTCTTTGCTTCTGTGCAAAGCTGCTGGGAGGGGCTGAAATGGCTCAACTCAGCTGAAAATCTGGGCTTGGGGGATGGGGCTGTCTGAGACCTGCACTCTGCAGCAGGTCTCACTCCCCTCCACCCTCCCCTCTCCGTGGCCTCTCCCAGGCCTCTGCCAGCAAGTGGGACCTCAAGGCGATGGATCTCCCCTACCTGTGAAGTGGGCCAGGAGGTTCCCTACCCAGGATTGCAGCCTGAGCTGGGTACACAGCCCTCTTTTGGGAGGAGGGTTGCCACTCAGGCACGCTTATCTGCCCCTGAAGGCACACACTCCACTGTAGGCTCCTTCACAGATGTTCCTTCGGTGCCCCAGGGCAGTGTGATCGTGACCTGGGTGTACGGGTCTGGTCTGCAGGCCTGTCCCCTGGGCCCTGGAGATCAATCTCGGACCCTGCCAGGGGGAGGGGTGCTGGTCTCGAATCACCTGCAGGGTGCCCAAGCTGGATGGATTTCATTCCACCTCGGGATTTGCCCCACTCTCCTGGAGTCCCCAGGCAAGCAACACCTGGGAGGGCTGGCTGGTAGGGAGCTCACAGTCTGAGTACCCCTCAGTCTGCTGTAGGGCCCCAAAAGGAAAGTTCCCATTCCTTGGAGATGCCTCCGTGTCATGGCTAAATTGTCTCTGGGCACGCACGGGTAGGGAGGGGGAAGGAGAGAATGGAGCACTATGGCGTCTGCCGATAGGCTCGGATCTGCGTGCACGGAGGTGCCCCAAGGGAGCTGGGAGCCCGGCATCATGTCCACAAGAGGCCACCGCTCGCTGGCGGCAGCTGTCTCTGGGCTGGTGTCTGCAGGTCTCTCCAACCGCTCAGGGGCCCACCAGCAGTCCAAGATGCAAGGGAGGGGAAAGTTATCTGCTCCACCTACCCTTGTCACTGGTCTCCAAGCCCCTCGGGGACCTTTTTCCTTCCATTTCTCCTCCACTACCCAGTCATTGTTAATATAACCAGAATGATTATGTGGCTGGATACATTCTGGACAGCCCTCATACATATATGGTGTGTGTATATACATGTATATAGTATGTGCATATATACACCATATAGTATATATAAACCGTATATATACTATGTTTGTTCGATCTGATAACCTAGGTGGCTACTAAGTGACCAATGGAAGGGGAGTGTGTAGAGCATCAGTGTGAGATTTCACCATGATACCCAGAACAATGTGCAATTTAAAACTTATAAATTGTTTATTTCTGGAATTTTCTACTGAATATTTTTGGACTATGGTTGACTGCTGGTGATTGAAACTGCAAATAAGGGGGGATACTTGTACATGGCTCATGCCTTCAAGGAACTTATGGTCAAGTAGAGGGACCCACTGTCCAATCTCCTTTCCACTGCTACAAAGAGCACACCAGGGCCTTTACAGTGATCTGTGAAAACAAGGTGCTAATTGCTCCAAGATTGCTTGGTTGAAGGCAATAAATCAATGTTAATTGTCAATATTAAAGGCCTCTTTCCCCACTCCCTGTTCAGTTTGCTAACAGGGAACATCTCCACTACTGTCTCTGTCTTTATCAAATGATGCAAAAGATCATTTAGAATCTATGTGCCTCCAGGCCTGCATGTACAGAGAGCAGATCCAACCTTTCAGAGTATTCCAGATGAGTTTGCTGGCCTGATTCTGTTTACACGATGGGAAGCAAAACTCATGCCTAGTGATTTTTACCTATCATTTTGCTCATTCCCTAAAGAGACTAAATGCATAATAAGACAGCAGCGTTGCTTAACATTTGCTGGATGTATCCTTCTTACAGTTGACATTTTTATTCAAAAAAACATGTGTCAGCTTTCTTATTTTTTGTTTTCCCACAAATATCTTGCAGTGTTTATGTTTTCTTATCTAACGCTTTCACTGGATTTAGGAAGGTGTCACTTATTTGGTGGAAAAGCTTATAATGGTCTTGGATGATGCAGATTTCATGATGTATCAAAATTTCTCTTTGATCTTGACATCAGCTGCAGTGGGTGGTGTGCAAGGAAGAAATGTATAGAGAGGTCTCTCAGTCCCCTCCCCTCCCTCTCCTCCCCTTTCGCCAACATATTCATGTGCATGCACATATCATGCATCCAGACTAACATAAGCATGGATGTGTGCTTGGTGATAGATAGTTATACCAGAAACCATGAAAGCCTCTTTTTGGAGTAAGTGACAAAGAAAACAATTGAGAATGTGTCACAGAAAGCAATTTTGCTGTCTGTATCTGTTAGGGTCTAAGCAGGAAAGAGATGGCATTCTCAAGCAGTAATTAAAGAAAGTCTGATAAATTTCTTTGAATGCTTTGAACAAATGTGTGGTCAGGGTTTGGGGAAATTAGCACAGAGGGGTGGGGTGCCCTGGGGCTAGCAGCTTCAGCCTGAGGGGGCAACAGGAGGGAGTAGTTACCATCACCTGGTTCCCCAGTGAGAGAGGTTGTTTGGAGAAGGCTGCTGCCAAGGCTTGTGGCCTTCAGAGGCAGGGATGACCAGCCTACAGCGTCACACAGGGAGAAACTCAGCTCCAGGCATCAGAGGTTCTCAGAGAGACTCCCCTTGGCCACACCTGACTGGGAACTAGAGGGCAAGGGAGGTCCTACTACTCAGAGAGAGTGGAAGAGTGTCTGTGGTGACAGAGGTGATGTCCAACACACTTTTCTCTGCTTAGGGGTGATGGTGTTCTATAATATTGGTTAGTTACTTGCTATATTGCTCTGATAGGGCTTCAAAAATATTATGTTGGACTGGGGTATTCAGCTGAGATAGCACATAGGATTACTTTCGCCTGCAGCAGCGAGCTTAGAAAGAGAATTCCTGACTCTCTCTGCTATACTATGGCATCAGAATCTGTTAGTAATAACAAGACATATTAATAGCATGAAACACCCAATAGCCAACTGACAGCATTCGTCCCTTGGCCAAGCATCTGGGGCATCCACACTCAGGATAGAAATGGATGTTTGTAACACAGTGTTCTTTCATTTCTAACTGCATTACTTAGCACAAAGGCATCCCATTTGGCTGTTCTCTCTCTCTCTTTCTCTCAGCCTGGAGCATGGCTTCTGCTTTGGCAGGGGTGGCTCACAACTCCTTGGAGCTCTGGCCCACCCTGCTCCCAGCCTAGCCCTTATGGTCATTGTATCATGTGCTGCCCAGTCTCAAATCCTCATAAACCAGTGGTCCATCCAGACGTATCGGCCTGAAAGACTGCTCCTTCTTTTCTTCAGAACATTGACCAACTCTGGGAATGAACAAGAACTTCAGAAGTCTGGGTTTCATGTAAGCAGCAGATAATGAGAACACAGAATATTGGCAAATCCTTTGCTAGTCACCCTGGTTTCTCTTGAAATTATACTTGCTTGCTTTGATGTATTTTTGTGAAGCCACTTCTCAGGGTTCTGAACGAGCTTGGCATGTTAAGACTGTTGGCATAGGCTCTTTCATCCACCCTCTCTTAGTCTGTTCCTGCTACTATAACAAAAATGCCTTAGGTGAGATAATTTATAGGAGCAGAGATTTGTTTCTCACAGTTCTGGAGGCTGGAGAGTCCAAGTTCAGGGTGCCAGTGGATTTGGTGTCTGCTGAGGGATCTCTGTTTCAAGGTGGCCCCTAGTTGCTGTGTACTCACCTGGAAAGGGCAGAGTGGGACAAGGGAAAAATGTTCTTTCTTAAGCCCTTTCATAAGGACACTAATTCCAGTCATGAGGGTGGAGCCCCCATGGCCTTATCACCTCCCAAGGGCCCAACTATTAATATTATCACCTTGGGGGTTAAGTTCCAGCACATGAATTTTGGAGGGACACATACATTCAAACCACAGCATATCCCCAAAGCAGTGACAAGAGCCAGATTAAGGCCCTGAAGACCCTTACCTTCTGGCAAGGGCTGTAACAAAAAAATTGCAATATTTGCATATCATTTAGCAATGCATTTGTAAAGAATAAGGGGATAATAATTTAAAATACATAACTTCAGTAGTTTCTGTCTCTTGGTGTCCAAATTTATATCTTTTCACAATAAAAAATAATCAGAGTAAGGCACAAAGAGAGGGTATCCCAAAATTTTGCAGAAGTGAATCCCTGAAAAGTGTAAAAAAAAATCAGTAGATATTTTGTTTGAAAGATTGTGTCATTCATCCAGAATTTATATGTCACTTACCATGTGTCAGGCTCTGTTAGGTGCAAAGGAAAAGAATTAGACGAAGGGTTGGCCCCCATAGAACTTCCAGTCCTAGAGGGGAGAAAAATGTAAATTTGAAATCGTAGTGTATTAAGTGGTGATGAGAATACAAAGGAAGGACCTAGGAGCTCAGCACCAAGTGGTAGGTCAGACTTCCTAAAGACGGCACACTTTAGAAACAACTTGGAGGGCCCCCAGCAGTCCTGCAGGCTGAGAAAGGAGCAGCATTCTAGACAGACCGGTTCGCATTCCCCTTGAGACAAGGATGTGCGAGAAGTTCATGTGGGAGTGCAGGAGCACAGGTAGGTAAACAAGGATGTTGAAGAAAAGAAAGGCAGTTGGAGAAAAGGTAGACTGTAAAGCCAGCCACCAAAGTGAGAAACTAACCCCACAGGGAAAATGGGAAATGGTGACATAAACACATCTAGCGGTGAAGGAGCTGGGGTATTTACACGGTCACGGTCTGCAGGCTGCTGGCTTTGGCTGTGGAACCTGGCCTTCCCCTGGAAGGGCAGCATAGATTTTGGCTTGGTTCTGGAGAATTCCTGCGGGCCCAAATACACAGACATTGGCAACTGAAAGTCAGTGGGGCATTCTGAACAAAGAGGTCTGAAAGATTTGGGCAGGGGAAAACAGGGTGAGCCACTGACTTGCAAACAAGGCAAGCGTGGTCACAGAGCATTCTCTGGGTTGTGTTAGAGTAGTGGTACCCAACTTTTTGTCACCAGGGACTGGTTTCATGGAAGACAATTTTTCCATGCACTTGGGGTGGGGGCAGGCGGAGCTCAGGCAGTGATGCGAACAATGGGGAGCGGCTTAAACACAGATGAAGCTTCCCTCGCTCAGTGGCCCACTGCTCACCTCCTGCTGTGCGGCCCAGTTTCTAGCAGGCCACGGACCAGTATGGGTCTGCGGCCCAGGGGTTGGGGACCACAGTGTTAGAGATGAGGCTGGAAATGCTGACTGAAGATGTATTAATCATGCTTTTAATTTTTTGTTTTATCATGCTCTGACATTTGGAGACTGCTCTGGTTTGAATGTGTCCCCTAGAAGTTTATGTGTTGGAAATTAAATCCCCAATGCAACAGCGTTAGGAGGCAGGGCCTAGCAAGAGGTCCCATTTGCTTCAGAGTTCTCATGGAGACAGTGGCTTCCCTACATGGACTTCCTGCCTGAGCAAAAAGTGATTGGCAAAAAAAAGAGAGAAGGTAGGCAAAGTGTCATCTAAACATACAAGTTGTCCTGAGTGGGAGGTTGGCTGGAAGAATGTCTGCCAATGTCTTTGTATTTGGGCCCACAGGAATTCTCCAAAACCAAGTCTCACTTAGGTAGACAGTGCTGTTAGTTATCAACCAGACTAGAGACTACAGAGAAAGAAGCACATTTAAAGAAATAAAAAGATGTATTATGTTCTGGACACATGTCTGTGTTAAAACCAAATGGTTATGTTTCTAATAAGCAATTTCAATTATGAAAAACTCATGCAGTCATTGGCTGGAGATTAAATTTGGAAATATCCATGTTAGCTGAAGTCCTGGCTATGTACCAAGTCACAGAGTCTGAAATGAGAAAAGAGGAAGAAAGCCAAGGGTGCTCACATTGACATCTCTGCTGTCAAACGTAACTCTGAAATAGCTCTGTGACCGAATATCGACTGTACATGCTAGCTGGAGAAAAGTAATAATAGTGTGTATTGTGCCAGCTAGCACTACTTGTATCATGGAAATGTTTGTCATGTTGGTTGCAAATGAAGCTGTTCTTATTTCAAGAGAAACAGAGGCCTGGAGAACACTACTTTTAAATTTGTTTTCTAGGAGACCCATGCTGCGTTGCTAATCAACAGTTTTGTTTTTAGAGCTTCCATTTCCTATAAATATAAATCCCAAGGAGAGTGTCCAATGTTTCCTGACTCAAATCCAGCCTGAGCGGGTGTGCTCATCGCATGAGTCATGCAATTACCACGGATACTTAATGGAATCAAAGCAAGCTGGGAAGAGGACCAGGCTTCTGGGGTCACAGGCACCTGGAATTTGGGGATTCTGATGGATTTGGTTCCTGCTTTTCATTACTGTTAAAAGCAATAGCACGATCCAGGAGTCCAAGAATTTCTACATTAATAGATGAATATTTGCTCACATCCAAGACCTTTCTTATTTCCTTTTTGATTCATGAGGTGTTAGTATACTAGCACTGATATACTGTTCATGCCACTTTTCCTAGTCAAAATATCCACTTTACCAAAAGTAAGTGGCTTCCTCAGAGGAAGCTCTTTAATAAAGAAGTAACACATTAAATATAACTACATTAAGAACCTTTCACTTCATTCTAAATAAATATATTTGCAATTCGATTAGTTATTGAAATGATGCAAACACAATGTAATATACTTCATTTAATGGTCTCTGTCTTAAAATAGTGATGTCAGAGGATCTTAAAATAACTTTAGGGATGACAGCAGTTTCTGGGACTAAGGTCACAGACAGGAAGATCCGACCACATGTTCAACAATCTTATAAATGACAGAGGAATGTTCAGGCACAATATCTAGACAATTAACACCGAGGTGCTGCAGCGGCGGGCCTAGAAAGAGAAGGAATTTGCAGTCCCGTCTCCAGTTACATTGTCATTAATGAGAACAGACTCACATAACAAGAAAATAGTGTGTGTGTACTGATTTAGGACACTGTTTCAAAGTTACATTCAGCAGCTGACATGGGCTTTGATATCATTACACTCCGATTAAAGTGCTAGATAAAAATAGGGAAATTTTTTCTTAACTAGTACTGAGATAATGGTAAACCCAAATTAGGGGCAGCCGGACAGGAAAGAGCTACGCTGGGTGAAGCGCGGGATGGCATATGTGGGAAGTACCCAGGGCCGGCCCGGTGCAAACCACTACCCCAGCAAAACAGCGGGGCTGATATCGTCCTTCTCGGAATCCTGCAAAAGCAGGGTGCCGGCAGCTTTCTGGAGCTGAGATAACGGACAGTTTGCTTTGGCCACATGTTTGGTTATAAATCAGAGAGCAAACTTGCTCATGCAGTTGAACTAAGGATGGAGAAGAGGATGCTAATGCTTGTCCTTGATTTCCATCCTTTCTCAGTGTAGGACCATCGCGCTCACTCATTCTTTTTCCTGTCCGTGCATTTCACCCAGGCGAGAATCTCTGAGAATAAATGGAGCTCAGTATAGCTCCTGGAAGATGGTGTCAGCAATTAATATCACCACTGTTAAATCATGTTCATCAATATGCGTCTCACCGGCGGTAATCAAACCATTTGTGAAAAGTTGGTAACTAGATGGCTATTTGACTTTTGGTGGGAGATTATATTGTAGTTCAGGAAATATTTGTATTCCCCTTGGCACCACCTCCAGCCTGACTAGGAGGAACGTACATCCTTGTTCCACAAGCAATGGGCTGAACAACTTGTTTTGGCTTATTGGAATTTGGGTGGATGTGGATTTGCCTGTCTAAGCAAAGACCTAAATGCATGTGTGTGAGTTCGCTCTATGTGCTCCTCCTGCATGAGAACCATGTGTCCCAGGGAGTAGTTCCTCCTTCAGCTGGAAATGCAGGGGAATCAGATCTCTGCCCACTTGCAGCCTGCAGTAGAACTGCCATAGCCCACCTGCAAAACCAGGGCTGAGAAATAGAGAAATGCTGGTTCTTTCTTACCTCACTGACAAAAGAGTCATTTGTTGCCACAGTAGAAGCTGACTAAATACACTCACCTCTTTGCTCCTTGACATACGATATTATTTCAGACTATGCTTTTTTTATTTTTGATCTTCAATCGGCAGTTATATCAGCTAGCAATTGCCATAAGAATTCTGTGTAACAAACCACCACAAAGTTTCAGAAGCACGCAACAATATTTAATTTTATCTCATACACCAGTGCACTGCCTGGGATAAACTGGGGTAGGCGTGGCTCGGCGGGGCTGCTTTGGCTGGGGGTGGCCTCTGCATCATGTGTCTGACATCCACGTCCCGGAGAAGCAGGTTATCTCAGTCATGTCTCTCTCATGGCAAATCCAGCGCCATAGGAGCTGACCAAGCCCAACGTCGAGGGACCAGAGAGGTTTACTTAGAGGTGAAGGAGAAGGACTGAACACTTCCACCCTAAAATCTAAGTCCACCACACTGGTTATTTCTAATATTTTACTGGGGGGTCGGTTTTTCTTTTATGTTCCGCCTCCCCTTTCCATTCCCAGGTTAAAGGAAGTATATTAAAAAGAGAAACCTCATCACCTGTCTACAGGCTGCCTTCAAAGGGCTTCTGCCACTTATCACTTACATAAGTGATCATGTGTGTTCTAATTAGCTGATCATTTTCTACATTATGTAGTTATTATTTTTTTTCATGACAAAGAGTTTTTACTTTTAAATGATTAGCAGTACACCAAGTAATAACATGGTACAAATTCTTGAATTCTATCGTCTAGTAATTCTGAGTAAGAGAAAATAAAAGCAGCCCAAACAGCAACACTAGTATCCACTGTTCTAACCATTAGAAAGAATGGACTCCTTTCAGGCTAGCCGCTGCTTGACACAAGTTGCAAATAACTCTTTACTACTTTTTCATAGATAAAGCCCCTGACCTTCAAGGAAGCATTAGGGAAAAGAATTACTTAATCTCTTTCTTTCTTAAAAGAATTGTTTGTTTTTTTCTTTTTTGCTAGATCTAAGAAAGAAAAAGTCAACATTGGTGTATATGGTAATCAAGCTAAAAGACACAGGAAAACAAATAATGTGTATCTATTAAATTTCTAAGAAATATGAAGTAAAAGATGAAGTCTTTAGATGAGCTCTAAGTCTGTACAAAGAAGCTAGATTTGCTACTCTCCAAAGACTGAAGGGATCTGCTATATAATACACAGAAATAATTTAACGCCTTCATAAGAATATAGCTCGAGCTTTGCTAAAGCTTCTTATTCTGTGTGGGCATCTAAAATGCCAACTCATGGAACAGACACTTCTTTTTGTTTCTCCTCTCCACTTACCCGGTAGCTTCCATGGATTCTGGCGGGACGCGTAATTTTTGAACAACAGCTATCACGCTGAGTGGGATACACTGTGTGGCGCACTCCGGACTGCGACAGAAGCCGCGCTGTCCAGCGTGGAGCCACAGGCCACGTGTGGCTACTGGGCGCTGGAAACACGCTCGTCCCAATTGAGATGCCCTCGGAGTGTGAAATACACACCAGATTTTGAAGCTTTCATACAAAAATGTAAAATATATCATTAATAAGTTTTATATTGATTACATGCTGAAGTAAAAATGTTTTGGATATACTGAGTTAAATAAAATACATTATCACAATCAACATTGCCTGTGGGTGTCGGGGAGAATGTCAAGCAAGGAACCCTGAAAGTCCTCTCCACCAACAGAGCAACGAGGCCACTGGCAAAATTGGTAAAACCAACTTTTTCGTAATTCTGAGAATTAATCAAAGGCTTATAATTATCTGGAGAGCCATTTCCAGAGAAATGGACATATGCTGATTAAAAAACAGCAAGCTGTGGCATTTTAATTTGCTTTATTTCGTTTCTCCTCCCCAGGTCTGCAGTTCCCCTGAAAACCAGCAGCCCAGCCATCACCAGGGAGGCAGACGGGAGGCCTTTCTGGGGGCGGCCTCCAAGGCTCCACTCAAGGCTTCTCTTCCTTTGACTTGATCCAGAGCTTGTCCAGGACCTGCAGACTTTCCCCAGGGGTGTTTATCTAAAACACTCAGAGGTAACTGTTAAACATCATGGCTGCTTAAAGCAGTGAAAAATCCTTGGGCCAAGCAATGCTTTAAGCAAAAAGCTCAAAAATAAAAGCTGGAGAATGATGTGTCCATAGAATGCTGTAAAAAGCTCTGAGCTATTTCTGGAAATCTAGGTCACACACATAGGGTGGTGGGCATGCTTAGGGAAGACCTAAAAACAGACTAAGCTTTTACCTCTAACTGACCTTGAGGTTTAGTGTCGGCAGGAAGTGAAGCAGTGTTGTCGCCTGCCCGGCGGGCTGTTGAGGGCAGGCCCCAGCACGCACGGAGAGCCCTTCAGCAAAGACTGGGACGCTTACTGGTCCCAGGCATTTGTGAAAATCCCTCTCCAATTATTAGCTGCCCTCTAAACTAATAGAACGGAGACTTCAGTGACCAAACATTAGAAAGAATACAGACCTTACAGAATTAGTTCAGAAAAGTCACTAAACAAATAACAACAAACACAACACACAGCAACAACAACAAACCCTGGGAAAAGTATGATTTCTGGAGCTGCCCTTCACCACAGGGGTAGCAGGGAACAAAGGCCTCTGGACAAAGGTCTGCTCTGCATGGTCTTGTGCTGGTGTCTCAGCTGGATTCACTTCCTGTTGCCACAGTAAAAAATCACCGTGAGTTTAGTGGCTTAAAAGAGCACAGATTTATTACTTTACAGCTCTGGAGATCAGAAGTACAAAACCCGTCTCAGTGGACTAAAATGGAAGTGCTGGCGGGCTGTACTCTGGGGGATCCAGGGCAGAATCCCCTTCCTTGTGTTTCCCAGTTTCTAGAGGTGGCCCGCATGCCTTGACTCGCGACTGCGCCTCACTCTGATCTCCACTCCCACCTTCGCGTCTCCTTCTCTGACTCTGACCTGCCTCCCTCTGATGAGGATCCTCGTGATTGCAGGTGGAGTCTGCCAGGTAATCAGGATACCTCCCCGTCTCACGATCCTTAATCATGTCTGCAAAGTCCCTCGCCATGTGCGGCAACTGTCTTAGTCCATTTGGGCTGCGATCACGCACTATCGTAAGCTGGGCAGCTTACAAATGATAGAAATTTACTCGTCACTGCTCTGGAGGCTAGGGAGCCCACAGTCAAGACGCCTGCAGATTTGTGGTCTGGCTCATGCACGGCACCTTCTCCCTGCATGCTCACCGGTGACAGCAAGGCAGCTCTCCCGGGCCTCTTTGATAACGGCACTAATTCCATTCATGAGGGTAGAACCTTCCTGAATTACCCCCTAAAGGCCTCACCTCCTGATACCATCATATTGGTGATTGAGTTTTGAACCTATGAATTTTGAGAGGACACGAACATTCAGACCACAGGAGTGACACGTTCGTAGGCTCCAGGGATGAGGATGTGGACATCTTTAGGGGCCGTGGTTCAGCCGCCCACACCTGCACAAGCGGTCTGCAGCCCTCCCTGTGTTGTACTAAAGTACAGCAGTGTTCAGACCCACCAGGCAGGGTGCAGGGCACTCGAGCCTTCAGATCCCCTGGGGACCTCTTGCAGTCACAGGTGCCCTGACTGCCCCTTCTCCAGATTTCCAGAATCAGGTCTCTGAGGGTATGGCCTGGGCCTGAACTTCTAAAATATTCCCATATGATTCTTACGTGCTCCTCAGGTTGTAACCCCCTCAGTAGCTACTGCAGTCCTGGCAGCCCAACACACCCACAGTGCAGCTCCTGAGATGCTTCTAGAATCCCTGCGGCACTTGGTGACATTCAGAGGCCAGGGGCTCGGCCAGGCCTGCACTTGCTCCTTCAGGCATCTCTCTTTTTGACAGAACTTCTCAGGTGATGCTGACGTGCGGGGAAGTGGACCGGCTTCCCCGCAGAGGACAGTCCCCTCCCACAGATCGACCTCAGCTGCCCAGCAGACCAGCTGCTCACAGGGACAGTGGAACATGTTGCCAAGGAGACAGAGCACAGACGTAAGGGCTTTGCTGCAGAGTGAGCTCTTAAAGGAAATGCTGTTTTTCAGAGCCAAACTCAGACACTTAGCAGAGAACAGTTTGGAGGCAGCATAGACTTGCTCCTTGGCAAAAAAGATAAGGAGCTTTCAAAGATGGAGATGTGTCTTCAGGACTCGATTGTTGAAGACTCATTAAGATCCTCTCTAATCTGCTTCAAAATGATTCCAGCTAGTGTCGCTCTAATTGGTGGTGTTATAAAAAAAGTTATGGGAAGAGGAATATACCTTATCATGACAATAATGTAAATTTAAGAGGTGAAGTTAGATACATTTTTTTAAAAATTCCGGATCAAGGTAAGAAAAATGTAAACTTTTTAAAAATTAGAGATGGACAAAACTCTGAGGTCCTCTGGTAAAACAAGTGACCAGCCTCATAGAGCCGTATGGTAGTTCCTCAAATTTCTCTTACTCCACCTGAAAATGGAAACGTGATCCCTCGTCCCACACACTCACAGTGAGATGTAGTGAAGATTAGGAAGGGATGCACAAATTAATCAAGAGGAGTGTTACAAGCAGAGGGCAAAAAAGTGCCTCTAATTTAAAAAAATAAAATTCATCAGAGATAAACAGGGCAGACTATATTTTAAAGCTTATCTGCTTATTTCCAAATCTTTGAGTTGGTTATATGACGTATGTAATTAACCATCATCATTGAAAGTTGACTGAGACCCTCAAAACTGAAAACCCTAATATTACCTAGAGAAAAAAAAACAACAGAATGTGGTTCTCAAACCTGGAACTTTAGCACGCACTCACAGAGCTATCTCTTGCGGCCTTACGCAGCAGCCCTGTATCAGCTAAACTTCATTCTCACGGTTCCTGCAGGCACACGGCAGCAGGAATCTCTACAATATTCTGGACCTGAAAATCTTCAAAGCAACAATGTTCTACTATGAAAGAAAAAAGAAACTGGACCACAACTAATCCATCTCAAAATTGTCAGTCTACTCCTTTCTCTGTGAATCAGATTAAGGGATTAAGGGTTGCTGCTGTCTGGATGGTCTAATGGCTTCAAATTATGGATGAGATCATCAAAAAAGCTCAAGTTGGAACTCTGCTTCAGATTGCTGGCTCCAATACTCTCCTTTGGAAAAAAAAATAAATAGCTGCCTATTACGTATGCAATCAAGAATAAGAATGGATCTTGTGTATATACAAAATATCAATAATAAGACATCAATAGCCTTATTGACAATATTGCGAGATAGTGACAATATCCAGGAGTGGTTGAAAATTCAGTGTGGCCTCGCAGCTGGCAATGGGCTTCACCGCAGACTCAGGGACAGAGATTAGGGTGGCCAACTCTAGCTCCCAGGCCAAACCCGCCACGGTCTACTTGTCAGCCAAAAACGGTTTTGAGATTTGTAAATGAGTGAAAAGACACTAAAAGAAGAATAATATTTCATGACAAGTGAACAATGTATGACATTCAAGTTTCAGCGTCCTTAAATGAAGTTTAGTTTGAACTCAGCCGTGCTCATTCCTTTGCAGGTTACCTACGGCTGTTTTCGGGCTACAAGGGCAGAGTTGAGCAGTGTGACAGAGACCGTATGGCCCGAGAAGCGGGAGACGTTTGCCATGTGAGCCTTTCCAGAGAGAAGTTTGCTGACCTTTGTTATAGACCACAGCCTTCACCCTTGGCTGGACAACCGAACCTTCCTGGGAGTATTTAAGGAACAGATGTGCGGGGCTCTCAGACAAAGTTTTATACTAATTGTTAAGAGCTCTCAAACTGATCGATCTGGAAGCCTGGCCCAGAGGATTCCCTACGTGTAACTTCAGGTTGTCCTGCCCCTCCCCTCGGCACTTCTCCCAGACCTCCAAGGGACCTCTGGGCATCTCCTTGCTGGGATTCTCACTACAGCAGTGTCTTCCCAGGAACCCGCCCCCCCGTAGACGTAGACACATGTGCACACACAGAACACGCGCCATCCTTCAAACAAGCACACATGCACATACATGTGTGTGCACCTACAATCACACGGACACACCAGGCACACAGGTACACAATATGCACATACATACACTATGTGATCTTTGGCACTCAAGAGAGTAGAAAGATTTTATTAAATAAATGTTGTGGGTCTCTTATCCAAATTATACATTTCTCCTTTCCCTAATTGAAACCTCCTGGGCCCTTGATTTTGAAAAACTAAGCTTTTTGACCCAGATCATATTTTAGGAACTTGAGGGTGGTATTCTTTGAGCTGGTTCTTCCACATTCAAACCTCTAGGTGGCAGTAGAAGCTCGTGGTTGAAGTACTGCACGTGGGCATGGTGGGGGTTACATTTTGTGTGGTGTGTGGTACGTGTGTCTGTGGTGTGTGGTGTGTCTGCTGTGTACTATGTGTGTGACGTGGTGTATGAGTGCTGTGTTGTGTCGTGTGTATGTATGTGTGTGTAGTATGTGGTGTGTGTGTGGTGATGTGTTTGGGGGATGTAGTATGTGCTATGTGTGTGGTGTGGCATGTGGTCCATGTGCGTGTGATGTGGTGTGGTATGTGTAGTGTGTGGTGTGTTGGGGTATGTTGTGGTGTGTATGTGGGTGGTATAATGTGTGTGGTGGGTGTGTTGTGATGTACTAGGTGTGTGTGAGTGGTGTGTGTAATGTGTGGTTTGTATATGGTGTGTGTCTATGGGCAGTGTGGTGCGTACATGTGCATATGTGTGTGTGGTGTGGTGTGTTTGTGGTGTGTGGTGCATATGTGTGTGTGGAGCATGGTGCACGCGTGTGTGGAGCGTGTGTGGTCTGTGTGGAGCACGGATGGCCAGGTGCCCCAGAGGCGCCACTGAGCGAGGACAGAGAGCGGCCGGGGCCTGCCTGCTGGGGTGCGAGAGGGTCCCCTCGGTGAGTGTCCCCGACTGACAGGGCCGGGAGCTTTACGGCCGCAGCACAGAGGGGGCTGAACACTGGGTGGCAACTGGTCGCCGGGCGCGGCCTCCCCTCCAGCTGTTCCCTTGGACTCTCCCCTTTGAGGCGCAGCGTGGCCTCAGTGCGCTTCCTGCCCACGGAAATGCTCCCATTGGGGTGATTTTCTTTTCTGCTCCGAGCTCCTGTGCCTTCCATGACCCTCGGTGGCCAGCGAGGGAGCGTGTCCTGCCTTTTAAATCCGTGTCGTGGACGCGCGCAGGCTGCAAGGGGCTGGCCGCACAGGGCAGCGGTCTCCCCCTCCCCGCGCGCAGGCGGACGTGCCACGTGTCCTTGCAGGGCCGGGTCTGTGCGTGCGAGCGGCCCTGACGTGCCTCTCTGCCGCTGCTGGTGTGGGGGGTAATTATTACTTTGCCGATCTTCTTTTGAAAGGACAGTGGAAATATTTGGCCTATTCCTTTCCCCTGGGGCATCTGATAAGAAAGTTTTGGGAGGGGTTGATAATGATCTTCTTCCAGATTAAAGTATTACTTGGTTCACAAACGCATTGGAAGGAAGAAAGGGCGCAGCTGCACCCAAGTGCCCGTGGCGGCGTGGAGGGGGCCGTGTTCCTAGAGGACGCCTTGCTCACTGCCTCGTGGACCTGTCGGAGCCCCATTTTCCTCTGTCAAACCAGCCGCGTGGCCTCACCTCCCACAGTGGCAGGAGGACTCGATGGGACCGTGGGTCTGGGAGGGCTCTGTGAGCTGAAGCCACGGTGTGGCCTCTGCTGCCGCTGCAGCTGCTGGTCTTTCCAGTGGCCCTTCCCCTGGACTGACGCCTTGTCGTCTCATCCTTGCCTTCCAGGAGCCCCTCAGAGCCCAGAGACACCCAGGGGCTCCGGCTAGTTCTGCCCGCTGGAGAGCAGTGTCTGCGCTCCCGCCCCACCAGCTCCTGTGCCAGCAGCCGCCTCTGCCTTCCAGACCCGCAGGGTTGTTCTGCTGGGTCCTGGCTGCGGGCATGGCCGCCTGGCCTCCTGCGTAAACTGTGGCAGTTCTGCCGGAGCTGGGTGTGCGCACTTTACTGTTCTGATGGAAACACAGAGAAACCTGCCCTAGGGTGGCCTCTGGGTTCCATCCCTGGCAAGCATTTGTTTATTTCGGAGTCTGGGAGACAGCGCTGTGCTTGTTCACCCACATTCTGGGCCGGGGCACCCTGTACTAACGTTACCCTTTTACCTCGGAACAAGCCTGCTGGTGCCAGTGTTCCTCCAGTTCAGCCCTGGGGACTAAGCGTGTCCCCACTTGCTGGACACAGAGCCAGGGCTGGAAAGAGGGGGCCACCCTGGCCCTGCCGTGCCCCTTGGCAGCTCCCAGTGAACTCGACCTTCATCCTTAATTATTTCTGCCATGGTCTATGCATAACCAGTTTTCTCTTATCCCGGGTTCAGGCTGCAGGTGAGATTCTCCGGTTTGAACACACAGAAATATGCTGAACAGTGCTGGTTAGACTCCGGAAGCTATTTTTAACGTAAGGGAAGTTTGTTCTCCCAGAAAGGCAGTTCTCGGCCTCTTGCTGCTTCCCCAGGGGCTGCCAAGCGTGTGGAGACTTATTCAGGTTGGCCATGAGGGTTTTGTCTTAAGACAGACATTTGTCTACAGAAACTGTACTTATTCAACTTTCCCACCCCTGCCAGGAGCCAAAGAGCATCCAGGTCTGCCACGACTCCAAGTTCAGGTGCCAGCGCTGGATCTAGACTTCTGGAAAAGCCACCTGGTTCTGTGTTGCTGGAGGGGTTCGCGTCTCCTCCAAGGTGCCATCTTTAATGATAAGACTATTGAGCACAGCTCATTCCATTTTCTCTGCTCAGTCAGAGAAATGTAATTGTCTGAAAGGCACTGGGCCTGCAAGGTGACAGAGCCACGGGTGGTATAAAATGAGATACAGGGTTTCGAACCTGTCTGAGATGTCACCTGGGGCGTAGGTGACCATGCAGCCCCAGTGCACACAGGCCAGTTTATATACGATGCAAGCTCTCTTTCAGACAAATCACAACAAGCTCATTTGAATACTGAACAGAAAAAGATACTTTTCCTTTTCTTTTTCAGTTTTTTCTTCACATTTAAACAATAATGCGTTAATAATAATAGCATTCACGTGAGCTAACTCCAGCAAACTAACGTAAGCAAAGGTGAGAAACGGGGGTGTGGTGGGCGGGTAGGTGTGTCCTGAGCACAGTGGCCGAGCACCTGCTGCCTCCTCCAGTTCTGCTCCAGGATGTCCTGAGACTCAGTGAGGCAGCAGGACCCTGCATCGCAGACCCCGCGGAGGACCTGCATATATCCAAGGGGTTGGAGGGCATTTGCAGATTTGGCTTCAGTTCAAGACATCTCTGTTCAATTCTAATCAAACATGGGATCCAAAGGAAAATCAACAGTGTGCAGGGTATAGTCCTCCCTGCAACTAATCATTGCTACCGAAACAGAGAGAGGTGTCAGTACCAAATTTCCCGAGAGTTTACTACCACCAGAAGTGTCTTCCTGCAACACTTCTCTGCAAGTGTCCACAGGCAGGGGGACGGAGCTGGGGAGGAGGAGGACCTCGGGGCAGGTGCTGGGCAGCACCTGTCAAACTTGCATCTCAGCAGCGCCAGAGTGGCAGCCGGTGCGGTTTACTGTCACGGCAGAGGGGAGACATTCACGGCTGCTGGCTTAGTAATTTGTAGATAATGAGCTCCTGGTAGAAGGCCTGTGGGTTTCAGAACATATGCTCTAACAGATGGGCTGGCCTCAGCATGGGTAGGGGTGCACTTGGACCTGTCAATCACTGGCTTCCAGCTTCTAGGAGAGAACAAGACCTCAGAAAAGGAAAGAAGTTAGCAAATGAAAGCACCTAAGGCAGACCTTGACCCACAGTGATTGCTTCACCTCCCGGGAGCCCTGGAAGCCCTTGCTAGGCTTCAGATCAGTCCCAAGATCTTTCCTGTGGGGAAAATGTTTCAGCTAGATCTGTGGTTCTCCAAGTGGAGGCCCCGGACTAGCAGCTGCACCTGGAAACTGGTTAGATGTGAGAATTTCAGCGCAGCCCACACCTGCTGGGTAGGAAACTCAGCTAGGTCCCGCAACCCATGTTGTAACAAGCCTCCCAGAGGAGTCCCAGACAAGCTAAGGTTTGAGAAGCACTGAAAGAGCTCGTTATCCTCGTAAGGACCGGAAGTGTGCTAGCTCCTCCTTTCCACCCTTGTTGCTTAGGCCCAGCGCATTATTGGATGCAAAATGGGATCTGCATAGAGATTTCTTAAGAGAATTTGGAGAGAAAGGAAGGGACTCTGTGATATAATTTCAGCTTCTCTACTCAAACCTGGTTTCAAATTGAAATGCTGTATTAAATCGCAGGAAGAGAACACCTCTGTGGGCTTTATTTTACTTCTCAGGTGCAAGGGACGGCCCTTGGAGCTGGTGCCTGCTCTGTTGAGACTCCTAGAAGAGCAAATTCTATAGAGAAATAAAGGACTAATTTCAGCTCAGTCTTGAACTTGGAATGTTCCATTAGAAACAAGAGTAAGCCTGCAGTGCTGCGGACCTCGCCAACTGAAAAGCAAAGCAGGGCTCCTTGCAGAGCGTGTGCTCCGCGTGGGGTCAGTGAGGTCTCCACCAGCAACACCAGCATCAGAAGCAGAGGCCGACAGGGGCCAACGAGGCTCCAGCCCGGCCTTGGGTCCAGACTTTGGAAGAACAGCTGCTACCAGCAGAGACACTGAGCAGAGCCAATGCCAGGAAGCTTCCTGCTCCCTCAGCAGTGGAAATGCCATCTCCTGCCGTGGAAGCCGAGAGGGAGGAACAAGAGTGACATGGCATGAATTGTGACATATGCCAAACTGGCTGTTGTTAGGCACGGGGTTTCTCCAAGTCACTTACGTGGAGCTTTTAGTTTCTTCATCTGTAAAATGGAGCCATTAATATTAATATCACCCTCAAATACATTTTGTGGGTGTTAAATGAGACGTGCCCACGTTTAGCATCTGGCATAAATTATACCAGTGGTTTTGAAAATGTGGGTTGCTACCCATTAGTGGAAAGGAAAATCAATTCAGTAAACCATGATTTGAATTGAATTTTTATTGGTGATTCTAAATGATTTGCTGGGGATTTGAATTGAAATATCCTCAGAGTCATATTTGATATTAACTGTGGTGCATTGTTTGCTTGTCATGCATAGTAAGGGTAAGCTTTTCATGAAACTTTTGTTTCAGTTGCATCTCATACACAAATTTATTTCTTACTTGGAGCTGTAGACAAAAGCAAGCTGGAAAACATTGTATCAGGTGATCAGTAGATATTCCTCTCTTTCCTCCTTCCTCCTTCATCCCTTCACCTGCCCCCTGAAGATCAGGGTGCCACTTCTGTCCCTCTCAGTATTAATGGAAGACACGCAGAATGCAGGGGGCATCTGTCTGCTCTGTGGATGGACAGAGGGTGCAGACAGCTTACTACTTCACTACTTCCGCACACGTGGGGCTGCATCTCCGCTCTCTGCAAGGGAAATCTCAGGCCAGCACACCCAGGCACCCAGCCACCCCTGAAGGGCCAGTGGGGTAACAGGGTGCCCCAGAGGGAGGGATTGGGGTGCTAGCAGGCAGCTTACGGATCTAAGAAGAGAGAACAGGGTATCTTCCTTACTTACCTTCTTGCCATAGATTTCTACCTTGCAGGTAGTTGCAGGTAGCTAAAAAAGAGCTAGAAACTCTGAGGATATCACGAGGTTGTGTGTGTGTGTGTGTGTGTGAGAGAGAGAGAGAGAGAGAGAAGGAGAGAGAGAGGGAGAGGGAGAGAGGTGTGAGTGCCTATGGGGAAGGCAGGGAATTCTCAGCCAGGGCTGGCTGCACCTGTCTTAGTGTTGCAGAGAAAGCAAATGTGAGTGGCCTGAACAGGAAGGGAATGGAAGGCCAGGTGACAGCCCACAATAAATGGTCCCTGGGCCGCGGGGACAAGAGCCCTCCAATTAACTGAAGACGCTATGTTGCCAACACTCTTAGAAATAATAATAACGGAGCCCGGGAGGTCCCCCCACCACCCCTTGAGCAGCCTGCTCCGGGCAGTCCTGCACGTGGGGGACGCGGGCCCAGCTGTCACAGCACACTGGTCCTCATTCCGCTGAACAATGACCTTGACTCCCGGGAGCAGAAGCCACGCAGGTTTACCGCACGGTCTGCCTTCGTTTCAGTGGTCAGGCAGCCGCCAGCCCCGCCACCTCCCCTCCCTGCACTCGCGGCCAGGTGCGCTCCGCTGCTGGAGCAGGTGAGCCGCGGAGCTCAGAGCCACGGGCCAGGCCACAGTGGCTGGACAGAAGCACCTTCCCTGCTCACCTGCCGCCCGGAGCGCACCCCTTCAGGCCTGGTTCCTAAGGACTGGGGGGCTGGAGACCCCACCCAGAGGCTGCAGCAGGTGCCCACGCTGGCCGGCGGCCCTGCGAGTCTGTGGTTCAGCGCAAGCCACGTGTTAGGACTGTTGCTAGAATCCGGTGCTCCGAAGACAGCGCTGTGAGTCCTGCTAAGACCTCTCTCCTCCCCCCAGGGAGGGGCGGGTGCTTTCAGGGGCTCAGGGCTCCTCCCTTATAGTTTCCTCGGGAAGCTTGGGGGAGACAGATGGGAAAATACGTGTCTTGTTTTCCTTTTCTTTTTATTATTTTATTTATTTTGTGAGTTGGAGTTCAACAGAAATACATTGATGTTTGTCTGAAGATAAAAGCTCTTACCCAATAAATTTTCATTGCAAAGGCATTCTGAGAAACATTTTGGGGGTAAAACCCACCAAACTGTGATGGACTTATATTAAACACTTTTTAAATGATCTAAATCAGTTAGATTCATGTTTTACAGCTGGGATATTCCTTTTCTCATCCTGTCATAGTGTGTGCTGGCTAAATTGGCAGTGAGTTGACTTAGGCTTTGAGACGGGAGATAAAGCTGGAGGGAAACTTTGCTTCTGGGGCCACAGGCCGCACGTTGACATCATGACTGCGTCTTGAAATCCCCTTGTCAAAGTCCCTTCAGCTTTAACCTCCAACTCCGTTTTTTTCTAAAAACATGAGTCTCTATTCTTTGTGTGTCATTTAAGAACTCTTCATTATGAATTCATTCATTCAAAAAATATGAATGGAGTGCCTTTAACCCTTGGAATTCCAGCCAGCCTCTCCTATTAGCAGTATGATGAGAACGTTAGGATGTGGGTCTACAACCTTGGCTGCACACCTGAACCACCTGGAAAGCCACATAAAAATCCCTGTGTTTGGGCAATCCCACTTCTGGGTATTACCCCAAAAAACTGGAAGCAAGGACTTGAACATATATTTGTACACCCGTGTTCATGACATCATTATTCACAATAAGCAAAAGATGGAAGCAACTCCTGTGTCCATAGATGGATGAATGGATAAACAAAATGTGGTATAGCCATATAAGGAAATATTATTCAGCCTTAAAAGGAAGAAAATTCTGACACATGCTGACATGGATGAGCCTTGAGGACATTATGCTAACTGAAATAAGGTGCCACCATGATCAGCTAATTTTTCTTTTTTTTAGAGATGGGGTCTCGCTATGTTGCCCACTCCTGGCCTCAAGCAATCCTCCTGGCTTGGCCTCCCAGAGTGCTAGGATTACAGGGTGAGCCACTGCCCCCAGCCTGAGCAACACATTTTTAAAAGTAGTATTGGATTATACATTGAAGTACCAAGTAAATATCTGGGTCCATACTGATCTAAATGACTGCTTGGATAAATAAATAGATGGCAGAGAAAGTACAAATCACCCAAGCAGAATTCCAAATAATTTATGCAGATACTCTGCCCCTAGGAGGGAGTGTGCATAAATCTCCATATCTTTTTTTTTTAATTTTATTTCAGCATATTATGGGGGTACAGATGTTTAGGTTACATTTGTTGCTCTTGCCTCCCTCCCCCCCAAGTCCGACTTTCAAGTGTGTCCATCCCCCGCATGGTGCACATCGCACTCTTTGTGTATGCATATAGCTGTTCCCTCCTCCCCCTTCCTCCCTCCTCCCTGCCCGACATCCAATAAATGTTATTCTTATATGAACTCTCCATAGTTTAAGTGTGGGCTGTGCACAGTGACTTCCTTCCAGGACAGCATGGAAAAGGGAAAAAAGGAGTAACTTGACCGTGGAGAAACCTGACTTTACTGGACTAGTTCTACAGCCACAGAAGGACAAAGGAGATGACTCCAGCCATGTGAGGTCCCTAGTACAGTCAGACGCGCAGAGACAAAAATGGAATGGAGGGTGCCAGAATTTGGAGGGAGAATGGGATGTGCTGTTTAATGGGAACAGAGTTTCAGACGGGGACAGAGTTTCAGTTTTGAAGGTGAAAGAAGTTCTGGAGACGGATGGTGGTGATGGTTGCACAATAATGTGAATGCAAATGCCACTGAATTGTACTCTTACAAATAGTTAAAATGGTAAATTTTGTGTTATGTCTATTTTACCATAAGTTTTAAAAATCCCAGTGCCCTAGCCCAGACCAGTTTGATTCTCAGAAGCAGATCCCAGGCACCGAGTACCCCTGCGCAGCCCGGATCGGTGGCTAGCGCTGCAGCAGACCCAGCGCAGCGAGAGCTCAGCGGGTTTCCGTGGGCTTCAGCGGAGCGGCTGAGGTTGCCTTGAAGAAGCTGATATGTTGCAAATACATAAAACAGAGAAATTTTGACCAGTTCTCCAGATTGCTTGTAGAGGTATTAAGGTCCTCTTTGGGGTCCACTTGTATTAAACAGACATCTGGATTCACATGGACATTCGACCTCAACTGCCTGCGCTCACCTCCTTTGGTGAGTATGTGTCGTGCACCATGACGTGCCGACACAGTCCCCTGCTGACGTGGAGCTTCCACCCGAGTCAGGAAGAGAGAAAGAATTTAGTCAATATGCCAAATCTACATAACACATTAGAATGTGGTAACTTTAATGGAAAAAATCAAGAAGTCAAAGGCGTTAGGAGTGGGGATATGGGGTCACAGAATGGGGTGGTCACGATGGGGGGTTATTATTTTTGGAAGGATTTATCTAACTGGATATTCTAAGGCTAAAGATAAAATATATGTACACAAGGATTATACTCTAGTGGCTAAATTTGTTTCTCATTGGAACAGGAATTAGCAATTCTAAAACTACTTTTCCTGTACACTGGGATTAAATAGATGAGTAAATACATTATAGATAATGAGACCCAGCTTGGTCACCAACAAGGAACTTAGTTAGAAATAAGCAAGAGGAGAGGACACTGGAATAAACCCTACCCGTCTGGATTACAGTCAGAGACATCAACACAATGTCAAGTTTATTTTAATATGTATTCAAAGAAATATACATAAATAAATATATATGTATGTGTACACATGGGTTACTATACCTGCACATTTTTTTCTAATTCTGCCTGCTGACAGGGCTTAGAAACTGTGACACACTAGTAGCAGTAAGCACACCCAGCACCTGGAAGTTGGTTTCTAACACCACTCCCCAGTAAAAGGAACCAGGGATCCATGGAAAAATGCATGCTGCTAGGGCTGGGGGAGGGAAACGATAAGATAAGCTTGGAGCATCTTGTTGTTCCAGAATGTAAGCGAGTAATTAAAAAAATGGTGGTGTGTTAGACATGGGGATATTTCAAAAGGAACAAACCTGAAAAAGCTTTAGGGTTAAAGCCAGATCAATTTCAGCAACAAAAATAAATAATGATAGTATTTGATTATAACCCAAAGAATAACCTAATAAACAGCCATGAGTCCATGTTGATATAAATAAATACTTGAATAACAAATAAAATGAGAGAGAAGGAACACACGTCCCTTACAGAATAATTACAATTAATAAATGCAAAAGGACTGAGGGAAATAGAGATTGCCATGAGAATACTACAGCAATAATCGCTGCAGGCAAGGTCCACGAATGAGTGCTAAAATTCGTGGTCGAAACTTTGACAAGACACAGGATGTTGCCATAAGCTCAAAGTCTTTACCCCAAAATATTTCCTAATTGCTGTGGTTGTTATAACATACGTCACAAGTTCTGTAATACACTTCCCTGCAGGAACTGAAGCTCAGTTGCCCTCCCCTAAGGGACAGAGTGTGGAAAGGGAAAAGCAGCTACTTGCTAATAGAGAAAGCTGGCTGAGCCCCCTTAGCCAGGTGTTGAAGGTGAGCACCACAGGTGGCGAAGCATGTTGGTACCACTCACCCCTTAAAACGATGAGGCGCGACAGACACAGCCCCTCCATGGCATTCCCCACAAGGTTCACAGCCTCAGCGGCACCAGGAGAACACACCAGATAAGCCCAATTTGAGGGAAATTCTCCAAAATACTTGATGAGTATTATTCAAAGTGTCAAAGTCATAAAAAGTGCTGAGGAACTGCCACGGATTGGAGGAAACCAAGGAGGCATGACAAGTAGATGCAGTGCACTATTCCGGGTGGGTCTGAGAGCTCCCTGGTAGGAGGCCTGGCGACACCTGGACAGCCTGTGGTTTCGCTCGCAGCCCTGTGTCAGCGGTAGGGGCACCGGGGCTGTGAGATGTGGCTGTTGGAGGAAGCCCGGTGAGGGACCTCTCAGCACTGTCTTCGCAGCTCTTCAGTAAATTTGAAATTATTTCAAAATAAAAAGTAAACAAAAAGAAGGAGCCACTGGCCTTGTAGACCGTTAGACAGTAACAGGTAACAATAAGCAATTGCCTCAATGAGGCCAGACCTTCTGCATGTGGAAGCCCAAGGGCTGGGTTCTGGGTGCTCCTCGGTGAGGCCACTCCTGTGTGGCTCTTTGTGACAAAGGGTGACCGCTATCCCTCTGGCAGTGGCTGAGGGAAGGTCTCCCCCAGCCTCAGTGCTGAGTCGCGGCCTCCCCCACTGCCGAGAGTTCGAACAGGCCAAAAATTACTCGCAGACTTTTCCTTGGCTGGAAAAGAGTCAGCTCAGACTGGAGACACCTGTTAGCTCGAGCCGATGACAGATGAGACCTGGCTGGTTCTGGACTCTTGAAACCGCTCCTGGAGTCTTCACTTTGGTCTTGGTGTCTTCATTTTCATTTCCCTCTGATCCAGTTTCCACATGTCAGCCAAAGCGATGTTCAGGGGAAAGAGCAGAAGCACGCTGTCTGCTGCCGGGGAGACGCCCTTGCTCCGCAAGGTCAAAGACAAAACTGCAGGAGCGGACTGCTGCCATTGTACTCCAATGCGGTTGACACACCATTGCTTTAAGTTTAACCATCAGTTTTATCTACATTAATTTCATATAGAAATGACCTAGTAGAAGACTGTAGGGGAGGGGGCTGGTCATGGTTGGGGGAGGGGAAGGAAGGCTCTGATGCCCTATAAAGACACCCCTGGGTGATTCCAGGAGGTATGATGTATCAAGATCCCCTCTTTCCTCTTCCCTCCAAAGAGGTTATTTAATGTATGCATGGTTGTGTGTGCGTGTGCTTGTGTGTGTGCCCATACAGAGTATAGACTCAGTCGCGGACGTCCACACCTGTAATGACGAGAGCACAGGGGCACAGGAGACCTGCCTGCAGTTCCAGCTTTATAGCCAACTGTGTCTCTGGACAAACACCTCCACTTTTCCACTTTTCCAGGCCTCATTTGCTTACCTTTAGCCAAGGGGCTTGAACAATAGTAACTTGTACGGCTTTTATCCTTGTATCTCAGGTATAATTTTAGAACCTAGTGATGGGACTCTGTGAAGTCGTAAGCAGAAAATTACCGAATACTGTGGAATCCGCCTAGCACCATGCCACCTGAACCGGTTCGTGCACAACCCACACGCCACCTAGACAGAGGCTTTGCAGGAGCCCAGCGCCGAGGCACAACAGCAAGGCAGGAAGAAGGCACAGCTGAAATCAGTGCAAACGCAGAAAACACTTTGTCAGTGACCTGGTTTACCTTCATCAACATGTGAATTCTTGTGGTTAGCAAGGGGTTCCAGGGTGTTCTCAGACATTAAACACTGCACAGACGGCAAAACCACACTTTGACAAACTTGAGAAACAAACCAAAAACCATTCATGGATTTAATTGCTCATAAAAAACAGATGGATTGAAAAGATTTAGAGGAAAAAATCTGGGCAAAATAAAGTTGGAGTTTAGTAAACACAAAAACTGTTTGAGACATTGGGAGCAAACATACTAGGGTCAGATCATCCAGCCCTATTGTTAAACCTCTTAGCTCAGCCACAGACGGCCAATGGCAGGGTGAGTCCCACGCATGGTGGGGCGCATTGCCTGTCACTGGCAAAAAGCCCAGGACCCAGCCACGTGGGGCGGGAGGACCCTTCGGAAGCACAGCGCCTGCACCAGAGCACCTCCAAATGTGTAAGCGACTGCTGTCACAGCCCACCCCTCCTGCAAGACATTTGTGCCTCTGCATTCCTAGTGCCTTACAGCTTCATAGCTGGACAAGAGCAGGGTCCAGTAAACCTTGGCCTGAAAAGAAAGTCCTGTAAAAAAGTTAGGAGAATTCCTGATTTGGAGATCACTCTTCAATAAATCCCTTCAAAATATTGGTGGCCTCCCCAAGCATTGCACAATGTTCCTAACATGTGAATTTCAACTTCGTGGCTCACTTATTGGGGCTTTCTTGCCTTCATTAATATTTCAGCCATTATAAAAATAGAACATGAAGGGCATTTTCCCAAATGTCCTTCAAAACATATGCTATTTTTATCAAATATTTACTCAGAGTAATTACACCAAGAACTCATTGCCCTTCCTCATTTTAACCCTAAGTAATAGCAAATGCATAGATTCACTTTGAAAGGATGTCTCAAATTTCAGTGAAAAACCCCCAAACATACTGTCATTAGGGATATTCATATTTACCCTTAGCAAACCCTCTGACATGGTAGATTAGCTAAAACTATATGGTGGCTTACATTTGCAAATAATTTGATTATTTTGTGAATTTTTTTTGGCAACAAAACTAAACCCAGGTACAAAAATTGACATACATTTTCAACAACAGTCTGAAAGCTTTTATGACAGTGAGTTAAACAAAATTCACTCTACCTGCTACACACAACCGTGCTTGCTATCAACAAGGCCCTCACTCACCACTCGCTCTGTAATCTTGTCACTGTCTTTCAGCAATGAGGTGGCTTGTTGAGATTATAAACTAGCAGACGACCAAGGTGGTGTTCAAGATCATTAGATCCTTCACTCCCAACCCTCACCCCCAACACACACATTATTGTATTTCTGCTCTTCCTAGTAAATCTCAGATGCTTGTACTACTATATGGTCTAATACTCATATTCAGGGCTCTGCTCCATCTCCTTCGGAGAGATTGGGATTCTGATTAAAATTAAAACTCAACCCTGAAGAACCCATACGAAAATGGAGGCTAAAATTCCAGGTTCAGGTTGTCTGTTTTGCTCATCTCCCTTTACAAATGCTCCCTCCCACCATGCTTGCTTCTCTACTCTTTGACACGTATTTCTCACACTTTCAGAAGCAGCTCAATATTTACTTCTTCTAGGAAAATTTTCATGGTTCTTCTATCATCTCATTCTAAGTTGAGGTTTTTCTCATGTGCTCACATGAAACCTAGTGCTTTCCTCTATGCCAATACTTAACACGTCATTTTGTCATTGGTTATTTATTTGTCATCTTACCCGTTAATTTCAGGGAGAATCCAAAGACAGGTCATTTTCTCCCAGGAACTTCACACATAAATACCTTCGGACAGTGGACTCGAAGTCTCTAGAGGGCAGTCGTGTTGCCCGCCTTCCTCGCTGCAAAGCCCCTGCGCGGGTCTACCCCCTGCACAGGGCAGGCGATCGGCACATCTGCATCCAACGGATTAACGAATTTCAATTTAGTACAATAAGCCTAATGTACTTACGCTCGATGCTGGCGTAGCTGTACGAGTCTCGTGCATGGAAACCACTCCTCTGCAGCGGAGGTCAGCGAGTACAGCTCATTGTCTGCTGCGTGCCCCGCCAGCCAAGAATGATTTCATGTTTTCAAATGGTTTTTAAAAACTCGAACTGAGAATAACATTTCTTGACATGTGGAAACCATGTGGAATTCATATCTTGGTGTCCATAAATAAAATTTAGTGGCACGCAGGGTCGCGCTCATTCCCGTGTATGCGGTCTGTGGCTGCTTCCCGCAGCAGCGACAGAGCTCAGCATCTGTGAGCGGCCCGTGAGTGCTCGCGCTCTGCACTGGAGCCACTGCGAGTCGGAGAAAGCCAGGAGAAGAAGCCAGGGCTTCTCCAGTCCGCGCGTGCTGCCTGGCTGTGACGTTTTGTTTGCCTTCAGTGCGTCTTCAGCATGTCCATCAGGAGAGGAGAAAAGTGGGCTCTGAAAGTCACACTTTCAAGGCACAGAGGAGTGTAGACTATTTTGTCATTGGATTAGAAGGCAAAGCATGTCTTTGTTATGCGATGACACTACGCCTGTGCTAAAGAATATAATACGCTACCAGGCCGAGCCCTCATCACCGCATCTCCAACAACAGGCAGAAAAATTAGAAAATTTATACTGAAATGCCTTATCACAGCAGAATTGCTTCACAAAAATACACACACACGCACACACACACACAAAACTAAAGTTTCCAAGTGGCTCATTTGCTAACAAGCAAAAAAAACCAAGCCACTTACTAACATTTAATTAATAAAATTGCATTTGATTGCAGCAGTTGAACAAATGGTTCCAGAAAAAATAAACTTGTTCAAGACTATTAGCTTTTTAGAAAAAGCGCTTGTTCAAAGGGTTGAGGGCATTGAGAGGAATCTCAGTAGTCAAGGAAAAAGCAAGCCAAAAGGCAAGCAACTACCGTGTGCATTTATAAAAGGCAAAATTATAGATGATTAGATGATGGTGGAAGTTATCGTTATCAGTCAGAGGATGAGAAAGTCTTTTACACAAGACTCAAATATTACAAACCCATACAGGGAAATATTTAAAATTTTTACTTCATTAAATTAAGAACTTAGATCATTTAAAATATTCTATAATTTCATAAGAAAAGAATGCAAATTAAAATTATACCTGTTAGACTAGCAAAAATCCAAAATTTCATATCTCACTAATACGACAAAACTGGGAGGAAACAGGTCCTGTGTTTCACTATTGCCGGGAAAATAAATTGGTCTAGCCAAGTCACTTTTATAAAGTGATTTTCACAGTATCTATACGAATCTCACAACATTTCCATTTCTGGAATTTTAGTCCTCAGTTATTTGTACAAGATTATTTACTGAAGCATTTTTATGGTGGCAGAAATTGTAAGCAAGCTGGTCATCCGTCCAAAAGTGACTTGTCAAATGAATTTACACATACAGTATGGAATAGCTGACTTAACGCAGCCGTAAATAGTTTGTTAAACTCCTTATGTACTAAAATGAGTCAGACTTCAAGACATATGGTTAAGTGAAAAAAACAGCAAGATGGAGAATCATGAGTATGGTATGTCCATAGTTGAGAAAAATGTCAGAAATGAACGACACAAGTACATTTCTTGTTATGTGCATTAAAATCTCTGGAAAGATACACAAGAAACTGACAGTGATCACTGATTTTGCTTTTTGTATTTATTTTGAAGGGATTTTGTCTAGCTGGATAGTGGTCAAAGACAGAATTTTTTTTTTGAAACAGAGTCTCACTGTGTTGCCTGGGCTAGAGTGCCTGTGTTGTGAAGTGAATTCCAGAGCTCCTCAGTTCATTTTCTGAATGATACCAAGTGACATGAGAGAGTACCTTGGTTAAAGATCGACTCCGAATATTTCTGTGTGGGTTGACGAATAGTCCTTAAAAATATACATCTACATGCTGAGCCTAGAACTTGTGGGTATCACCTTATTTGTAAAAAAGTCTTTGCAGACGTGATTAAGTGAAGGATCTTGAGATAAGGAGATTCTCTGAGGTCTGAGTGAGCCCTAAATCCAATGACAAGTGTTCTTATAAGAAATGGAAGTGGAGAAGCAAGATACACAGAGGTGAAGGCAATGGGAAGACCGGGGTAGAGATTGGAGTGATGTGGCCAAAAGCCAAGGAAACTAAAAAAACTACCAAAAGCTGGAAGAGGCAAGAAAATGAATCTCCCCTCAAGCCTCTGGAGAGAGTGTGGATCTGCAGGCACCTTGATTTAATATTCTAGAATACAGAATTGTGAAATTACATTCATGTTGTTTCAATCCACCCAGTTTGTGGAAATCTGTTACAGCAGCCACAGGAAACTAATACAGACTTTTGTACTGGAAAGTGAGCTGCCTCTATAACAACTATTTAAAAATGTAGACATGACTTTGGAATTGGGCACTGGGCAGAGGCCTCATTAATTTTGAGATGCATTGTAGAAAAATATGTTATTGGAAAACATAGAAAAGGCAATCCTTATTTTATTGTGCAGAAGACATGGCTGAGTTGTGTCCTGTTGTGTGAAAGCAGAACTTGTAAGCAGTTAATTTCATATTTAGCTGAAGACATTTCCAAATGAAATATTGAAGTGTTGTTTGGTTATCTTTGCTGCTTATAGTAAAATGCAAAAGGAAAGAGATAAACTGAGGAAGGGACTATTAGGCACAAAGGAATCAAAAAGAATGATTTGAGAAATTTTCAGTCTATCCTGATGCAAAAGATGCTCATGTTAGGCGATATTGTTAGAAAGTACATTCTGAAGAGAAGGCCAAAGGTGCAGCTGGACAACCTTTTGCTACAGAGATTGTGTGTGTGACTCAGGGATCCACTCAACCATTTCAGAAGAGCCAGGCATAAAGGAATTATCCAGGAAAGATCTGTCTAATGCTGTGGATCCCTGTGACATACATGCAAGACCCACAAGGCTTTTGAGATTGTTATATCAGCAGAAACATCACCAATTTGGACTGAAAGGGACTGAGAGAGGCCAAAATGAAGAAAAGCTGTTGGACTTCTTGGATTCTACTGGCAGAAAATGGGCTGATGCAGCTACTCAGCTGCAAACAGGTACTACTCTCCAGGAAGAATAACTTCAGGGCAGAGACTTGGGCCCAGGCGATGGAGCTTTGGGTGCAAAGCATCAAGCAACAGAGGATTATTCTCAGGCCTTAAAACTGAATGTAACTTTTTCTGCTGGATTTTTATGTTCCTTGGGACCGATGACTCTTCTTTTCTTTCCATTTTCTCCTGTTTTGGAATAGGAATATTTTTTATTATTACCCTGTGGCTGTTCCAGTGTATTTTAGAAGGAGGCAGCTTGTTTTCTAGTTTAATAGGTCCACAGATGGAGAGGAATTTTGCCCCAGGACGTATCATACCAGAATCTCACCCATGTATGATTTATGTGGTTAGATGATAAGACTTGGGACTTTTGACTTGATAGTTAGATGTGATTTTAGACTTAAAGTTGATACCATAATAGGTTGAGACTTTGGCGATATTGGGATGCGGTGAGTGTACTTTACACATGAGAGAGTTGCTAATTTTGGAGGGCCAGTGGGAAGACTGGAATGTTGAATGGTGATTGCGGCAAAAAGATAGGTCCATTTTCTAATCCCTGGAACCTGTGATTGATTGTGCCTCTATTTGGAAAAAGGGTCTTTGCAGATGTAATTAAGTTAAGGATCTTAAGTTCAAGAGATCATCATCAGGGTGCACCTTAATTTCCTTGTCAGGCGTCTTTATGAGAAAAGAACAAAAGACACACAGATAAGAAGTCAATGTGAGGGTGGAGGCAGATGTTGGACTGATGTGGCCGCAAGCCAAGGAAGCTGAGCAACACAGGCACTAGAAGAGGCAATGAACAGAATCACCCCTAGAGCCTCTGGAGGGAGTGTGGACCTTCCGACACCTTGATTTCTGTTGTTTTAACCTGCCAAGTATGTGGTGATTTCTTACAGCAGCCCTAGGAATATGATACATTTGGGAAACGTCATCAAATCCCAAATATGGGATCTACCTGATGGTGCCTGGTTATTAAGGTACCATAGGTGTCTCATGTGCAGAATACAATCACCCCAACTGCTTCCTGGGAAGCAGAAAGCCTGTAGCAGGCTCTCTAATGCACTAAGATTCCAGTTCACTATAAATTGTCATAGAAGCATTTCCAGTGCATAATGAAAATGTTATTGTTTTAACCCATGCCTTAATTATCTTGCTTTCAAACATATTCAAGCAGTGAATTAAGTAAAGTTGCAGAACTAAACAGTGGGATAAAAATAAACCACACCTTATTGGGCTAATTTTATTTTTAATTATTTGAATATTAATTTATGTGTATCTTTGTTTTAGGGAAATTATTTGGCACTTCATCTTTTGGTGCTATAATCGATAATAAATGTTTCTCCATTTTTTTAGTTAAATGAAAAATAAAGATAAATTCCCTGTTTCTAAACTCCTAAAAGACTGGTTTTTTTTTTACTTGTTGGCATTAAGAAAAGTGAAGGAGTTTGCTTTGAGGGATAGGAAATCCTTAGAAACTGTTGGTCTTCATCTATAAAGACATGGAGACAACCGTATTATTTAGTTCCCCGGAACCGGATGGTTAATACTCTTCCAAAAATTACAGGTGAGAACTTGTCAGGGTAGTTGTGGGTTATACAGGCTGTGAAAGAAGAGTTGTAGGGTTGCACATTAGCCACCATTCACGACAACAGCAGCAATACGGCAGCTGCAGTAACACGCCCAGTTCTTGGCCCACACCTGCGCACTTCACAGTGTGGTGAGAAGTGATGGGCTGTGGGTTCCTGATGCCTGAGGCTCTCCGCTGCAGACACAACCACCCCCATCCCACAGTCCTTGAGCTTGGTGGGTGACACAGACCAGGTGTTGCTTCATCCATGTTCATTGCGTGACACTAGTGTGTGCCCCCAGGGAAGGGGAATCAGTGCACAAGCCAAGATAAAACAAAACACGGGAAGAACATAGAAATACTGGAAAAGACACGCTGATAATTTTACGTTAGCCTCGTTTGATGCTCCAAACTATCCCCTAACATCGGTGCTGCCACTGTCCTCTTGGGTAGTCAGACCTTGGACACTAAGCTCCTTCCATGGCCTGTGTCAGTGCATCTCAGCACCGATTCCTTTTCCTGACATGCAGGACAGAGACTTTCTTAAAGCAGCAGTTTCCGTGTGTATGAGACATTTCGAATGCACCAGAGTCGCTGCGTCTGTTCTCCCACGGGGACAGCCCCACTGTGCCCTGGAGCCGCGCATGCAGTCACATATAAACAATGGAAGCCACAGAACTCAATGACCCCATCCCATGAGATAAGACTTCACATCAATGTTTAAGATGTTGCTTTTCTTCAGCAATAACTCTGAATCCTGAACATTAAGAAAGGGTCACACTGTCTCCTTGCTATCTGCTAAGAACAAAATAACTCTTCCTTTAAAGTGGTTCCCCAAATTAGGTCTGCTACTTTCCATTAAGGGTATAATCTTGGCATTTTACTGCCTTTTAAAGTTGCTTGTCACTCTAACTCCACCATTTTATAATTCGGAGCTGCTACTATAAAACCAAAGGTTATCACAGGAGAGCCTTGTGACAAGCCACTGCCTTAGCCTGGCTCCTGGCTTCGCCTCGTAAGGGAAAACACCAAACCTGAAAAGACACTGCAAGAATCCCTTGCTGGCACAGGTTCTGCCTTCAGCGGCTTGTGTGGGCTGGTGACTTTGGCAGCCGGGCCCTGCATGAGGAGGGCAGTGAGGAGAGGAAGAGGGCTTTGAAATTGCCCTCTGGTGTCTCAGCACATCTGCCTGGGGACACGGCGCCTGTGGGACGCTGGACCCCAGTACCAGATGTCCTTGTGAAAGAGACCGGTGGCTGGAAAGAGTTCCAGAGGACGGGCAGGAGGGAGCTGAGGGGAGCCGGAGAGATAATGGAGGAGGCGTTTGCCGAATGATTTGGAGCAGGGAGCTGGTGAGGCTGCTTCAGGGTCGTCTTGACAGCGTATTTCCCGTTCTACTTGTACGTGAGCAAGCCATTGCGCCAAAACTCCGCTTCTGCAGAAGCCTAGATAAAGGGTCCCTAACAACTGTTTTAAAGTAAATGTTCTAAATGATCAAAAACCACTTTCACTGTAAGTGAACTGACAGCCAGCAGCTATTATTATTTCTTTGTGACTCATAAAACAATAACATGTCTTCCGATCAATAGAAACTTAGAATTTATTAACTCTAATCTCCATCTATACACACGCACATATATATGTATGTAACGCCTACAATATTTTGGGAAGGATATCCAAATTTTTGCCAACATATTAGAAAACTCAAATGAAACAGATAATTTCCTAAAGATCATTAAATCGACGACATTAACTGAAGAAGTTATGGAAAGCCGGAGAAGGTTATTAAAATGGAAAAATAAAAAAAGAAGAAAAGAGAGCTATGTGAAAGGTCTATTTTTAAGAAAGAAGCCAGCACAGGTGGTTTCAATGTTGGCTTCTGATTCTTTCAAATTTTTTCCAGAGAGAGGAAAAACTCCAGGTTCATTATTCTATGAGGCTATCATAATTTGGATACCAAGAGCAGATGAGGACAGCACAGAAAACAAAACTTATAGGCAAACTCTACTTAAAATAGGTGCAACAACCCTACAATAGATGCAATGACAAGAAAAAACAGCAGCACAGTCGAACGACCACACCTTACGACCTAAAGGGCTCATCCTGGGAGCAGAGCATAGCTTATCCTTAGGAATTTTATTAATGAAATTCACTATATGAAGGGATTGGAACATCTTAATAAATACCTCAAAAAGAAAGCAATGGATAAAATTTAACATTTATTCTTATTGTATAAACAATCAAATGAAGAAATCCAGCATAAAATAAAACCTCTGAATCCAATAAAATGCATATACTAGAAACCTGCAGCAGACATCAAATTTAATAGAAAATTTCTAAAAGTTTGCACTAGAGATGGTACCATGACTGGTGTTTAACCTAGGAATGGGGGTCATATCTGTAAAATAAGAAACAGTTATTTGTGTTGGAAAGAATGAGAAAAAGCATCACAATTCGCAGCCAAGATTATACTTCAACAGTTCAAAAGAATCAGTTGAATACGTGTTAGAATAATTTACGAGGATATCGCATCCACGGTAGCAAACAGCAAAAGCCCTGTTATTACTTAGTGGAAACACAGCCCATGTACTGGGAGCTACTGCGGGAAGGCGGAATTGCTGTACAGGGCACAGGAAGGAGCACACCCTGCGGCCGTGAGCGCGTCTCACCGCACAGCTCCCAGCTAAAAACATCTCCAGCAATGGTTTCATTTTCTGACGAAATGGCAGACGGGAGCCTCTCCCTCCTCCCTCAGTCTCACCCTAACTCAGTCTCACTGCTGTGAAGCCCACCCGCTGAGTGAGCAGCTTCACTCACTGTATTTTCTATTGTCAATATGTCTATTCTATTTTTGATATTTTTGTGCTCTGCCGAATCATTCCATCCTGTGTCAGGCCTCCGCATATTAGTTATGTTTATTTTAATGTCCTTGCTTGGTAACTTCCTTACCTGGGTGTTCTGTGGATCGCTTTCCATCATTTACTTTGTTTTCATTGTCAGTCAGGTGTTCTCTTCTTGAATACCCTCTTGTTTTGATTGAGTTATAAACACTGTGACAGAAAACTGTAGTAATAATTCCAATCTCTATACGATGCAATCTTCCTGTAGGAATACTCTGCTTTTGTCAGGAAGCTGGATGGAAAAGCAGCATTGCCCCTGGACCCCCTTCACCCAATCAGAGAACCCGCAATGGAGGACATCGAATCTTGGGAGAGGCTATTTCTAGTTCATTCTCACTCCTAAAGTGGAGACTTCTTGGTTCCAACCAAAGCCTGGGTGTGTACCAGGCTCCTCCTGGTTGGAGTTCCTGAAACCTATAAGCGTCTGCAGAAGTTCAACTTGATGCTACCATCACAGAGGAGGTCCCAGAAAGCCATGGCACCTGTCCAAGGTGTTTATCAAGAGGTGGCAGAGAAGAAACGGTTCACAGAGTGCATTCTGCATGGAGAAATAAGACACAGTATGGCTTCTCTGGGACTTCTATGACCGAGTCCTGTTCATTCAATACATTGGTTACCTGAGGGGGCTTTGGCTTCACCCTGTGAGCCTCAGGTGGGGCCGGAAAGAGCTGAGAGAACCAAGGCTGGGGCCAGGCCAAGGGCTCATCCTGGAGTAGGAGCAGGGCAGCTGCCCAAGGGTCCTGCCCCTGATCAGTGGGCGCCAGCATAGCACTGCAGGGCAGATGGCATCCGGGTGAGCTGGTCTACAACGCCCAGGGACAGAGCCCTGGGGGCATCTGGAGGCCCCCCCAAGTTCAGAGGTCACTCCCTGGGCTGTGGAATCTACTCTTGGCTCTTGGCAAGGTGAAGGAGATTAGAGGCTTGGAGAGAAGCAATCAATAGCCTTGATGAGAAAGGTTCAATTTATTCTTCCCTTTGCTGGTAAGAGACTTTTTAAACTGGAAGAGATCAGAGGTTTTTGTTTTTTAGCTTTAACCCAAAAATAAGTAAGTAAGTAAGTAAATAAATAAATAAACAAAATAAAGTAGGCTTTTCCCTCCAAACCCAACTCCTTCACCAGGAGTCCAGGAAGGACAATGTCCGCTATCTAAAATAAAGGATGCTGTACAGACAAACTGCATTGAATTGTATTTAAAAAGTCAGCATTGTCCCTGAGAGCTTGATACTTGAGTGTTGTCAAGAGAAAGAGTAAAGGTTAACATTCATGGCGGAGGAGCAGGAGGAAGCAGAGATCGGGGGAGGAAGAGCACGAGCTGTGAGAGGAGAGGTGAGACTCGGGGGCCGGCAATCCCTAGAAACATCTGATCTTGGAGACAGACAGGATCTTGGTGATTTGGGCACCTTTTATTTTTTAAATGAGAGAATTCCCTGAAATGACTGCAGAATGTGTCACAGTTAGTTAGTAGTAGAGCCAGTAGAAGCCAATGACACTCCTAAGTCGGAGATTCTGTTTTTCTCCATCAGAGCATGCTGTAACTTTTCCTCGGGGAACTGTTCTTCATTGACAGCATTTTTATTTTATTTTTATCATTCAAAAACTATTCAGTGCTATATATTTGCTATGGCTTGAATGTCTCCTCCAAGACTCATATTGCAACTTAATCTCCAATGTGGCAGTATTAAGAGGTGGGGCCTTTAAGTGGTGACTGGGTCATGATGGCAGCCCTGATGAGTGGATTAATCCATTCATGGACTGATGGGTTAATGGATTAGTGGGTTATCATGGGAGTGGGACTCATGGCTTTACAGGAAGCGGAAGAGAGACCTGAGCTAGCACAGTATCATGCTCAGCCCCCTGGCCACACGATGCCCTGTACCGCCAGGGACTCTGCAGAGTCCCCGTCAGCAAGAAGGCTCTCACCAGATGTGCCCTCTTGACCTTGGACTTCCCAGATGGCATAATTGTAAGACATAAATTCCTTTTCTTTATAAATTACCCAGTTTCAGGTATTCTGTTATAAGCAACAGAACATGGACTACTAACATGATCTTCTATACACGATTCTGGTCCTTCCTCCTCCTCCTTTTCACTTCACTGGCAGATTGTATTTTTCAAAGATTCAACAACATACCCTAATGGATGGAAAGTTTGTGTCCTTTCAAAATTCATATGCTGGAGCCTTAACTCCCAGTGAGTCTGTATTTGGAGACAGGACCCCTAAGGAAGTAATTAAGGTTAAATGAAGTCATGAGGTGGGGCCCTGATCTGATAGGATTAATGTCCTTAAAAGAACAGGAAGAGATCTCCTTCTTGCTCTCCCTTCTTGTCGCTCACGTGAGGACACAGTGAAAAGGCAGCCGTCTGCAAACCCGGGAGGGACCCTTTACCACAAACCAAATGGGCCACAACCTTGATCTTGGACTTCCAGCCCTCAGAACCCTGAGAAATAGATTTCTGCTACTTAACCCCCAACTCCATGGGGTTTTGTGACGGCCGCGCAGGCCGACTAATACACATCCCATACGGCGTGCTCTTCTTCAATGCAGCCCTCTTATTCCCCCATAAAGTCGGGTGTAATTGCCTCCTGGTGAAGCTGGCTGGCCTCAGGAACTTGGTGAGAAAAAGCGTGAGTTTCAGCCTGGGTCTCTGGAACAGCTGCTCTCCAGATGCGTCCAGCTGAAGAGCTCCCTCCCGGAGCTCAGCCGTGAGCGGGCACGAAACCACATGTGTCCAGCCTTCCAGTCATTCCATCGTGGGGAGCAGGCATGTGAGTGAGAAACTTCCAAGTGGTTCCAGTTCTCAGCCGGTCAAACGAACCCTGGTGTTTCAGGTCTTCCCAGCTGTGAGCCCAGACACACTGGAGCAGAGATAAGCCATCTTGGCTGCGTGTGTCTGAACGCCTGACTGCAGAAGCCATTTATGTCATTAAGGCGGGCTGTTCTGTGTCCACATCCACGATAACTGGAGCAGGAAATTTCTTTCAGTAAAAAGTCCTCAGTGGTGGTGCGGCCGACCCTACCGACTCCTCTTTCTCTGACTCGTGAGATGAACACGGGACAGAAACTTCCCATTGAGTGAGCTAATGACAACTTTTCAAACAGTGAGTCCGAAATGTTTCTTATCTTCCCTCCTCCAACTTTGTTCTTGGTGATGAAAGATTTCAAATTGCTGACTTAACCACAAGTGTCTCAGAGTGTCTGATTTTGGATATACTCAAGACTGTGTTTACTCATCATGAACACATTGAAAGTTGAATCTGAGAAAATGTTCAAAGAACTCTATGCTGGTCATTCTGTTCAAGCAGCCACTAGATAGCAGCCAGGGGACCTACTAGGAAGTAAAGCCGTCAAGTGGAAAGACAGGAAAAGCTGGAGTCAGTTTAGTCTCCAGCTGGAAAAGGTTGGACACCAGGACTCAAGAACAGGCTTGTAACTAGTTCCTTGCCTGGCCATAGGTTGATCATAGCACAGTTTACTGTCCGAAAATGATGCTATTCATAATTACACTGAAATGACAGACATGCGTCCTGTATAATTCCGTTTCTGTGAAATTCTAGGAAATGCAAAGCAGTGCACAGTGACGGAAGGCATGTTAGCATGTGTCTGCGTGGGAGGAGGTTGTGCCAGGAGAGAGGGATCACAGAGGAGCACGAGGAGACTTTCGGGGCGATGGACATCGTCTTGGTCGTGGTGATGGTGTCACAGTGTACACACATGTATGTCAAAGCTTTTCAAGTTGTACCCTTTAAATATATGTAGTTTATTGCTTGCCAATTTTATCTCCATAAAGCTATTAAAAAATGTACACCACAGCCACGATCATGTCACTGGACATTCTGATAGTCTTTTTCGTAAAAGAAATAAACGTATTGCAGAAACATCCCTCCCGTCCAGCCCCTTCTCTTACTCTCTCTCCTCCTGTGTCATCTCCTAAAAGTAACTCCTCCCAAGACGTTAGTGTCTTTCCATGCACAACCTTCCTGTGTGTATATCTACTACATTTATTTGTGAGTTTAGGATATTTGCATAAGCATTATCATATTGGGGAAATTACCTAAGTTGTTATCATTGAAAGGGGAAAAGCAACATTACTCCTTTTCCTGACTGCTCTTCAGGCCTGGGGCACCAGCTTCAGCCTGCGGTGGCTTCTCAGGCTGCCGTGGGCTGTGATCTCTCTTTCTCAGACACACACTGTTTATTCTCCTTTGTTGCATTCTTGTTCGTTTGTTTTTGCAGCAGTATATTTTCAATAAATTTTAGAAAAGATAACTATGCACCTTCAGAAAGATACATAGATGAAAAGTGAACTTTCCAGTCCTTCTCTGAATGTCTAAACGTGTCTTTTTATAAATTTTTCAATTACATTTGATCAATAGCTTGACTGGGAATAGGGTTTTAAGTTCTAAATCATTTTCGTAAGAACATTCAAGCACTTCTGCATCATCGTTTAAAAACTAGTGTTTCTGGTGGAAACGCTTCTACCAGTCGTCTTCTTCTTCCATTGTGGGTAACATGCACTTTGCTTTGAGAACCTTTCAGTATCTTTGTTTCATTCTTAGTTTTCTGAAATTGCTTTAGGGAGTGTCTCAAAGTAAATATAGTTTTATATATGTGTATATATATATTTCTTTTTTTCCTATTATTTTAAACAATAATTAACTCCCCTTTATTTTCTCTCTTTTTCGTTCACAGACTGCTAATAAAGAAGACAGCATTTCTGGATTGACACTATCGATTTAGTGTTTTTCTCTCATATTTCTCATCTCTTTGTGATGGGAAATTTTCTCAGTTTTTTTAGTTAGTTCTATTGAATTGTTTTCTTTAGGTACAATGTTTTTACTTCTATGAACTAATTCTATTTCTGATTTTTTTTTTCCCTTCTGAACAGTAGTTTCTTCTTAATTTATGCGTGTCATTTCTTCTCCTCTCACTCTGACTAGAGGTTTAAAAATACCTCCTCTTCCTCTGGATTACCTTGGTTCCTTCTGGGGTCACCTCTGTTTGTCCGTCCTGCCTGTCTTGTCTTTCTCTTTTCTTTCTCGTCCCCTTTGATTTTTTTCTTGAAGTGCATGTTTGTAAATGAAGCATAAGTTTGACTAATTTGGACAGTTCACAAGGCTTCCTTTTACCTTTACTCTCATTTGTGGCCTTTCCCCAGGATTCGAGGACTTTTGCAAGCTCTGCATGCAGGCGAGATGTCGTCTGGCAGGTTTCCTTAAGGGTATAGATAACGGGGAGGGAACTGGCAGGCGTGCCCCAGCCGCAGCTGCCAACAAGGGCCCAGCTCAGGGCACCTGTTGTTTTAGGAGCGCTCACCCCTCCCAAGCAGGCATTTCTGCCTGTAGTCTCAGAGCAAACACAGGTTCTAGGGAAGAAGGGTGGAAAATCCTACCCTGACCCCAATTCTATTCTTAGAGTTGCTCTAAATTTATTCTATTTATATATTTCAATCTCAGGATTATGGCCCAAATAAACTACATTTGTTGAAATCTCTTCTTGGGTCGGCTTCTGAGGAAACCCAAATTAAAATCTTCTCTTGAATTCAATGCTTGGTCTCACGGTCCAGAGATTTCCTTTCTTCAATTCATCAGCTATGTGTTTATAAATATTTTACATGTTGCTTTGTATTTTTACAGGGAAATAAGGTATATAGACTTCAGCCCTGCCAGAAACACTGCTGTCCATTTTGGGATGTCTTTAACTGGAGAAATCTTTGTTTAGATCACACTGACTACACTATCCTTCTTGAATCTTCTATGCACTAACCCTGTTCTGCCCTCCAAAGCAGACTCAGAAGAAATATATTTTCTTAATCTAATAGAGTCCAGTGGCCTCTGACTTCTGCACAACTCTGGTTCTTATGAAAGATTTCTCTCCTAAGTCCCAATAACCAGCATTGTATCTGTCCAGCAAATTATTTAAATAATGACCAATCATCTACTTGGTGCCAGGCCCTTTGGGAGAGATAAAAGTGCATACCCACAGTTCACGTCATCACAAAGTCTGGAGTCTGGTGAGAAAGAAACACCCACGGCAGTTATGATGCTTGAGGTGAAGCTACGAGGGAGGGGCACACAGTGCAGTGACAGCCCACGGGAGGGACACTGCTCTCCGACTGCGGCAACGGAGAGGCCGCCTGCGAGGGAAGTGACCCCTGAACTGAGTCCTGATGGCTGGAGAACAGAGCTTTGCTCATCAGAAGGACCAGGTCTCTCAAGCAGAGAGAGCAGCATCTATGAACCATCCCATCTCGCCTACTAGATCTGTGATTTTAAAATAATCTTTTGAAGGAGCAGAACACTTTCTTCCAACACAAGCTTCTTGGAGCGTCCCGTAGGAGTAGCCGAGATGCCCTGAGACTCTGAAGAGCAGAGCTAAGGAACATCATCCTTCCCTGTGGACTCTCTCCTCGTCGAAGCCTCAGTCTCAGTTCGTTTCCTGCCAACTCATCTCCTATCCGAGGCAGTCCCCACACAAGGACAACTCCTCGTACTGTGTGACACATGCTTGGGGCTCCACTGCACTCTGAGTCCACACGACCCAGACGTGGCTCCATGAGTTAAAGGAAATCCTTCCCACCACCAGCTCTCGTGAGAGGGACCATCCCAAAGCACTGTAGAAAGAACCTTGAGAGTTGGTACCAAAATGCCTCTTTGAAACGCGGCTGCATCTCCTTGCTGAGCCACATTTCCTTGCTGGGCCACGTGCGCAGCTAATGAGTCGGAGGGGAGACGAGTTGGCGAGAAATAGGAAAGCACAGAGAGCTGAATCATTCTCCTTAGGAACATGAAATGTTTAAAAATGTATGTTTCATTTTACTTATTATTTCTGAGATGTTGGGAACAGAGAAGTCAGAAATGGGGAGGAAAGATGGGATATTGGTCTGGAGGCAAAAGTCCCAGTTGGCTGAAAAAGCACAGGGTCATTATTTTTTGAGGAGCACAGCTGTATAACATTGATATTTAGTTTTAGGTTGTTTGTAAAGCATGCTGGCTGAGGCAGCAGAGGCTGGAGTCAGCTTGCACTGGGTCACAAGAGCCGATTGTTAGATTGTCAGGCATTTTAAAAGCTGGTCATTAAACCTAACAATTATTCAAGACTAAATAACACAAACTTACAATTAAATAGACCATATTATAAACAAAGGTAATAAATACTGAAAATTTACCAAGTCCTAATGATTTTGCTACATTGTAAATCTGCTCTCTTAAGGTCACTGAAATCTGTAGTGTGCGTGGTGGAAATGCTACACAATACTGCAAGAAAGTGCTGAGTGTTAACACAACGCACACGGATTTCTCCCTCGCTGCCCATGATGTCAGGGTGGGGGCTTCGAGTATTTACACCACAGGATTTGGCAAATGATACAAGTCAGGGCCTTTCGGTTTGGACAGCAGGTCATTACACTTTTACCAGCACACCAGCGGGTCAAGGGCACAGTGCCTGGACGCCGCCACTTGAAGCTCGAGCTCGGTCAGTTGCTGGCTGTGTGACCTGAGCAAATTATTTCGTCTTCTTCTGCCTCAATTTTCTCACATGCTTCTTTTGAGGATGACACAAATCCGTAAAGCACTGAGAACGTTACCTGCACACGGTACCTCCTGTGTGATTGTTATCCATCATTGGCGTTACAGTTGTTACATTTATTTATATAATAATGTTAATAATAACACCCATCTCCTCCGTACATGCCTGACATCTTGCTAAATCCTCACAAACCCACACGAAGGGCTGGCTTTCCCAGTACCCTCCGCTGAGTCTCCGTAGTTGCAGAACCCCGGCTATTACCTGGCACATAGGCCCTACCACAAGGGCAACCTCCCTGCCCTCCTTTAACAGTTCTGTGCCAAGCTTTGAAACCCTAGGTGTCATGGAACAACTGCCTGCAGCCTTCCCCATGGGGCAGCTGGGTGGCATCCTTGCCTCTGCCTCATCAGCCCTCTCCCTCTGCTGGCTGGATGAGGACGTGTTGGTGGGATCCGCAGCAGCCACTTTGAACTCCAAGGTGCCTCTGGGAGTCCAGGCTCCATAATGGAGCAACAGTGTGGAAGCTGCCTGCGTCCCCAAGGACCCAGGAGCAGGGCCTCCACATAGCGCTCTCCTGGGAAACAGAACTAAGTGTCTGTTGTCGACATCCTTGCCGTGGGTTCCTTGAATCATCAGACCTTGTCAGAATTCAGAATCTTGTTCTCCCTCAAGTCTAGTGGGCCGCACAGTAATAAACTGTATTTAACACAATCGTGGGGTGTTTCCTGTGCACATCAAAGTTTGAGAAGCTATTACTTTGGCCATTCGGATTCTCGGCTGAGCCTCTCCTCACTCCTTCAGCCCCGGTGGGATCGAGTCTGTGCACGGCACCCACCAGAAGTCGTGCTGTGCACGCGTAGGCTCCCGGGACGAGAAGGAACCGGGCGTGGTGTGAAGATGGTGTGTCAGAGGCAGGAGACTGCAGCCTGTGCCGCAGCAGACACAGAGCTTTTGGTGGGGAAAAGGGAGGAGTTACTGGCTTTCAAAACTCTTGGAACAGGGGATCATACAGTCCCAGCCATTGGTCTGGCCCATGTGGCACCTGGGTAACAGATTTAACGTCTAACTCCCTTTCGGTTCACACGTCACTCCTCCAGGAGCCTGGATCTTGGAATCCAACTTCAAAGGCCATGCTGCAGCTTCTGGTACCACATTTTGGGATTATCAGATTAGAGTAAGTTCCTTGTTCAACTCTCTCTCAGGTGTTAGATGGCCTTTCTGGGAAGCCTTTCATTTTCTGTCTTTAGCATAATTCAAATTAGTTTTTCTCATCTTTGTATTTTTGGTTTCTACCCACCAACACTCTGTGGCCTTCTCCGTCATCTTCCTACCTCTTCAGGCCTCCTCAAGAAGCGACAGCACTGCCATCGTGGATGACCGTCCAGTCTTCCCCCAGAGCTCTCTGCCGTCCTCAGCCAACGCGCCCCTCAGCTCCCTCTTCTTGGGCACAGGGTTGCACAGACATAACTGTCCCGTCAAGGGAGACCCCATGGTTCCCATTATGGGTCTGGCGATGCCAACTGGCCATTGAAAAGATAGCTTGTTAGACTCACAGGTCCGCGGGGGGTACACAACCCCCACACGGGGCCACATGGGGCAGTACAGGGACCGTCGGGAGGCAGAAGAGTGAGGGGAGCGTGGGTGAGAGCCCTGACTGTGGCTTCTGTGCAGAGGAATGGCCAGGCAGAGTGAGCAGCTAGGTGGGTTCAGGACTGGCTAGTTTGGATAACTTCCGTGGGTTCCAGGTGTAGGGTTTGTCCCAGTTGCCTGGTCCCTGGTCCTTGGGTAGTTAGGGCAGAGGAATATTGGCCGGAGTGTGAGAGCCAGGTTGGGGAGGGGAGGTGGGGCTGTGGACTGGCTCTTTTGCATGTGAAAAACACACTCCTGGGCAAGTGTTAGCTAATGCTGGGGGAGGCCTTCTCTCCCTGGTCACAGGACCCAGATGCCAGAGCAACAAGAATATCAGAAATTCGAGAACGTGGATAACACAGGAAGGCTTAGAGGAGACGATGATTTGGCCTTGAAGGAGGACTATTTGGTTTAGAGGCAGAAAGACTTATTGTAAGTCGAGTAAAAGCACAGAAGGCCTGCCTCTGGGAAGGATAACAGTGAGTGGAGCGCGGGCAAGAAGCAGGTGGCAGGAGCTGTCGGCTACCTGCTCAGAGCTGTGGCAGAAACTTACACACCTGTGGCTGCCAGGGAAGGCGGGCAAGGGTGGGAGGGGGAGGTGAGTGCCACAGCCGCATTCCTGAGAGACACGCGGACCATCTCACTCCAGACCCCCAGCTCCCTTCCTGCGGCGGGCACAGTTGGGTGCGATTCTCTGACCCTGTAGCCGAGAGCACCGCAGACGGACGCCAGGCCAGAGTGGTGACGGCAGAGGCTGGCCAGGCACGAGGAGGCATTTGACCGGGCAGATGTGACAGAACAGCAAGCGGAAGGACGGCCAGAAGAGCTACGGCCATAATATTGGAAAGAGATGGTCACGGTAGTAACGCAGAAGAGGGATTAGAGAGGAAATAGAATAAAAAATATTAAATAGAAAATAATGGAACTGAAAAATGGATGCGGATCCAGACAGTGAAGATGAAAAAGACCAGGGAAGACTAAGAATGTTTGTAGAGTGGCTACTGACCTGACCATTCCGGATGCTGCTCTGGGAAGGTCAGCTGTTTTGAGTGCCTGAGACCCGGACAGGGCGGGTGGCCCACAAGGAGAGTTGTCAACAGAACATGCATGGCAGAGCCACCCCCAGCACCAGCAAGCGAGACAGCTCCTGCTCACGTCTTTGCACAAGTTGACAAGCTGGTCTTCGAGTACAGGAGTGTGAATATTACTTGCTGTAAAGGACGACACAAGTATTGCACTCACAAAAAAGAAAAAAAGGAAGTATTTTTGAGCTTTGAAAATAAACATTTTTGAGGTAAGGTAAAGGAGCTAATTGAGTGAGCACCAATTCTCTGGGTTCCCAGAGCTGGGACTATGTCATCTCATTCTTTCTTACAATAGCTATGTTTAACACATTAACTGCCATGTGAGTTGTATTTGACTTACGCTAGTTTTGAGCCCGGGGCCTCGTGAAGCGTGTGTAACTCACACATCTTTTCACGTTGGGAGCTGTGAGAGCAATTTTTCAAGTTGCATATAACTCAAGGACAGAAAACAATAAAAAATAACAAATTTGTCATTAAATTAGATAGGATTATTTTGTTTTCAAAATTTTTATTCTATTTTTGTAATAAAAGACCATAGCTCCAAGGAAATATTTTTTTTCTAGTGTTGCAGTCAGTGTGTTAATTAGTATTATGATGGTGATGATGATTCACAATTTACTTAGGAAAATGGAGGCTTAAAAAGGTAAAGTACAACTTCCTTGCGGGCACACAGCTGGAGGCGGTGGACCAGTAGCCACGAACGCACATTTGCTGTACAAACAGGCAGGGAGGTGATGTTTTAAGGTGAGTCTTTTCTAAAATCTGACCTCAAAATCTCTACCTACTATTTAAATGGTCTTAAGAGCTTTTCCTGAATTAGCCATCTACTCATTTTACTCCAGTATTTATAAATAGAACTGACAGTTTTTACCAGGTTGAAATATAGAACAGAACAGATAATCTCTATAAACATGGGGCTTAACTTTTTTTTTTAATCTTTACTGCAGGACCTGGATCAAACGTTCTCATGAAGTCAGGGTACCACATTTCAAAGCAGAGCTGGGAAAGGGTGGAGGCGGGTGTTTCCACCAGGGGGGCGGTAGGGACATTTGCCGGCAGGGGTGGAGCGTGGATGTGTTGTGTGCCCCGAGCCATAAGCCTCCCAGATTGAGATGTGAGCCAAGCCACGTGGCGGTTGGGTTGGTGCAGCTGGTAGACAGCCCTGTCCCCACCTGTGCCGGGCACCACTGAAGGTTTCCTCCTACTGGATCCATGCCTGGAGAGGACGAGGGGTCGGTCTCCCACTTCATCCAGATCCGCCTCCTCCTGGAGCTCTGCTAAAGGGTAGCAGCGAACCTCGCCGTGCAGGATCAGGGCATCCTCTGTGCTCCTCGCTAGTGGTGCAAGGGACCTCCTGCCTGGGCAGAAAGGGACACGTGTGAGCCTTGCTCAAGTAGGAGCCTGGGCAAAGCGCAACGGAAAAAGCGTCGAAGGAGTCCTGGAGTCCATGTTCTCTGAGCACCGGCCACCGGCCGCCAGCACCTACCAGCTGAAAATGCAAAGCGCCAAGCCCCTTTTTTATGCAAAAGACAAAACACCTTTTCATAAGTAAAGATGCTACAAAGGTCCTGTTTTAGATGTTTTAGACTAAGTATGTTAAATCAGTGTATGTACTTCAGAATATAAAAGAGATAGATGCCTCTGAATGTTGATTTTTAAAATATCATCCTGCAAACAGCTTTTCAAGATGGTTGGCCTGAAACTCTGCCCTGCCTCTGATTTCGCAAAGCCCTGATTCCCAGAGCAGCCGGAGTTCCGGCTCGAAGCATCCCCCGTGCGTCCCCTGGTGCTTCCACAGCATGTGACCGGGAGCATGGGACCCCTCCCCCGGTGGCTCCGGCCCTGCGGCAGCCTGGGACACGACCGATGCTTCCTACGGCAAAGTCACCGAGAGTCCTCCAGTACCAGACTGGACAGTTTTCCTGAACCCAGAGCAGTGCTCTGTCCTGTGACCCAGACAGTCCCTGCAGCCTCCCGCCTGGCTTGCGGGCTGTATCCCGCCTGATCTAATGTGCCCAGGTAGAAGCTTAGCCCCCAGGTGCTGCTATCAGATTTGCCTGAGTCAGCCCCGCATTTTCTGGGTCAGCCGGATGACGGGCCTCACTCACCGGCTGATCACTGATTACTCCCGCTTGGCTTTTGAAGGTCCCCGTATTTGTCTCCTGTGACTGCCATAGCAAATTGCCACAAACTGGGTGGCTTAAAATAACAGAAATTTATTCCCTCACCTCCCAAAGCCAATAGGCTGCCATCAAGGTGTGGGCAGTGCTCCCTCTGAAGGCTCCAGGGCAGGGTCCTTACCTGCCTCTTACAGCTGGCCCAGCTGTTCCCTGTGGCAGTGTCATGCCAATCTCTCCTCTACACATGGCCGTCCCCTCCCCGCATGCCGGGCTTCACACCTCCCTTTCTATAAACACACTCTGTTGGATTTGGGGCCCCCTGTAATCCAGTGTGACCTCACCTTAACCTGGTTATATTTGCTTGCAAAGAACCTATTTCTAAATAAAGTCACGTTCCCAGGTACTTTAGGACTTGAACATATCTTTTAGGGAGACGCCGTTCAGCCCACAGCAGGTGACATGCCCCTGGTCTAGGCAATGCAAAGACACTGGCTATCACCATGGGAGACTCATGCAACCCTCTTCAGAGAAATATTGGGAGGGTGTAGTGTGGCTAGGACAGACCTTGGAATTCTGGTTTTTTTCATTTCTTTCATTCCATTTACAGTTTTTATTTTTGGAGGAGTGGGAGGAGGTGCAAGGCAGGATGAACTCTGGGTAACCCAGGCTGGCTCCTGTGTCACTTGGCTGCCAGGGGTCCACAGCAGAATCCCTGAGACTCCAGGCTGGTCATGTGCCTGACCTCACTCCTGGGCCCGAGGTCGCCACAGCCCCCAGCCACTCTCTGTCGCCTTCCACTCCGGGACTGAGTGTAGATTCCAGAGTGGGGGCTGCTCTTACCATAATGACCACAGGGGCTTGTCAGCCCAGGCCCCCAGCATGGGACAGAGGTTCCCAACTTTCTGATGATAAAAATCCCCTGTGGGGTTTAAAAGGAAAAAAACATGATAGAATGTCAGGACCCACCTCAGACCCAGGGACTCTTCCAGGAGGCGCCGGGTGCTGCTTAAGTTGGCATTTCTCCCGTGATTCTCCTAGGCCATGACTTTGGGAGCTGCCCCTTAGAGGAGCCCATCACCATCCCAAGGCCAGGGCTGGTGTCCCCTGGCCTAGTCAGACTTCGTTCCCCTGAGACTGGAGCAGTGTTACAATGACGGTGGTGCCTACCGCCGTAGGCGGCGTCTGGGGCTGCGGGGCTGCTCTGGAGCCTGACTACCCTTTGATCTTGTGAGCCGCCCTCGTGGCTTCTGAAAACTATTGAGCTCACTTACAGGGGCGTCTAGGTTGTGTGTGCACACATGTGTGCATGTGTGTGTGTGTCTATGTGTGCGTGCACATGCATGTGTGTCAGTTAATGACCCCGACCAATACAGGTGTGGGGACAAGGTGAGGATGGAACAAAGGCGAGGCAACCACAGCCTCCCGCTGCCACCTGCCAGGCACAGGGCCGTCCATCTCCAGGTCACTGGCCTGTTGTTGAACACTGGGATGCGCTCCCTTATGTGGGGACCTGGAGGGCCCCAGGCCCTGGCCTGGAAGGAGAAAGGGACCGAGATGGAGAATTAAGCTCCTGTGCCCAGCGGGTTAACCAGAGTTTAGGAGCCTCTGGAACAGAGAGGACAGAGCGCGGCGGAGCATGCTGTGCGGCGGGAGAGTGTCCCTCAGCAGCGTCAGAAGACAGAGCAGAGACACGGCGCACGTGGCAGTGACGGCTGGGCTCCCGGGGGCGGGGAGCACCGCTGGGGCAGGTGCGGACGGTCCCGACTTACGGTTTCCGGCTTTATGATGACCGGCAGGCATTCGGCACGCACCGCGCTTGGAGCACCCACACAGCCGTTCCGTTTCTCACCTTCAGGACGGTATTCAATAAATTACGTGAGACAGTCAACATCTATTGTAAAATAGGGTTGTGTTAGACGACTCTGCCCGGCCGTAGGCCGATGCGAGTGTTCTGAGCAGGTTTAGGGTGCGCGAGCTAAGCCGTGCTGGTCGTTAGTGAAAGGTGGGCTTACTGGCAACCTATCTAACAGAAGAAAAATAAACTATCGAATGGAAAGTAAGAGAAATAAATTCACAGCACGTTATTGCCCCTTTGAAAAGAAAACTCAGCACAACACTCCCTTCGTTTGGTTCTAAGTGAAACACCTGTGGCCTGACTCGTCTCTGAGAGTCGTCTCCCAGCTCTGAAGAGCCCTAAGGGAGCAGAGGGCGCGAGGTCCCTGCTGCAGCTCTCCGCCTCGACCCCTTCAGACACATTTCAGGGACTCAGAGAACCCAGCCTCACAGAAAAAGAAAAAGAAATAAAAAACACCTGCAACTGCGTTGCTGCCACTTCTGTTATCAGCCTACTAAAGCAGAGAGGAAAAAGGCCATTTTTGCCTTTTAAAAGTACCAAGCAACTTTCCTCCGCTGCCCGGCACTACCCTCTACTTTCTCTTCAGTGTCGCGGCGCCACTCTCTCTCTCTCTCTCTCTCAGAAAATAAATAAACTTTGTACTTCTTTCTATCGGGGACTCGGTGAGAATTCTTTCTCCATCGTGCACCACGAGCTCCTCGTGAGTCCCGCCCTAACTGTTAGGCAGGTGTATTAAGTGCATTTTCAACTTACGATATTTTCAAACTGGGATGGGTTTACTGGGCTGCGACACCATTGTAATTGAAGAGCATCCGCACAGGCTGCCCAGTGGAAGTTGGAATTTTGTGTGGGACCTACCTATACCAAGACATTATGCCTTGTCTATCAGATGTACCCAGGCATCTTGTACATTTATTTGCTACAGTTGGCTGCCCTACCTGTGAGGTCCCCAGGGTGACAGAGACAGCCTGTGGGTGGGCACGTCCCATTCTCCTTCTGTTGCTGCATCCACAGGAATCACCAGGATAGGAGGGAGCCAGTTCCATCAGACTCTCAAGCACCTGGGGCTTCAACATGTTTAGTACTAACAGGGCGGGAACAAGAAGGGGGGAGAAGATGAACCTGCCCAGTGCCAGGCACCTCGCTGAGTGAGACAGGAAGCATCGCTGGAGTTCTCGCTGTGAGGAGCCCTGAGCACACACAGGTGGGGAAGTGGGACGCAGGTGGAGGAAGAGGATTGTTACCTGTCACAGTTCACACTTCAGTAAGCAAGAAGGCAAGGAAGGGGCCTGGGTGTCTCCCCTCAATTGTTTTGCCCCGTGACAAACTTTGCTTACCTGCCACTTCCTCCTGGAGTAGTTGACACCCGGTTGAAGGCTGCTGAGCTCCGCACCGCTGGGCTTCCGTCCGTCACCCGCTGCCTGACCAATGTGGCCGCTGCACACAGGGGTGGAGGCCCTGCCTCCAGTGGGGGAGCCACCATGGTGCAGAAAGGCTGCTTTAAAGGAAAAATGCAAAATTACCAGGTGGGTACATGAGAAGTAGCTCGCAGTGGGGTGGGAAGGCCGAATGGAAGGGCCTTCCGAAGATGTGGCACTGACGCTGAGCATCAAAACTGGACAGGAGCTCCTTGGGCAAAGGCTGGGGAGGGCGTGGGGAAGCGCGGGTGCAGGGCAGAGCACGCGCACGGGCCTGGTGGCAGTGGGCTCCAAGAGCAAGGCCAGCGTGGCTGAGACAGGAGGAAGGGCTAGGCCGTGGGATGACTCCAGAGTGACCTTAGAGCCTCAGGGCTGAGGACACCGATGCCAGATTCCACCCAAGTGGAACAGAGTCCAGAAGGTCTTATGGCTCCCTCTAGACCTGTGGCACACAGGCTGGGCCCAGGTCCTCCTCCGGGGCCACCTGCCAGGTCTCCCAGTAGCGACCTCCCACATGCCCCGGGGTTCCTGGCTGCAGGCCCTGGCTGGTGAGGTTCCTGGCAAAGCTGTCTGTCTGACGTGGGAAGACGGGACCGCCGCAGCGTGGGTGCTTTTGTAAAGAACCATCATTGCCTTGAAGCTGGTGGCAGGATGAGCTCAAATCCCAGCAATGCCACGTGCTGCTTGGGTGATTTCCCGCAAGTTATTTATTGTCTCTGTGACTCATTTTCCCCACTGGTAAAATGAGGCCAACCCCAGTGCCCGGCACACAGGGCCATCTTGAGGATCAGGGCCAGTAACCCTTGTGGAGCCCTTAGCACAGTCCCGGCCCATGGGCTGCACCGTCACTGACGCTAAGGTGGAGCAGTGGGGCTGGCTCCAGCCCCAAGCCTTGCACGAGGTGGGAGAGTGTAGAATCAGGGCTCAAAGGCCGCCAGCTTGTTTGCTCATGAAACGGAGAGGAATGTGCATCCTCCAGGAGAAGTGTGGAGGGTGCAGCAGGATAGAGGGAGTGGGGGTCCTGCGGGGAGAAGGGGAGGTGAGGACTGTTGTACAGGGGTAGGGAAGCAGGGCAACTGGAGAAAAGAGACAGTGGATGTGTGACAACTTAGCCCCTCCATCAAAAACGGCAAGAATCACCCACGTGCGAAGGAAGTGAAGAGGCAGAGTCCTGGACGGCGGCCAGCTGGTCCCTGAGCTTGCAAGTGGAGGTTAAACGCTTGCTCTCCCTGCCTCCCTGTGACCACGGCAGAGGGCGTGTGTGGGCACAAACCGCCCCTCTCCTGTCCAAACACCACCCAGACCTGCCTCCCTGTGGACCTTCCTCGTCTGGGAGCGCTGCCGTTCAGCAGAGTGGAGAAAGGAGGAGGCCAGGGCCGCTGACCGCCGCGTGCATACGCTGCACTTTTCTGGAAGCGGGAAGCGCAGGCTGCAACGCAGGTGTGAACATTCACGAGGCGGGTGCTGTGGCAGCGCTTTAGCCTACGGCACTTAGGGGTAAAGAGACTAAGGACGATGTAGAGACCGCCCTCGGGGGCTCCCAGTGCAGTGGGGGGGAGAAATTTCCAAGCCTATGAGAAGAAAGACCACCTCAGACATGGCGGAGGATTCCAGGTGTGCGGGGCAGTTGCCTGTCCACTGCGACCAAGGCGTGGACCTGGCGCAGAAGGCTGACGCGGCTCACCCCGATAAGGAAAGGCGAAAGGTGGGTGGGTGAGAGACGCTTGAGGCCAGGACGCCTCTGAACCAGAGGCACAGCTGGGAGGCGCGGGGTGACATTCAGGCTGCAGTGCACCCCCTCCTGGGGGCTCAGCCGTGCACGGCGGCCTGGCTGGAGGGGAGGCGAGAAGGTGCAGGGGGCAGGCAGGCTAGGGAGAGAAGCTAAGGGCCACATCTGCAGTTTTAGAAAGACCTTGCCCATGGTGGTAACAATTCTTGAATTTTTTTAAAAAAAATGATATTAACATCTCTCATCTGACAAAGATCAGGACTTGGAAAGGTGAAGGCCCGAGCACTTTGATGAGGAGAGGTACAGAGACGGCGGGGATGCCAGGGGCGGGCCAGGCCGCCGGTGTCTCAGGTGAGCCAGAAGGCGATACAGGATGCTGGTGGTGGCCCTGTGTGGGTTGACCCTCTGCTACAGGCTAGTAGTACCCCCCCAATTCATATACTGAAATCCTAAGACCAGTGCCTCAGAACGCGACTTTATTGGGGATAGGGTCTTTATAAAGACAATTATAAGGTTCAGTGAGGCCATACGAGTAAGCTGTAATTCATCATGACTGCTGTCCTCATCGGAAGAGGAGATTAGGGCACAGACACACACAGAGGGACAACCGTGTGAGCACACAGGCAGAAGATGCCATCTGCGAGCCAAGCAGAGAGGCCTCACAGGAGCCGACCTGCCATGCCTATCTCAGACTTCCAGCCTCCGGACTGTGAGCCAACAAATGTCTGTCTCGCACACCACATCTGTGCTGCTTGTTTGGCGGCCCTGCAGACTGGTACAGTCCCCTCGCACACATGCCGAGGGCTAGCCTTCCCACGACACCAAATCAGGTTCATAAAAGCACGTGTTTAGGATTTTATTTCAGCTCAGATTATAAATTTTTTATTTGATTAATAAAACAAAAATCTATCCTTTGTTATGTAAACAATCCATTATGGATCAAATGAAACTAAATAAATATAAAACTCTGAGAACTCCAGATAAAGGACATAATGAGACTTCCCTTGGGGATAGGAGGAGAAATAGAAGCTGGCAAAATTTCATTGTCATTTGGGGATATCACCTTAAACAGATCAAGTTCTCTTAAAGATTATAATCTTTTATCCAACACAATTTCGTTTATGCTACTGTTTTCACTAATCATACTTTTCTCTTATTAGCAGATTGCCTAATCCTCAGGTCTGTCCATCCCTTTGCTTTCCTCTTATCATGATATCCAGCCACAGAAACAAGTGCTTTAATAAAATGTATTACTTATTGGGTTTTGCTATGTTGAAGGATTTCTGCCATCTTCCATTTCTTCTATTTTGTGCCATTTTCTGAAACTTCTCCCCTGAAAAACCATAGTCCCAGCATTGCATGGTTTTTGCTTGGTTACAAAATAAGCTTATTTAACTTCTGCTCCTGGGGAGATGGAATAGATGTACGTTTCCCTATTTCTCCCACTAAGGACAACTAAAAACCCTGGACACTGTACAGAAAACATCTTAAGAAAACTAAAAGGTGGAAAGAAGATGGCAGACCAGCTATAGGATCACCATGGTGCTGGTTCCGGGTTTTCTTTCTGCCTCATGTAACTGACTTGGAGCTGAAGAAGGCACAGACAAAAACAATACCTTAAAAAAGCTGCTGTCTTTGGCCAAAAGACAAGGAGTGACGTAGCTTACCAAGACGATAAATGCTCTACTCCTAGCCCAACATCACCGAAAGACTGTGGCCCCACTCATGCCAGCAAAATCCAAGTGGGAAACAGACCTCAAGCCCCTCTGGGGAGGAAAGAGACAACCTCAAACTCCCCACCTCCTCCTCCCCTGCTAGAGCGGTGTAAGAAAAAGGCAACTGAAACAGAAAGCTTAAGTAAGACTCAAATTCTTATACTATCCACCCCATATTTCTAGTTTTCAATAAAAAATCAGTCATCCTACCAAGCACCAGGAAGATTTCAAACTAAATCAAAATGACAAACAGTAGATCCCAACGTCAAGATGACGGAAACATTAGAATTCTCTGATAAATATTTTCAAGCAGTCATCATAAAATGCTCAATGAGAAATTATGAACATGCTGAAACACACAAAAAATGGAAAGATTCAGAAAATAAATAAGAGGTATAAAAAGAGCCTAATGGAAATTTTAGAACTGAAAAATATAGTAACCATGATAAAAAAATAAGTGAATGAATGGAAGGACTCAACAGCAGAATGGTGGGGCAGAGGAAAGCACCAGGGACTTGGAGGGCAGAGCAGTAGAAATGACCCAATCTGAGAAAGAGAGAGAAGACTTTAAAAAAATTAACAGTCTCAGGGATCTGTGGGACTATAACAAAACAAAACAAAAACCTATAACCCTACAGATTCAAGAAGGTGATCCAATCCCAAGTTGGATAAACTCAAATAAATCCACACCAAGACAAATCATAGTCAAACATCTGAATTTGAAAGATAAGGAACATATCTTGAAAGCAGTGAGGGAGAAGTGAAGCCTTATCTATAGGTGAAAAACAATTCTAATGACAATGGATTTCTCATCAGAAACAATGGAGGCCAGAAGGAAGTGGTACAATGTTTTTCAAGTGCTGGGAAAAAAAAAAAGGAACTGTAAACCTGGAATTATATATCCTCTATGTGAATCCTATGTATGAATTCATCCTACATATGAATGAAGAGAAAATCAACACATTCTTAGAAGAAGGAAATTAAGCTAATTTATTGCAATCAGACTGACCCTAAAAGAACGACTAAAGAAAATTCTCTAAACAGAAAAGAAACTAAAAAGGAAGAAGTTTGGGACATCAGGAAAGAAGGAAGAACAAAATGAGCAAAAATATGGGTAAATACAACAGATTGACCTTCTGCTTTTGAGTGTCTAAATTATGTTTGACGATCCAAGCAAAACTTACAACGTTGATATTGTTCTGAATGTATATAGAGCAAATATTTAAGACTATCATATAAGCAAGTGGTGAAAGGAGTATGTAAGGTTTCTAAACTTCATTTGAACTGATAAAATGATGACAATAAAATTAATTCCAGCAAGACTAACAAAGTAAAAAAAGATAACATAATTTATCAATATTAATAATTTATAGGAGGGTATCACTGTAGACCCTGCAGATATCCAAAGGATAATAAAGGAATACTATCAATAACTCTACACACATATTTGATAACTTAGATGAAATGGAACAGTTCTGTGAAAAGCACAAACCACCACCAATAAAATATGAAAGAGATAATTTGAATAGACTTATGACTCTTAAGGAAATTGAATTAGTAGTTTTAAAACTCCCCCCGACAAAGAAATAGCTCAGATGACTTTACTAAAGAATTCTACCAAGTATTTTAAGAATTAACACCAATACACAAACTCTTCCTCAAAATAGAAGAGACAAAAACACTTCCCAATTAATTTTATGAATCTCATATTATGTTGATACAAAAACTGGACAGAGTATAACAAAAAGAAATCTATAGACTGATAGTCCTCATAAATCTAAATGCAAAAATCCCTACCAAAATATTAGCAAATAGAATTTAGCAATATATAAAAATAATTGTGTATCATGACCAAATGGATTTTTGCAGGAATTCAAGGCTAATTCAATATTAAAAAATCAATTACAGATGCTCTTCAGCTTACAATGGTGTTTTATCCCAATAAGCCCATTGTGAGTTGAAAGTATGTAGGTCAAAAATGTACTTAATACATCTAACCTACTCAACATCATAGCTTAGCCTAGCCTAACTTACATGTGCTCAAAACACTCACAATAGCCCACAGTTGTACAGAATCATATAACACAAAGCCTATTTCATAGTAAAGTGTTGACATCTAATGTAATTTACTGAATACGCTACTAAAAGTAAAAAACAGAATGGTTGTACGGATAGTCAAAGTACGGTTTCTATTGAATGCATATTACTTTTGTACCATCATAGAGTCAAAAAAAAAACCCTAAATTGAACCATCACAGGTAAGGGACCATCTATATTGTAATTGACCATATTAACACATTAAAGGAAAAAAATTCCCTGATAATTACATTAATTGATGTAGAAAAAGCGCTTCAACCCCATTCAGGAAAAAAAAAAAAAAAGAAGAAAGAAAAAAAGAAAACTTTCAGAAAGTAGTAATAGGAGAGAAACTTCCTCAACTTTACAAAGAGCATCTACAAAAGTGCAGCTCACGTTATACTTAGTGGTGTGAATGTTTTTCCCCTAAGATTTGGGACAAGGCAATTATGTCTGTTCTCATCATTCTTAGTCAACATAGTGCTGGAAGTTTCAGTCAGTGCAATAAGGTAAGAAAAGGAAATAGAAGACAGAATGAAAAGAAAGAAATAAAACTATCTCCATTTGTAAACGGCATGACTCACAAAATCCTAAAGAATCTACAAAGCACACCTAGAACTAATAAGTGGGCTCAGTAATGTCTCAGGGTAAAAGATAAATGTACAAAAATCAGCTATGTTTTTGTAAACTAGAAAATAACATGTGGACACTGAAATTAAGATATAGTGTCATTCACAATAGCTAAAAAAATAAAATACTGAAAGTATATAAATCTAACTGACTCTGGCAATTTGTAAGAGGCTGCCACTCAATATTTCTTTTCAAAAGCCTCCCTCCGCAAACCCTCTGGACGCAGGGTCCTTCAGCTGGACGTGATGGCTTAATGACTGAGGCTCCAGGCTGGGGCGCACCCTCCGGGTGGCTGGCCGTCACCAGCCTGCGTTCACAGCTGACCGGCAAGCATTTAAGTGCACTCGACTCAGACACTGGGGCTGCGATCACCTCGCTTGGATGCTCCTTGCAATTTCTGGACTGGAGAAGCGAAGACCATGAGGTCATCCAGACCAGCACTGAAATCTGGATTCAGTCACTCACGGCCCCGTGTGCTCTGGCAGATGGCTCAATCCCACAGCCTCAATTTCCCCAGATGTAAAACTGGAGGCAGGACAGTACCCCTCTATGATGCCCTGTGAGCGCTAAGTGAAGTGGTGGGTGCAGAGCGCCCTACACTGTGCCCGGCCCACAGGGCGCATCCAACAGCTTCCCTCCTCAGAAAGCCTGTGTGCATGTGCCCCGGCTGTGCCATCCAGGTCAGGAAACACGGCGGGGTGGGCACCTCACTCCGGAGACACCACCCTCTTCTCTCCATTCTGCCTCTCACATTTCCCCTGAGCACTTGGGGCCACCCTTGGGAACAGGATACCTGCTCCTGATGGTGATGAAGCACTGTGTCTGGTCCCTGCTCCCAGCAGAAAGGACTTTGCCCCATTCAGGTCCCCTGAACAGGACCATGCCAACGGGAACCTTGATCTCCCCCTGCACTCTGCTCCCTCCACCCTCTAAAGAGGCAACTTCACAGTCACAGAGAGTTGTCAGAAAAGAGGGAAGCTGGTCTCCAGTCACCTTCCACTTGCCGTAACCCACCGTGAGTCTGTCTCCAGTGACATGGGGCTCGCACCTTTTTTCACCATGCTTGTGGTAGGCAGCTTCTAAAAGGGCCCCTGATACCTGGGGTGTTCACACCTTGTGTAATTCCCTCTTTCTGAGTGAGGGCAGCACCCAGTGACTTGCTTTGTGCAAAGACAATAGTGATGGGATGTCACTTCTATGATGAGGTTGCAAAAATACACTGAGTTCTGGCTTGCTCACCCTCCTTGTTTTTTGCTGGTAACTCTGCAGGAATCCGACTGCCATACTGTGTGCCGAGCTTCCCTATGGAGAGACCCCTAGCAAGGGGCACAAGGCTCCGGCCAACAGCCAGCGGAGATCTGAGGCCTCCACCCAATGTCTGCAAAGAACTGAATCCTGCTCGCAGCCACGTGAGTGATCTTGGAGGCAGATCCGCCTCCTTCCTCAAGTCTTGGGATAACTGCAGACCCACCAACACACAGGTGCCCGCTCTGAGACCTGAACCAGAGCCACCCAGATAAGCTGCACCTCCGAAACTGTTAGATAATAAAGGTTTGTTGTTTTAAGCCACTAAGATTTGTTATACACGATGGATAACTAATACCTCTGTGCAGGTCGTAAACCATTCTGAAAATCTTCTTAGGTGAGCCCTTTATTTCCACTGAAATACTGCCATTAACACAAAGAAAGCATGAGAAATTGACATGAAATTCCTACAGCTTAAGCACTGGTCATAAGTGAGTGTCCTACATTAGGCCTGTATTACAGAAAGATTACTGTTTGCATTTCATACACAGCCCATGAGGCATCCTACCGCTTTCTTAATCCACTTTTCTTCTGTTTCTTTTTCTTTTTAAATGGGTTAGGCTTTTGAAAACAAATGTTGAGTGACAGCCTCTTACAAATTGCCAGCGTCAATAAATCTGAATGTAACGTGTGTGTACCGTCAGGACTCGGTGGGCTCTGGGTGAGTCACTCCCTTGCCTCCCTCTGAAACCTAGGGGTGACCATCCCAGGGACAATTGGCCACCATCCAAGCACTCGGGGCAGAGGGAGGGCCTCGTCTTTGACACTGGCCAAGTGCACCAAGAACAGTCCTGGCTTTTCTTTCATTGTATTCCCAACTTCGGCACTACATTTACCTTTCTCCATTGTTTGCTGTCATTGCAGTCACTTCCTCGTTGTCACAGCACAAATGAAAATGCACCAGTCACCAGGCTCTTCTTTTGTGTCCCGGGCCTCCTGGGGGTCCACACCTAACAGACTCTGCATGATTAATTTTCTGTTTTCAATCACAAAGGAGTACCGGAAGAGAGCACTTAGTCACCTTGTAAACCAGTTTCAAAACATTATTTTCACAGATATTTTATTTCTTTTATCTTTTAAAGATGTGGTAAAATGCATATAACATAAAATTTACCTTCTTAGCAATCTTTAGCGTACAGCTCAGTGGCATTAAGTACATTCACAATGTTGCACAACCATGGCCAGCCACCATCCATTTCCAGAACTTTTTATCATCCCAAACAGAAACTCTGTCTCCATTAAACACTGACTTCCCAGTCCTCCTCCTCCCAGCTCCAGAGACCACCATTCTGCTTTCTGTCTCTGAGGCTGACGACCCTGGGGACCTCACATGAGTGGATAATACAGTATTTGTCTCTTCGTGTCTGGCTTGTTTCACTTAGTACAATGTCCTCAAAGTCCATCCATGCCGTAGCATGTGACATGATTTCCTTCATTTTTAAGGCTGAATAATATTCCATGATATGGATAGACCACTGTTGTGAATCCATTTATCAGTCGATGGACACTTGGGTTGCTCCCACTTTGAGATAATGTAGATAATACCATTATGAATATCAGTTATTTTCACAGACATTTTAACCAAAAATAAAATATGTTTCGGGTGTGCCCAGCATTCCAATGACAAAAAGTTCCCCTCCAGCACTTGGAGCTGACTGAAGAAGATTAACAAGATGGAGGTCACTTGGGAGATGGATTTAATTTGATATTTCTCTTCCTCTTTCTCTTCCCTCTCCTCCTTTTTATCCATCATGCACAGTCCAAGACACCGAGCTGGGAGCCAGGGCACACAGCATGCTGTGCCATCAGGAGAACACCCCCCGACACACCATGCACTGGCAGGTGTGTGGCAGCCGAGGGCAGGGAGAGACTGATCCATAGCCAGCAGGTCTGGGAGGTGTGGCCCAGGCCCTGGGTAGGAAATGAAGCCAAGGCCTCATGAGTTTGGAATCAAGATGGAAAATGAGAATGGGGCATGAGCACGACACAACACACTCCACGTGGCTGAAGCACCGGGAAGGTAGGTGGAGAGGGAGGGAAGACAGGCCTGGTGAGGAAGGAGATCCGGGCGCATCAAGACAGGCCCTGAGTGTCTTGTAAAAATAGCCCACTTAGATGACAATCAAGTCATTAGAAACATTTTTTTACTTTATTGCAAATTATGTTGAAGTAAAAATTAAAGCTCTTAAGACAATAGAGAAGCAGAGAAGGCAGCCTTGTGGCCCAATTAAGCATTAAAAAGCTGCACTAACATGATACATAACAGACCATCATTACAATGACATCACAAAGTGACTTGTAAGTGGTTCCCTGGACTGGATCCTGGAACTGAATGAGGAAAGTAGTGAAAAAAAAACCCTGATGAAATTCAAATAAAACCCACAGCTTAGTTAATAGTAATGTACTAATGTCAATTTTTTAGTTTTGACAAATGCACCACGATAATGTAAGATATTAATGATGGAGGAAACTCCATAAAGCATATGTGAGAACTCTATAATATCTTTTAACTTGTTTGTTAAATCTAAAATTATTCCAAAGTAAAATTTATTAATACAAATTGAAGCCCTAGGCCTCTACAATCCTACCTTTAATCAAGTCAATGTTTTTTTTTCCATCTTCCTATATTTGGCTCTAATTACTGTACATTAATTATCTTTATATATGCAAAGAAAGAAACCAAATAGACATTATAATCAACTGTTTTACTTAACATTGTAGGTGCTTACGTTTCTTAATTTTCACTTCTCTTCCCTGGTCCTTCTAACACCATCATGGAACCAGTGTTGAGGGCATGGTGTGTATCTTATACACTTCCAGCATGGCCAGGCCCTCAGATACAGATGTGCATACACATATATATAGATAACAAACATCTGTCCTTGGTGAGTTCTACAAAAAAGGGGTCATGACATTATATATCCGTGCAACTTCTTTCCTTACTTCAGAATATGAGCATCCTTATAATTCAACAGATGTGGATCTAACTCAAAATATTAAGTGTGCAGCCAATTTAGTCAAACATTTCCCTATTGGTGGACTTGCGGTTTTGTGCTGAAATACATTCTCATTATACCTATGCCATGTGCAAATGACTCAACTTCTGCAGACCAGACAGGTGGAACTGAGGTAAATGTGTTTGTATGTGTGTGCATGAGGGTACACACACAATATAATACACAGCAATGCATGAAATGCTCTGTCCTGTACATCCTCACCAGGAGTGGATATTATTGATAGAAATTTTTTTTTCAATGTGATGGACAAAAATTGATATAATTGCTTACTTTCATTTGATTTTCCATGCCTCCACGTAAGGGTTGGCATTTTAAAAAATGTTTATCAATCATTTGCATTTACCCCCCTGTGAATATGAAAATATGAATCTATCTATGAATATGAATCTATCTATGAATATGCTTTACCCATTTTTTCTGTAAGTTATTTCACTTTTATTATAAGTTTGTAAAAGTTCTTGGTAAGGATGGTTCAACATATGCAAATCTATAAATGCAATTCAACACATAAATAAAAGCAAGAACAAAGACCATATGATTCTCTCAATAGATGCGGAAAAAGCATTTGACAAAATCCAGCACACTTTTATGATAAAAAACTCTTAACAAAATAGGCCCAGATGGGACATACCTTAAAATTATTAAAGCCATATATGGTAAACACACAGCCAATATCATACTGGATGGGGAAAAATTGAAAGCATTCCCACTTAGAACTGGAACCAGACAAGGTTGTCCACCGTCTTCACTTCTATTCAACATAGTGCTGGAAGTCCTTGCCAGAGCAATCAGACAAAAGAGGGGAATTAAGCATGTCCAAATGGGGGCAGAAGAGGTCAAACTCTCACTCTTTGCCGACAACATGGTATTATATCTAGAAAATCCCAAGGATTCAACCAAGAGACTCCTGAAATTGATAAATAAATTTGGTAAAATCTCAGAATACAAAATCAATGCACACAAATCAGTGGCATTCATATATGCCAATAACAGTCAAGCCGAAAATAAAATCAAAGATGCAACACCTTTCACAACAGCATCAAAGAAATTTAAATATTTAAGAATACAATTTAATGAAGGAGGTGAGAGACCTATATAGGGAGAACTATGAAACACTGAGAAAAGAAATTGTAGAAGATGTAAACAGATGGAAAATCCTACCATGTTCATGGATTGGCAGAATCAATATTGTTAACATGTCCATACTACCTAAAGTGATCTACAGAATTAATGCAATCTCTATCAAAATACCATCATCATTCTTTACAGATCCAGAAAAAATAATTCTATGCTTTGTATGAAACCAGAGAAGACCTCTTATAGCCAAAGCCATCTTAAGCAAAAAGAACAAATTGGTAGGCATCAATCTAGGAGACTTCAAGATTTACTACAAGGCTATAGTAATCAAAACAGCATGGTACTGGCACAAGAACAGAGATATAGAGCTTTGGAAATGGACTGAGAACCCAGATATAAAACCATCCTCATATTGTCATCTAATCTTTGACAAAGCAGACAAAAATATACATTGGGGAAAAGAATCCCCTATTCAATAAATGGTGCTAGGAAAACTGGATAACCACATGCAGAAGATTGAAACTGGATCCCCACCTCTCACCTCTCACAAAAATCAACTCACAGTGAAAGACAGACTTAAATCTAAGGCATGAAACCTTAAGAATTCTAGAAGAAAATGTTGGGAAAACTCTTGTAGACATTGGCCTAGGCAAAGAATTTATGAAGAAGACCCCCAAAGCAATCACAGTGGCAACAAAAATAAATAAATGGGACCTGATCAAATTAAAAAGCTTCTGCACAGCTAAGGAAACTATCATTAGAGTGAATAGATGACCTACAGAATGGGAGAAAATATTTGCATGCTACACGTCCGATAAAGGGCTAATAACAAGAATCTATATAAGAACTTAAGTAAATTAACAAGAAAAAATCATCCAACCACATCAAAAAGTGGGCAAAGGACATGAACCAAAACTTTGCAAAAGAAGACAGAATGATGGCCAGCAAACATATAAAAAAGTGCTTAACATCTCAAATCCTCAGGGAAATACAAATCAAAACCACAATGAGATATCACTTAACTCCAGTGAGAATGGCCTTTATCAAAAAGTCCCACAAAACAAATGCTGGCGTGGATGTAGAAAGATAGGAACACTCATACATTGCTGGTGGGACTGCAAATTAGTACAACCCCTGTGGAAAGTAATTTGGAGATATCTCGAAGAGCTAAAAATAGAAATACCATTTGATCCGGTAATCCCACTACTAGGCATCTACCCAAAGGAAAAAAAGACATTCTATAATAAAGACATCTGCACTTGAATGTTTACAGCAGCAGAATTAACAATTGCAAAGATGTGGAAACAACCCAAGTGAACATCAAGACATGGGTGGATTAATAAAATGTGGTATATGTGTACCATGGAGTTCTACTCAGCCACAAAAAATAATGGTGAACTAGCACCTCTTGTATTATCCTGGATAGAGTTGGAGCCCATCCTTCAAAGTGAGGTATCACAAGAATGGAAAAACAAGCACCACATGTACTCATCATCAAATTGGTACTAACTGATCAACACTAAGGTGCTCACATGGTAGTAATACTCACTGGGTGCCGGTCAGGTGGGACGGGGGAAAAGGGGGTGGGGAAACTCACAATTATTGGATGCAGAGCACACTGTATGGGGAAGGGCAAGCTTGCAGCCCTGGCTTGGAAGAGGCAAAGGCATTATATGTAACCAAAGTGTACCCCCATAATATTCTGAAATTAAAATATAAAAATATTTATTGTTAATTAAAAAAAAAGTTCTTGGTATAATATGTTGTCCATATTAACCCTTATTATAGCTTGAGTAATATTTTCCCAGTTAAACTTTGCCTTAGCCTTTGTTTGGACATATCTTTTGTAAATTAAAAAAAAAAAAAAGAACCTGTAGCCAATTGTGTGTAACTTTTATCAAATGAGCTGGACTTGGAGGGAGGAATTATGAAACAGATTTTTCCCTTACGCAGTGCATGTCACACGTTTCTCCCTCCTTGGGTTCTGGAAGGCACCTTAGGCACCACCAGGACCGAATGTCATGGTCATCTTCAGGTATCATTCCCTATCTGGTGATCAGATATTGAATGCCCACCCCTTTCTAAGCCAAAATCCCTAACTCTTGTCTGAGGTGGGGCTCCCCCAACATAGCAGCTTCTGGACAGACCCCCAGGCCCTAAGGAAGGGGCGAGGCCTGACTCTCCTCCTCTTGCCCAGCCCTGTGCTGCTCAGGTCTCCAGGGTGGCCTGGCTGGGGCCCAGTGGAGAGAGCAATGATTTGTCTCAATGGGGACGGTTTAGTCAGAGCTCGGTGCCCCCGGGAGGCAGATGCCCACACTTGGACTCTTCCTCTTTTTTAATGTGGCAAAATAAACATAAGATAAAATTAGCCATCTAAGTGCACAGTTGAGTGGACTTCAGTGCATTCACATTTCTGTGCAACTATCACCACCACCCATCTCCAGAACTTTGTCATCTTCCCAAAGTGAAACTCCACACCCATTAAAAAACAACTCTCCTCCCCCTGCCCCTGGTGACCGACATTCCACTTCTTGTCTCTATGAACTATGGGACTCTTTCCTCCTGGGGCTCCTGGGGGTTCTCAGAAGACGGCCCCTATGTTCCTGTGGCCCTGGCAGAGTCAGGCACTTCCTGTTGCAGCCCCTGCTCCTGGCAAGGCCCACGATGCCTCCACGGTTCATGCCCAAGACGTCCATCTGCCCTCACAGAAACCTCCAGGCAGCTTCTGACACTGAAATTTTCCCGAGCCAGAATCAGGTCCCAGCTCCAGGGCACACATGGCTGGCTTTCCGAGGTTAAACTGCCCTCATTCAGCATAAGCAGGGGAGAACATGCCCATCCGCCTGGGGACAAGTGACAGGCAAAGCACCTCCACAGCCTCTTCAGACAGACCTCCCTGTCCCCTCCTCTCAGTGTTCCTTCAGGGCCAGGAGGCAGAAGGTCTGGCCCGGTCTTGCCTGGAGAGCTGCCACTGCCTGGCAGGCGTGTGTGGGCCTTTGGGCTCAGCTGCGGCTGGAACACAGGAGTCCCTGCAATCGCCTGCTATGTTCGGCTGCGCCATCCTTTACGACTGCGAAAGAAGATTTTGAGAATCAGGTCAGAAGGTGGTTCCGGGAGGCCCAGCAGGGTGTGACAAAGATTGCCTCCTGGACCGGACTCTACTCGGGCTCTCCTGAACTCTTCCTCAAGTGGGCTTGACGTCAGCACTTCCATGTTTGTGTCTGCCTTGTCCAGTCTGAGCAGAATCCTGCTAAGCTGGTTTAGCCAGAAGCCCCAGCCTTGATATCTAATCTCTCTCGGTATCTGATCGGGGTTCTCAGCCTCCGCCTCCCCCAGGTGATCTCTGGGCCCCCTGGCCTGTCTGCAGCGAGAATCCCATTAGATCGGTTCAGCCAGCATTGCCCTCACTCCCGAGGTTTCCACTTCGTAATCTTCCATCCACTGACCCCCACCTGCTCCTTTGCTATGAATTCCCACTTGTCCTTGGAAGCAAACCCCGTCACTCCCCCACTGCGGGACCCCTTGCTGTGGCCCCCACACCTACTATGATGGTCCTGAATAAAGTGGCTTTGCTGTGCCTTAAAAAGCGAGTGAATAATTTTTCCAGATCTCTCTTCTGTTGCACGGGGCAGACCTCGTGGTGGGGCTGTGAGGGGTACTTGGCGGGGCAGGGCGGGCAGGCAGGGCCTAGTGAGGGGACTATCGCCATAATGCAGGCAAGAAATAACAGCGCTCTCTGGAGTGGTGCTGCCGTGTTCCAGAAAGTCATTATTTAATTTATAAGTTTTACTGTCGTTCGTTCAGAATGGCTCTTGAATGCAAGAATCAATCTAGCAATCTAGTCTGGAAAGTGCTAGTTACGGGACATGAAAGATGAAGCCCCTGCCTGACCCGGAGGAGGCAGATGAGCAAAGCAAAGGAGACAGATAAATGGGGCACAATCGGGCTCACCTGATTCCTAGGCTGGTGACTGAGCGCCTTTGCCGCAGGCGACTCACGTGGGCGAAGTTCCGGAGCCAAGTCCCCTCTCCCCACGCCCGTCCACAGCCCAGCGCTCTGCGCTTGGGTGCTGCAGGGTCACAACACGTCACAAACTGAGCTACCCGGTTCCTTTTAAGCACCAAGAGGGCAAAGTAGGGTGAGTTGAGGTGGGTGCATTAACTGGGAGAGGGTAAATATCCTTTAGGGGGAGCACATGAGCCTCACCTGCCCACAGCAAGTCTCCACCTGGGACGCCGCCAGTGCACTGGGAAGTGAGCACAGCAGGTGCTCAGTGGCTCTTGCAAGCTTTTAAAATGTATCAGAACATCGCTATGTGCCCCATAAATGTGTATAATTATTATATTTCAATTAAAAACCATAAAATAAATAAAAATTTAAAAATGAAGGAAAAAGAACCTTATACAGGCATACTTGAGACATATCGCAGGTTCGGCTGCAGACTACCACAATAAAGCGAGTCATGTCAAAAGAAATAATTCCAAAATTCTCACTTGCAGCTGCCTTTAACACGTGAGAGTAAAACATAACACATGCATGCATGTGTGTTTGTGTGTAAGCACACCCGTCTGTCTGCCGTCTGTCCTCTGTCTGCGGCGGTGCTCGCGCTGCTGCTGACACTGAGCAAACCTTCTTTCTTAGAGAAGCTGCCACAAAACGACCTGGTTTGCCAGTCCTCGCCACGACCTCACCTCTTCAATTTTACTAACCCCACAAAACAGATTTTATGAAATGTGGTCACACTTTCTACATTTCTGTGATTATACCCCAGGTGGCCGGATTACCTGTGTGTTCCCGCGGGGTGAGCATGCTCGGGTTTTATTTGCATATATCAAGCGTCACAAAAACAAAAGGAAAAACTGACAGGGAGGCAGAATGTGTGAGTGGCTGAGGAATAGTTGCTTTGCTCTCTCTTCAGCTGAGGGCTCTCTTCAGACATGGCAGGGGACAGGAGACGCTGCCGCGCCCCCGCCCCTCCCAGCAGCTCCTGGCTCGGTCTGGTCCCCTCTCTCAGTCATCACAGCACCTGGACTCCGGCGCTGTCTCCACTGTCAGTGTGGAGTGGGACACACATCCTGCCATCCGCAGAGTCCTTTTGAGCATCCACTGCTTTTGCCCCTTTATGTTGCCCACGAGTGATGTTTCCACTCACGTCTCAGATGTCGCCTCCAGCATTGCTCTCGTAAGTGCACAAACGGCTCCAACACAACAGCAAAGCAGCTGTGACAATCCCACCCAGCTGGTGCCGGCAGCAATTCTGGGAAGACAGCAGAGGTAGGAAGAACGAGGCGGGGCCAAGATTTGCCGGGTGGCTTATGTACGAAGAGCCTGGGAGAAGGGAAGGGCTGGGGGCCGGCCTTCCCCAGGCACAGAGCATTTGCGGAGTGGCCTGAGGGATACGTGGGCCATCTGCGCCCTTCGGCCCTGGCAGCAGGAGGGGAAGAAATGAGATGAGATTCCACTCTATTCTGTTCCTTGGAATAAGTCATCTTCCTGAGGGAGAAAAGGATCTCTGGATCATAGCAGCTAACAGATGAATATAAAACTCCTGTCTTGCAAAGCTTCCAGAGGGGCAGGTAGCTCTCAGCACAGAACGAAGGCTCCAAATCAGCAGTGCACATGGGGCCTGCTTCTTTGAAACGGCCCGAGGACTCTGCTGCTCCACGACTCACTAAGATGCACCAGCGCTCGGGTTCCAGTCGGTCAGCGCAGAGCTGGCTCCCGTAGCCGCCCGTGGGCGGCCCTGGCAGAAGTTGCAGCTGGCAGAGCCGGTAGAGCCGCAGCCACAGCCCGCGGAGGGGCCTCCTGCCATCCGCGCCGGCCGCCCGGGGGGGAGCCAGGGCGCAGGGGACAGTGGGTGCTGGAGCACAGCTCCTTCTGCAGGTTCTGGGTACACCTTCTTCCAGGGTGGGCCCGGACTCCAAAAAGGTTGTTTGAGGGTTGGGGCAATGTTAATTTATAATTTCTATTTCTCATCCTCTCATATTTCTAGAAGACATCTGAGGCAATCGCTATATATGAAAATTTCATCACTTACGAGCAATGTATTGATTTTTAATGATTAATTGCCTCCATGAAAAACCTCTGCAAATCTTCTATAGTAATTTCTCCTCAGGCATCTAAAATATAGTCAGGTTAAAGACTTGTTTCTATACTACTAATATTTAATATTCAGAAATATATACATATAAATACATATATAACGTAATCTCTACCCGCAGTAATAAACAAAACCAAAAATGTCCAGTGTGGCATAAGTTACAAAAGGACAGGTTCCCTGACCCCTGCACTGCCGCTGAGGGCTGGCTGACTCACACAGTGTGTCTGTTTCCATCAAGGAAAGTAGAAATGGTAACATTTGTTTTCTCCCAGGTAAAGCAACACAAGATATGATCAACAAAGTGTTTGGAATTCTTCAGAAGAAAGGTACAATAAAATTACTCAGTGCTCTACAGTCTTCAAGCTGGTACTTGTAGACCAACTTCTCCATATCTGAGCCATCCACACAATTTAGGAGACTAAAACATCAGTCCTACTCAAGCATTTGAGATAGACATCTATTTAAAGAATTAAAAAAAACCCCACAAAAAACTCTTTTCTAATTGGTTCTGAGGCTGGGTACAGTGCCTCACGCCTGTAATCCTAGCACTCTGGGAGGCCGAGGAGGGAGGATTGCTTGAGCTCAGGAGTTCGAGACCAGCCTGAGCAAGAGTGAGACCCCGTCTCTACTAAAAATAGAAAAAATGAGCTGAGCACCTGTAGTCCCAGCTACTCGGGAGGCTGAGGCGGGAGGATCACTTGATCCCAGGAGTTTGAGGTTGCTGTGAGCTAGGCTGACGCCACGGCACTCTAGCCCAGACAACGAGAGTGTGACTCTGTCTCAAAAAAAATAAAAATAAAAATTGATTGAGACTTAAATATGATAAATTAGCTGCGTTTGTGTGTGTGCCTGTGTGTCTTTGTGTTGCATGTGTGTACATGTGCACCTCTGTGAGTGCATGCACATGTGTACGTGTGCCTGTGTGTGTCAATAGCTACGTCTCTGCGAGTGAGTGTTCGTGTTCGTGCATGCGTGCAAGTGTTTCTGTGTGTGCATTTTCTTCTCTAGCAGTGATCACTTCTGCTGTAGTTTCTTGACTGGCACCAAGTCACGCATTGCCCTTCAAGGTGTCTGCTGCAAACCAGATGCTCCAATGTGAGAAAGGGTTCTAGTCCACCTCATTTACCTTCTGGGTCAGTCTCTGGTGCTCCTCATTATTAAATTCAGTGTACTGTGTCACATGCAAGAGTACTCTTCAGTACTGATGGTGACAACTTAGTTCTGCAAAAATACGTGGAGTCCAGACCCTCAGCAAGGCTGGCCACCCCCACACTCTGTCCTGCAGGTTGCAGTGAGCACCCTGTGTGCTGGGTGCGCGAAGCTGCAGCACGGGACTGGCGGTCCACAGATGCTGCCGGCTGCTGGCCTGGCGGGAGCTCCAGGTCCTGCTCGCTGCGCTTCATGCTGGTGTTACGGTCATTGCCGGCAAGGTCTGGGCTGGTGGAAAGCTTCCACACCAGCCTCCGTGCTCTCTCTAAAGGCCAGCTGGAAGCGCTGGCCGGGACACTGGATGAGAATCTCCCACAATCAGGCAGCTGGAGGCCGGGAGCAGCGCCCTAGTGATAGACTCAGCACTGTCTGAGAGAAATGCAAGTTGTGCGCGGGGATCTTGCGTTGCTCTGTTTCAGACGTCACAGATGTCACAGTGTCGGCCCCCGTTAAAATCAGGCACGGGGCAGGGGGAGGTTTAGTAGAGTTTCAAAGCAACTGGAAGGGATTTGTCTGAGAAGAAAAGACACGCAAAGGCTATTCTTCATAACGCACAGCTCTCGAGGGTGCGCCCAGGAGAATCTCGATCTTTATAACCAACGAAAGGCATGTCAAACAAGTGTCACTAACTCTCAGAAGGCATTTACTTAAAATGCACACGTTGCTCTTAGATGACTAAACGGCCATAGCTGACCTTCAGTAACCCAAGGCAATGAAGACAGAACTGATACAGATTACAGAACAACACCAACAACCCTTGTGCAAATACTTGCTTAAAATAAAAATGTTTCACTAGCCATGTTGTAAGGTCTTTAGCTTCAGATGCTTAGATAACTGCATTTTATTTCATCTGCTTGTTTGACTTGCCACTTACAGCTGTTACAGACGTTCACGCTACAGGCGTAGGGCGTGGTGGCCTGCACAGGGACTACAGCCGGACGCCTGGCCCAGGAGTCCGCAGCTGAATGAGTGAATCACTCCACTTCTCTGAGGACTGGGATCTCCTTCAGGAAACAAAAACACGGCCCCCAGCACGTTCTCAGGGTGAGCCAGTGAGATGAGAATGTGAGGATATTATGTGCTGTGAAGATTATTGTTAGTCAGGGTTAATGTTAATAATTGCATTTTAAACATGTTATATTTAAGTCCCACCCAAAACTACTAACCATAGAGTAAAAACAAACATGCTGAAGTATCTACCTTGCTAGAGCTGAATCAAGAAACCAAAACAAAGCCTACATTAGGCTCTGAGGTTAACACACTTTCTCCTGAAGCATTGCTGTGTTGACAGCAGTCAGCTCCGTCAGTTTACCGGAGAGGAAATTCAGGCACGATGCTTCAGCTGACTAAGATGAGTGGCAGGTCGCCTGTCTGTACTGAACACTGTTCAACCGTGCACTTTGATTTCACAAAGAAACAAGTCTTGAAAACTGTCTTCCTGCTTAAAATGCAGTTTCCGAAACAACCAAAACACTATGGACATAACTACTTTCCCAGCAGTGTGTATCTCCACTCGTGAAGGTCTGGCACGGCACACGTCTGGGTAGTTGTTGGCGCGTGTGATACAAAAGAGAGAGGGTTTTCTCTATTCGACTCATTCACAATGCTGTTATGTGTAGAAAGTTGACAACTGATCCGTCACATTGACAATCGCCGCATCTTAGCAACTTCGTTTGTTCATAGGCTTTATAGATTATTTGAGTGGCTGGGCCTTACAGAGTCACTCACGGCCACGTCCTCATTTTACAGATGGTTCAACCGAGGCCCGAGGGGCAAGTGAGGCCACAGAACCTGTGGGCTAAGAAGGACCCAGAATCCATTCACCCACGTCTAGCCTAGGACTTGTCTGTGGCCCTGCATTCTGAGAGTCTCTGATTCGATGCAGGCGATGTGCAGTTCATGCAAGGTCAGTATTTGAATTTTAAAAAGAGACAAAAGAAAACAGCAACAAGAAAAACCTGGAGGCCCTAAGCCGTGTAAACTCAGAGAGGAAGTGGCAGGCATGGTAGACAGGTGCGGGGTTTACCATGCAACCTCCGCAGTCGTGGGGAAGGACAGAGAACAGAGGACTATTGTTGACACTCAGGGACTGCACGTCCCCAGCATTGGAAGAAGCCAGTGGTGGAAAGCTGGGTGCTTGCTGCTGGGCTGGTGAGCTTCTCACGTCCCCTGCCGGGGGAGCTGCAGGAGAATGGTGGCAGCTGTGCTTACGGCCACACAGGGCTGCATGGACCAGCAACTTGGGACTCTTCCCTAAGCAGCCTAACAGGGAGGATGCAACACCAGAATCCCACTGAGGAAAATAATGCACATCGTGAAGTTTCAAATCTGGGTCTAAATGAGCAAAAAGCAACCCCCGCTTGGCCCTGAGGGATGGAGAAATGCAATATGATATCCGGCAGCCCAGCAGACCCATGATGTGACCAGCAGTCTAATGTCACAGGAGAGGAGCTGGGTCTGCCAAAGCCAGAAGTTGCCTGCAGTGTCTGGGCCCAGTTCCCTACCATGAGGATGTCACACAGGCGTGTCTGACCTCCTTGCTTCCTCACTCTGCAGTGCTCGGTGGAGCCCCTTGCAGTTTTGTGGATAAATGAGTTAGCAGATTTCTTTGTATGAGTTTGTTTTTTGGATGGGAAAAACTTTCTTTGCTCTTTTGACCAAAAAAGAACTGAGTTTCTATTTGAGCTCAGGAGTTTGAAACCGGCCTGAGCAAGAGAGAGACCCTGTCTCTACTAAAATTAGAAAGAAATTAATTGGACAACTAAAAATATATAGAAAAAATTAGCTGGGCATGGTGGCGCATGCCTGTAGTCCCAGCTACTCGGGAGGCTGAGGCAGGAGGATCGCTTGAGCCCAGGAGTTTGAGGTTGCTGTGAGCTAGGATGACGCCATGGCACTCTAGCCCGAGCAACACAATGAGACTCTGTCTCAAAAAAAAAAAAAAAAAAAAGAAGAACTGGGTTTCCATCTATCAAAGTGTGTATTCCTGTCATGCTAAGACTCGATTAAATTACGAATCACAGATTATTTCTACTCTAGTAATGTCGGTTGACTCCGTATAAGACCGTGGGGCAAGTCCCCAGGAAGCTGCCTCCCAGGGAAAGAACAGCTCCTCGTCAGTCCACATGGCTGACGGTCAGCTTTCTGCACACCGAGTTCTCCTGAAGCAGGCCATCCCCGGAACAAAACTGTCGTCAGACTCGACACGCTGTGGCGGGAAGGTGGGCAGTGCCTGGTCTCCCGCAGAGCGAGGGCAGATCAGGCCAGAGCCCGAGCCCAGTCCTCACGTGGGGGCGGCGTGTGCAGGGCGGGGCGGGCAGGGTGAGGCGAGATGGCCTCGGCAACCCCAAACAAACCTGCAGCCTGGACCACGCCAACACCGGCCTGCGCAGCGGGAAGAAGATGTCTATCTCCTGTGAACACGGGCAGGCAGCCAAGCTCCCTCCATGCTTTGTGTTAGTGAGATCACCGTCGTGGCAGGTGGCTAATTGGCATGTTGTGGCATTCCTCAGCGGTTCAACCCACCACAACAAACCCAGAATTTCACCATGGTGGGGTGTGGGTAACCTGCGGGGAGTCCGGTCACCTGGAAGGGGAAGAAAGTGTACCGTGGACTCCTCACTCCAGAGGAGAGTCACTGGGTTCACTCCCTAAAGTGGTTTTCGTTGTTATTAAAATAATAATAATAAACATAAAATTAAAAATAAGGCCCACAGCACAGCAGCCATTGCTACAGCATCGCGCAGTGGTGCAACGTTAGCAACCAAGCACTATTTACCCTCTGACTCTTTCATTCTGTGCACGTTTCACAAATATTTACTAAGCGTCATGGATACACAGATGAAAAGATATGGTTTCCTTCCCTCGAGGAGCATGCAGTCTAATGAGGAGAAGGACACGTACACAGACATTTCAACACAACGTCAATGTGTTATAACAAACACGCGGACAAAGCAGTGAGAATGTGGGAAAGGACCCCTATGCATGGGCAGGGTTCTCAGGGAGGGCTGGACAGGAGGTGAGAGGGAACGTGGTCTTGGGGAGGGACAGGAGGTCCCGGGAGTGGTAATGTTGGAAGAATTCCATGCCATGGAACAGCTCACATGGCGGCTCAGGGGAACCACAGGCCTGGTGTATTTGGGGACCGGGACATAGAGGCGTCTGGGAGGTAGGGAAGGTACAGCAAACAAGTGGGAATGAGGCAGATGGTGGGGGACGTACACCAGCACTTTGAGCAGGGCATGCCCCTACCATGCAAGCTGGAGTCCTCTGGTTGGGGGGTTGCAGAAACCCGACACAGCGGCATTAGCGCAGAATGCCCAAAGGGAGGTTTTTCCAAGCAAGAGGGCAAAGGCTCAAACCAGGGGCCTTATCTTATGCAGAGCAGCCCTTTTAAGACAGAAATAGAACATGAGACACATTTGTAATTATGAAGTTTCTAGAAGCCACATTTTGATAAAAGTGAAAAGAAGCAGGTAGAATTAATTTTTGTAATAAAAATGATTTTACTCACTATAGCCAAAATATTGTCATTTCAACATGTAATCAAAAAAGTATTAATAAGTTATTTTTCCCGTTCTAAATCTTCCAAGCAAAGTATGTATTTTACACATACAGCAGATCTCAGTTCGAAGTAGCTACATGTCAAGTTCTCAGTAGTGGCTGGTTGGTGGTGGCTGTGAGGGCCAGCACAGGTCTGGGTCTGGGATCGCCAGTAAATGGCAGAGATACACATTCTTCATTCCAGCCACAATTGGAGTAAATGCATGCTTGCCGATATTTCTTTTCCAGAAGGTAGATAGAAATGAAACAGTTTCCACTGCCAAAAGACGTACAGTCATCCAAGATTTCAACTGCAAGCCACAGGACTAGGTTCGTGGGAAAAGTTATCTTACAATAAACATACAGTGCATAATTTTCTTTGATTTCCAAAGCTCTAAGGCGAGAGGGTGGCATAGCATAGAATGATTTGCATTTTAATAAACATGGCCTCTTGCAAAACAATTCTCAACATTCTTGATGAGCGCCTCCCAATAACAGTAATTACCATCAGAAGCGCCTCGCCAGCACTGGCTGATGTCTGCCCTAGGAGGCAGGTCCTGTTTTGGTTGACTTAAGGCAAAGCTGTTAAGTAACTGCATGAGGCCATACAGGGAGTTGGGTTTATGCAGGGAGTTGGGTTTATGCAACTTGTTTTCCAGAAGGAAAGCACTTTATTTCCCTCCTTTCAGGCCACAGGAGGGCTGGCCTTGGGAGCAGGCCTGCAGCACAGGAATGTGCAGAGTTTTCAGAACTGAGGACTGTGGGAGGGGCTGCAGTCAGCGGGCACCTCTGCAGCCCCAGGAGGTTGTGGGCTTTGCCACGTTGCCCCAGCCCGTGATGAGTGCTTCACTCCACCCAGTCAAGGACTCATGGTCAAAGATTTGGCCATATCCAGGGGTCCGTTGGGTCCTAAATGCTTTTCAGAGCTTGCTCTCAAGGCCCTCACACAGGCTGGTACCTGGCTTGCAGAATTCCCATCCCAAGCACTCTGTGGTCTTTGGCTCCTTTCCAATTCTCAGTTTTGACAACAGCGTGGCGGTGTTTGCCAGCACAGGATAACCCCACACGTGCCGCCGTGGCCTTGCAGCAGCTCTGTAGAAATAGCACTCACTCTGAGCCACCATGTGCCAGCACTGAACCAAATGCTCTGTAGGAAAGAGCTCAGCAAATCTCCAGGACAATCCCACGAAATAGGTATTGTCATTATCCACACCATACAGATAGGGAAATGAGGGAGCTTTTGTAAGCTGCTTTGGTAGCACAGTAATACCTGGGGAAGCCAGTTGATTCCAGGGACAGAGCTTTAAGCTACTAGAAGATACGGCCTCGTTCATTTGGCTGTGGTTAATTTCTTGTCTTGTGTGGCTTTGAGAAAGAGACACTATGGCAGGCAGGATTCTAAAGTGACTCCCAAGATTCCCACCTCCTCACGCACACACCCTGCGTAATCCCCTCCCGTGAGCGAGGGCAGAACCTGAGAATAAGACGGAGCCTCACTCCTGTGATTCGATCACCGGTCAGTTGACTTTGAATTAGTCAAAGGGATATTATCCAGGCAGGACTGACCTGCTCAGGTAAGAACCTTAAAAGGATTGGGCCCTTTCTGAGGGAAGAGAGATTCTAAGTGCAAGAGAAACTGTGCATGGGGCCCAGGGGCCAGGAGCCATAGGCACCTATAGGAGCTGAGAGCAGCCCCTGGCCTGCAGCCAGCAGAAGAATGAAAACGTCAGGTCTACAACTGCCAGGAACTGGATTCTGCCAATAATCAGAGTACAAAAGAGGACCCTGAGCTCCAGAAAGGAGCTAGGCCAGCTGACATCTTAACTGTAACCTCTGGAGACCCTGAACCGAGGATCCAGCCTAGATGCCTGACCCTTGCAAATTGTGAGATAATAAATGTATGTTGTTTTAAGCCACTAAGTCTATGGTAATTTTTTATGCAGCAAAAGAAAACTAATGCACATACCTCTTCATCTGCAGGTTGGACTTACCTAAATATATGCAAAAGCGATATTAGAAATGCCTTTCTCTAATTGCCTGCTTCATATCCGCAGGCCCTTTCTCATTAGCAATATTATTGCTTGTTAAATAATTAATAAACTTTATTTTTAGGTTCACAGAAAAATTGAGAGAAATGTACAGAGATATCCCATATATGCCCAGCCCTCACACATGCACAACCTCTCCCATTACTAACTTCCTGCACCAGGGTGGTACGGTTATTACAGCTGACAAACCCACACTGACATGTCCTTATCATCCAGAGTCCATAATTTACACTGGGGCTCACTTTTGCTGTTGGACATTCTATGGGTTTGGATAAATGTATAATGACTCGTGTCCAGCATCGTAGTATCACACAGAGTAGTTTCACTGCCCGAAACATCCTCTGCTTCCCTCCCTCCCCAAACCCTTGGCAACCACTGATCTGTTTACTTATCTTCATACTTTTCCTTTTCCAGAATGTCATATCGTGGAAATAACATAGCATAGCCTTTTCAGCCTGGCTTCTTTCACTTAGTAATATGCATTTAAGGATCCCCCATGTCTTTTCATGGCTTGATAGTTCATTTCTTTTTAGTGCAGAATAACATTCCGTTGTATGAATGTACTACATTTTATCTAACCACCTACTGAAGGACATCTTGGTTGCTTCCAAGTTTTGGCAATTATGAATACAGCTACTATAAATATTCATGTGTAGGTTTTGGTGGACATAGTTTTCAAATCCTTTGGACAAATATCAAGGAGCATGGTAAGAGTATGTTTAGTTTTATAAGAAACTGCTAAACTATATTCCAAAGTGGCTGTACCATTTTGCATTCCCACCAGCCACAAAAGAGAGTTCCTGTTGTTTCATGCCCTCAACAGCATTTAGCGTTATCAGTGTTCCGGGTTGTGGTCATTCTAATAGGCATGTAGTGGTATCACATCGTTGTTTTAATTTGAAATTCCCTTATGATAAATGATGCGGAGCATCTTTTCATATGCTTGTTTGCCATCTGTGTATCTTCTTCAGTGAGGTTTCTGTTAAAGTCTTTCACCCATTTTTTAATCTAGTTTTTTGTTTTCTTATTGTTTAAGAGTTAAGAACTCTTTATGTATTTTTGTAAGTCTTTTATCAGATGTGTCTTTTGCAAATATTTTCTCCCAGTCTGTGGCTTGTCTTCTCATTCTCTTGACATTGTCTTTTGCAGAGCAAAAGTGTTTTATTTTAATGAATTCCACTTGTCAATTATTTTTCTCATGGATTGTGCCTTGGTGTTGTATCTAAAATGTCATCACCATGTTCAAAGTCATCTAGGTTTTCTTCGATGTTATCTTCTAGGAGTTTTACGTTTTGTATTTTAGATTTAGGTCTATTATCCATTCAGTTAATTTTTCTGCAGGGTGCAAGATCTGTGTCTAGATTCATTTTTTCGCATGAGGATGTCCAGTTGTTTCAGCACCATTTGTCATTCTCCATTGTAGTGCTGTTGCTGTTAGCAGAGTTTGGTTGACTATATTTACATAGGCCTATTTCTGGATGCTCTATTCTCTTCCTTTGATCTACTTGTCTATTCTTTCACCAATACCACGCTGTCTTTGTTACTATATACTATGGACTGAGTAATTGTGTCCTTCCAAAATTCGTATGTTGAAATCCTAATCCCCGATGTGATGGTATTTGGAGATGCGTTCTTTGGAAAGTAATTAAATCATAGAGTGGGAATTGTATTGTGGCATTGGTGCTTTTATAAAAAGAGACATGGCTGGTATGGTGGCTCTCATCTGTAATCCCAGTACTTTGGGAGGCTGAGGCAGGAGGATCACTTGAGGGGTTTGAGACCACTCTGGGCAACATAGCAAGACCTTATCTCTACAAAAAACAAAAAAAAGAAAAAGAAAAAAAAGAAAAAAATTAGCTTGGCATGGTGATGCATGCCTATAGTCCTAGCTACTTGGGAGGCTGAGGCGGGAGGATTTCTTGAGCCCAGGAGATCGAGGTTTCAGTTACAGTGAACTATGATTGCACCACTGCACTCCAGCCTGGGTAACAGAGCAAGACCTTGTCTCTAAATAAATTTTCAAAAGAAAGAAAAAAGAGACACAAGACAGCTTGTTTTTCTCCTCTCTCTCTGCTCTCCAGTGTGAGAGGATACAACCAGGAGATGGCTGACCAGGAAAAGGACCCTCATCAAGAACCTGACCATGCTGGACTTCTAGCCTACAGAACTGTGAGAAATAAATGTTTTTTGTTTAAGCCATCCAGTCTACAGTATTCTGTTGTAGCGGCCTGAATTAAAACACTGTAGCTTTGTAGTAAGTCTTGAAATTAGGTAGTGTCAGTCCTCCAAATTTGGTCTTCTCCTTCAATATTGAGTTGACTATTCTAGGTTTTGTTTGCCTCTCCATATAAACTTTAGAATGAGTTTATTGATATTCACAAAATAACTTTCTGAGATTTTGATTGAGATTGCATTAAATCTATAGATCAAGGTGGGAAGAACTGACATCTCAACAATATTGAGTCTTACTATACATGAATATAGAATATCTCTCCTTTTATTGGCAATAGTTTTTCTTTGATACCATTCATCAGAATTTTTATAGTTTTCCTCATATAGATCTTGTGTGTATTTTGTTGGATTTATATCTTAGTATTTAATTTTGGGGGGAGTGCTAATGAAATGGTAACCTGTTTTCAATCTCAAATTCTACTTGTTCATTTCTGGTGTATAGGAAAGCAATTGACTCCTATATATTAATCTTGTATTCAGAAACTTTGCTATATTTATTTATTAGTTCCACAAGGTTTTTTGTTGATTCTTTTAGATTTTATGCATAGATGATCATGCTGTCTGTGAACAAAGACAGCTTTATGTCTTCCTTCCTAATATGTGTCCTTTTTTTTCCTGTTTTGTCTTATTGCATTAGCTGGGATTTTCAGTACAATACTGAAAAACAATGGTGAGAGGGGAACTTCTGCTCTTGATCTCAGCAGGAAGGCTTCGAGTTTATCACCATTAGGTGTGGTGGTAGTTGTAGGGTTTTTGTAGATGTTATTTAGCAAGTTGAGGAAGTTACCCTCAATTCTCTGTTTAATGAGACTTTTTTTTATTCCATTATTATGGCTATACAAATGCTTTGGTTGCATATATTGCCTTCGCACCACCCAACTCTCAGACATAGTGCACTGTATTTTAAACTTTTTTAGTGATTGCTTTAGTTGCAATAGACATTTATAACTAATATGAAACTAATTTCAAATTACACTATACTATTTCAAAGTTAGTATAGGTGTCTTATAATAAGAAAACATTACTAATTCCTCCCTCTAACCCCTTGTATTGTTGCTGTCATTCATTTTACTTTCACGTAAGCATAGATAGATAGATAAATGCACAATCAAATGCAATGTTGTTATTATTTTGAAAAATTCAGTATCTGTTAGACCAATTAAAACTAAGAGAAATAAAATTTTTTATTTTACCTTTACTTATTCCTTCTCCAATGATCTTCCTTTCTTTATGCAGATCCTAGTTTCTGACCTACATCATTTTCTTTCTCTCTAAAGAACTCCTTTTAACATTTCTTACCATATAATTCAACAGACATCAGATTTCCTCACTTTTTACATGTCTGAGAAAGGCTTTATTTCACCTTCTCTTTGGAAGGATACTTTACTGGGTACAGAATTCTATGTTGGTAGGTTTTTTTCTCTCAAAACTTTCAATATTTCACTCCACTCTATTCTTGCTTGAAAGGTTTTTAGAACAAGTTATATGTAATTTTTATCTTAGCTCCTCTAATTTGCCTCCCCAACTTCTTTCAAGATTTTTTTTGCAAACTTTGATTTTCTGAAGTTCGAATATAATATTCTCAGGTGTAGGTTTTTTGGCATTTATCCTGCTTAGTGTTCTCTGAGCTTTCTGGATCTGTGATTTGGTATCTGACATTAATTTGGGGAATTTCTCTTATTGCTTCAAATATAGTTTCCATTTGATTTTCACTTTATTCTCCTTCTGGTATCTCCATCACTTATATGTTCTATGTTTTGCAGTTGGCAAATTTCTCATATATTCTGTTTTATTGGGGTTTTTCACAGTCTTTTTATTGTTTGCTTTTCAGTTTTGAAAGTTTATATTACCAAATCCTCAAGCTCAGATATTCTTTCCTCAGCCATGGCCAGTGTGCTAATGAGCCCATCAAAGACATTCTTCATTTCTGTTAATGTTTTTGATCTCTAGCATTTCATTTCGGTTCTCTCTTAGAATTTCTGTCTCTCTTAGTGTCCATCTGTTTTGAATGTTGTCTACTTTTTCTATTAGAGCCTGTAGCATATTAATCATAGTTGTTTTTTTGTGTGTGTGTAATTCCTGATCTATTCATTCCAACATCCCTGTAATATCTGACTCTGGTTCTGATGTTTGTTCAATCTCTTCAAACTGTTTGTCTTGCCTTTTCGTATGTCTTGTAATTTTTTGTTGCAAGGCAGACATGAAGTACTGGGTAAAATCAATTGCTGTAATTAGGCCACTAGTGATATGGGGGAAGGTATGGCGTGTGGGGAGACCTTCTATAATCCTATGATCAGGTCTCAGTCTTCTAAGGAGCCTGTGCTCCAGTCTGTGAACTTCACCAGATCTCCGCCCCCTCCCTTAGGTGGAATAAAATGGCTAAAAGGAACTGGAGACAAGAGTTAACCTTCCCCCAGGTCATTAGGCTCTAATGACACTCAGACAGGCTAGGTCTGGTTAACCAGTTTCTCCTGAGGGCAGGACTTGTTTAGGATAACAGAATGCTCTAGTGTTTTCTCAGAATTGTTCCTTTTTCTCCTTCTGACGGGAAGAGGGTTTTTTTCCTCCAAATATTTACTGTGAGAACCTGGTTCAGCTCCCAGACAAAAAACTCACAAAATCGTGAGGGCCTCCTAATGACTGGGTACCTCTGGAGTTTTTAACTCTCAGACTTGTCTACAGTGAGCCTCCAGAAACTCATCCTCCACAGTTCAGGTTTCCCACCTGCACTGGTTCCCACGGAGGTCGCGCTTGTGTGTGTCTGTACCAGTGAGCTGTGCTTCTCTGTGTCTGCCTGTCTGCCGCAACAGTCTCGGAGGCAGCAGTTTGCCTCCTGGTCTCATTTCTTTTATAGATCTAAAAAGAGTTTTTGATTTTTCTCTTTGTTCAGCTTTTTACTTGTTACGATGGAGTAGTGATTTCTAAGCTCCTTAAATGCTGGACCAGATACCAGAATTGGGCAATATTATTTTTAAACTAAACTTTTTTGGGGGAATAATTTTAGATTTACAGACAAGTTGCGAAGAGAGTACAGAGTCCTTATACACCCCCCAGTCAGTGTCAGTTTGCCCTAATGTTGTCATACCATGTCACTGTGGTTTCTTAGTTAAATGCATACCTCACTACTAACTAATCTCCAGGCTGTGTTCAGTCTTTGTTCAGTTTCCCCATTAATGTCCCTTTTCTATTCCAGGATCCAAGCCAGGGCACCATGTTGCATTTAGTTGTCATGTTTCCTAAGTCTCCTCAGCTCTGTGACAGTTTCTTAGCTTTTCTTTCTTTTTCATGACCTTGACAAATTTGAGGGGTACTGGCCATATATTTTATAGAATGTCCCTCAGTTTGGGTTTGTCTGATGTTTTTCTCATGCCTATGGCTATGGGCTTGGGGAAGAATCCCACAGAGGTGAGAGGTGCCTCCCATTTCATCATATGGGGACACACAGTACCCACATGGCATCCCTGGGAATGGTAAAATTCATTACTTGGTTAAGGTATTAACAACATGTTTACTCTAGAGCATTTTTATGAATTCTGCTATCACATTCTCTTCTCTATGGTTTGGGTGTCATTACAATTATTATATGATTATCTAAACATACAAAGCTAATTTAGTCACTTTCCCATTGCTATAAGAAACACTCTTCAAAATAGCACTATGATATGCACACAATCCACTGATTCACAAATTGACTTTGAATCTCAGCCTGTGATGTGGTGCGTAGATTTGGGATGACTCAATACCGCCAATGGGCACAGCTGGCCAGACCTGGCATGGGATGTAGCTGCAATAACTAGTTGGGTTTCCCTAGTGCCCTGCTGTGTCTACTGGACTAGTGGACACCTTGAGATTGGTACTGCCACAGAAAGAAATATTCTGACAATTGTTAAAGAACAGTAAAGCAGATTTTATTCTGGGGGACTCCTATGATGGTGTCTTGCAGTGGGAGAGAGGGACTGGGCTCAACTCTGAATACAACAAGGAAAAGTAGGAATTTGTAGTCAAGGAGCAGGGTAGGGGTCAATGGAAAATTATGCAGAGGAAACATCAGGGGGGGAAAGATTCTGGCTAAACTGACCTAACAGGATTCTTGCTGAAGATGGGCCAGGGTGATCTGACACAACCTGGGGGAAGGTGGGGATGAGAAACCCAATCAGACGTAAAGATGATCAGATGGACATTGAGGGTGGGGTTCTGATTAAACTGTCTTTCTAGGGCTCTAAAACTGGGCTCTACAAGGACAGAGACAGAAGCCCAATGTTGGGCATAGTTGAGCACAGCAATCAGAGGAGTTGATTACAGTTTGGTCAAGGAGAGTCTTTGTCAGTACCCAGCCCAGGTGTCACCAGTGACCAACACCCACCTTCATCCCGAGCACGTCTGCTGTAGGCTTCACCCTTGATATAAGTTAGAGAAATGCAAAGTTGGTCTTCAGTGAAATCTATACCCCATTGGGATGTCTTCTCTCCCAATTCACTTCTTTATATTTTAATCTTCTGGCACCCAGAACTGTTGGGCTTTTCCTTCTTTCCAGTTTCAAAGCATCTAATATTTGCCATTGACTCAGTCTCACTTGAAACCAGGATTTGCCTCTCAGGTGGATGTCTGTTTTAAGGCACATCCCAAACTGTGGGCACAGACACCCAACCCGTGGAACACTGGGGGGAGGGTGCAAGACCCCAGCACCCCCAGTCTTGGTTCCCTTGTGGGTGCAGTGGCCTTGACACATCCCAGGCCTTCCTCAACCTTCTCCCAGAAGGCTCTTCTTCCTTCAACTATCTCCTTTCATTGGCGGGAGCCAACAAAGTTTGGTCACCCAGATATGAAATATTAACGGTGGAACTGCCCTCTGAAGTCAGGAGTCTAATAAGGAAGACTGTACTTGACAGAGGCCTGTGTTTGAGGCCTGTACAACCATTCTGTGTGAGCCCCTTAGAAAGAAACCACAAAAGACACCCAAACAACTGCAGGCTCCTCTTCCCACCTTTTGGACTATTTGGTCAGAAATGTCAGTATATTCTACCTCCAAAACATCTACTTTCAGAACCATGTGTATATTCACACCACCATCTCCTATCAGGGCTGCTATGACAGCCTCCAGCCATGCTCCCCTGAATATGCTTAGCTTCTCTACATGTGTGTTTACACAGGACCCTGGCTGCACCCTTCCCTCAAAGTCCATCAGTGGTGCCTGTTGCCTTCTCGACTATATCCAGATTTCTCAGTGGAAGACAAAAGGTCCATCGAGACTTGGCTTCTGCCTATATCTGCAGCCCTCCACTTCCTCCATGTCCAAGCTGGACCCTGGCTCCTCAAGGAGAACTCCCGCATGGCATTTCCCAAACATTCCGCACTCTGGGCTGCGTCCTTAGGTTTGCTATGCCTCGTGCCTGGAATGCCCTGAGCCCTCCCTGCCCCTGCACACTCAACTCCTGGCCAGCCTTTAAGACCAAAATCCAGCAGCCCCTCCAAATAAAGCCCTAGAGGCACTCCCCACCCCACACTCACCCGGGTCCTGCACTGGGTGGCCTGTGTCTGCGCTCTGCCGCTCCAGGCACAAACGTCCACCACAGCGTTATCAGTTTATGAGTCTAATTGAGATTCTCCAATAAGACAATGAGCTCGGTGAGGACAGAAAACATGAACTTTCCTCTTTGTTTCTCTGAAGCCTGACATAACACTGACACTAAGTTATATTGGTTGAATAAAGGATGGAAACAGGGAAGAGAGGAAGGGAGGGAGGAAGGGAGGAAGGAAGGGGTACAGGTTTATTAGGAAAAATGATGGGTGGTGTGAAGATGGAGGAAAGATATTGAACCTAATGTTACCATTGAAAAATTTCTAGTGTCCTTAAGAATGGGTTTTTGCTATCATTCTTTTTGTATGTTTTCTAGACCTCATTTTGAGTCCTGTCTAGGTGAAAATTGAGGAAAGAAAAAGCATCAGTACAATTGCTGGTCAAATTTGACAAACAAATCAGTCATAGATCCTGGACTGGAACACAGATCGTAGTCTTATCTGAGAACCACTTCTTAAATGAGATGATCCCCGCACCAGTTTTTTCCAAATAATCATGTCCTCACGTAGACCATGTTCAGAAAAGAGAAGGGAAATTGGTGGCCTATACTCTAAGATAAAGGGCTCCCTCCTGCAAATCGAGTCTGCTTGGAAGATCAGGCCACCCTGGGAAAATTCTTGGCAGTGCCATGTTTACCGCGAGAGCAGCCCCCCGGTGGGCCAGGCTGACATTTTGCGTAGAAAGGTGACTCTCACAGCCAGGGTGCATGGAAAGAGTGAGCCTGAAGGGCTATGCGATAACACAAACCACGGCCATCTGTGGCCACGGAGTAGGGGTAGATTGCCACAGGGAGGCTCACAGTATTCTCTGCCTTCTTGTTTGAGATAAAATCTGCATCTGCTGATGGGGCAATGGGCCGGCCTCCCCTCTCCTTCCCACACCTTGGATCCAGCTCCTGGACCCCCGTTTCGTCTGGGCACCAGTCCCCTGGCCCATGTGGCTGTGTCTTGCTCCCAACTACCACTCAACTCCCCACTGGGATGGAAGCAGGTAGTGAATCATGGCATCATCTACTCAAGGCAGCATCTTCTAGAACCTTCTGAACTCTAACGAGTGAAGTGGTTTGGGAGAGGAAAGGAATCATTAGGAGCAAAGTTCTAGATGGGACTTTCTTCCTCCTGTCCCCACAACTGCCGTGGCATACACAGCCACTCTATACAACTTACTGCTGCGACAGCCTTGTTCCAAGGAGGCTGCGGTTAGACATGTGAACCCAGGGAGGGACCTGATTAATTGTTACCCAGAGGATTGTCAAATGCCCCCAAGTACTGGAATGATACAGAAATATAATCTGTCAGATTTATATGACTCCAAAGGGAAATGAGACATATAAAACTGAGGCTCCGGCCCAGGTCTCTGCCACAGCTTCAGCAGAGCAATGCGCATCCGCCTTTCCAAGCAAGCACAGCACACTGTCCTCATCGTCACACACAGGGTTCCCTACTCATGACGGACCAGAGCTCACCAAGAACATGGAAGGAAAACTACCCAGGACAGTAGGAAAAGTGGATAAAGATTAGAGGCTATTGGCAGTGCCAGGCACACAGCAAGTCATCGCTGGATGACAAATCTGTTATTAGAATTATTACAGTTGTCATTAGTGCTGCAGACGCTGGACAGAGATGAGCTTGTTCATATAATGTGGTAGTCGGCCCACGCTGCCTTAACACAACACCACAGACTGGGCAGCCTAAACAACAGAAATTTATTTTTCATAGCTCTGGAGGCTAGAAGTCCAAGATCAAAGTGCCAGCAAGGTAGGTGTCATTCTGAGGACTCTGTCCTTGGTTTATAGGTGGCCACCCTCTCCCTGTGTGCTCACGTGACCTTTTCATTTTGTGCATGGGGGAAGGGAAGCTCTCTAGTTTCTCTTATAAGGACACTAATCCTATTGGATCAGGACCCCACCCTATGACCTCATTTAACCTTGATTACTTCTGTAAAGACCCTATATCCAAATATAGTCATACTGGAGCTTAGAGCTTCAACACAAGAATTTGTGGGGACATAACGTTCAGTCTGTAACATGTAGGCACAGTCTGGTAGAGCTACTCAGAATTATCTGATGCTGGGCATCTTGTCTATATGGTGACACTTAACTGGCAATTCACCCCTAGGACTCAAGGCCAACTAGGCAGGCTTCCTTGAAGAAGATCTGTCTTGGTCAGTAAAATCTTAGGGTAGGAGTTTGTGAAGACTGTCAATTGGACTTTGATTCCAGAACCATCTTTGAAATTTGTAACAGGTAGTAGGGAAAAACAGGTGGGGGAAAACATTTGAATGAAATCAGGCCTTCGCTTTGGAAATCGAGGTTCTATAATGTGGTTGGGGGAGATGATTATTGTCTGGTCTTGCTCTACCTATAGAAGCTTGTGGTGGAGGACAGGAGAGGTTGCAGGGACAGTGGGTGTGTCTGGACATCCCAGCACACAGCCCTTGCTGACCCTCAGTGCCTTGTCATCGAAGCAACATGTCCCCCGCTGGCTCCCTGTAACTGAGAAATTCTCCAAGCAGGGCAAGGCTGAAGCCTAAGTGTATCTTCAAATCCTCATGCCAACCTGCTTGAAAATATCCCATTCTTGCTTCCTGGCTATTTCCATCGCTGTATTTGTCGGAGAGTGCATGCCCTGAGGGAGGCATTCTGAACTTTGCTTTTCTGCAAGTACTAGCTCCACTGGCACATGGAAACCTTAAGTGTGTAACTGTCCCCTGCGTACCAGCCACTGTGCACGCCGTACGCACAAGGATGGAAGCAGCTTGTTCAATTTCTGTTCTCGAAAGCGTCCCTGGCTATAGGTTTGCATCAGCATTAGCTCCCAGCAGGATGGGAGCTGGCAGCACGTGGTACACGGAGCCTCGACATGGGTGCTTGATAGAAGAGTAGCAGGACCATTTAGACTTTATTCAAAATAACGTCCTGGGATAAGCTCTGAGAAGGACATGTCATGCATTCTACAGCACAGTGCCTCGGCAGGTCATGAGATGTGAGCGCCGATCACGTAGGCTTGCATGTTCTTAGGGGCTATTTCCATGACCTGGTTGGGGGTTCGATGGGCAGCTTCAGTAGGGAACTGGATGTCTTCATCTTCTAAGGCATTCCTGTTTCCAGATCCCTGTGGACCTGGTTCTGATTGCAGGCACCTGCCAAGGCGTTCTGCTCTGCTGTGCTCCCTGTGTTCCTCATAAAATCCCATGGCTGGGAGGCACCTCCTTCCCCTCACCCACCTAAACCATTAAAACCTGCAAAAACTCACAGCAACACAAAAAGGAACAGAAAATATCAGAAGGTAATAAAATTAACCAAACCTCCAGAAGGCTGTATATAATATAACTCAGTTTTGATTGCATTGAACTTAAATATCGTACACTGTTAATCGTGCATTTGTATCATTTGGGTCTACGTGTTGAATAAACACATTATCCCCAGACCTTTGAGAATTTTAAAAGTAACCTGTTGTTGATTTTCTTAGGTACTCACCAGATTAGCATGAATATTCCTAACTGAGTGTGCTGACAAGAAACAAAAACAGGGCAAAGCTACAACAGAGGCTCCGGTAAACACCCAGGGCAGCGTGTGCTACTGACATACGAGAGCTCAGCTTTCAGAGGTCAATAAAACCATGTTGACACAACTCCTGATGCCTCGGACAGCTCCAGCCCATTTCTCCTCTCCCTCGTAGAAAACACCGGTGGGCACGCGATGCAACCAATAGTCTTTCGATTCTAATTCCTGACTCAGAAAGAGAAACGAACCCCCAGAGTAGAAAACTTGTTTTGTTACAAGAAGTACTTGGCGTGTTCCTATAGCCTAGGAATGCCTGGTGTGAGAGACGGCGTGCCAGGCGCTGCAGTGTCGTCTGAACAGCCTGCACCGTCCACTTGCAAACAGGACGGAAACAGCCTTCGTCACGAGCGGGTCTTTGAGGTCACGCGGGCAGCTCCTCCCTGCCCGTTTGTGCAACGCGGAGGGCGAGTGCTCGCAGAGGACCGTAGCAAAGCTATTTATCCTTGTTATCCAGCAGGACCTGAGGGATTTGCCCACGCGTTCTCAGCTTTTATTTTTCCAATGCTCCTGTTACATCCTCTGATCTGGAGTCCCAGGGTGCACATGGTGGGACTTGCTGTGCCACATACCAAGGACATGCCCTGCAGCTTTGCGCTCTTGAAATACTAACACGACACTAAAGCTCTTACTGAGCAGGAAGCCCTGAATCCCGAATTCACCTTTTTTCTTTTTACTTTTTTAAAACAAAGCACTAAATATTTGAGGTTTATTCTTATGGAGGCTGACTCTCACGCTGAGAAGTTTAAGTATGCACAAATATGCACACACACGTTTGGTTTGCCTGTGCGGGGACTGGCAGACGCAAGCCGAGTGTTAGACGCTGACACTCCAGCAGCAGGTGTTGCTCCCGGGGAGGCAGGGCCCAGGACGGCATGCAACATGTTCCCCTGCTCAGTGCCACAAACGCTGGGGTGGGCAGACATGGTCTGTCCCTTTCCTGTGATGACACAGCTCCAGAGGCATTTCTGGAGAGGTTCATGTGCTGGTCACAGACATCCCAACATTCCCATAGACAGTGGTCATTTTGGTCACCTCCCTAATGTCCATCCCACCCCCAAGTAATTGGTTGATTCCAAGCATGAAAACCCACTATTCTTGTGGGTCACTGGTGGGGGAACGTGCCTATCACTCGATCTGTCCCGTGAGAGGGGGAGACAGCTCCTGGGGGGTTTCTGGTAGGATTTATGGCTTTCAGTTGGGTCCCCTGGAAAAGAACTCAGAGACAGAGGTTCACATGCTTATCAGGGAGTGTTCTTGGGAACAGCGGTAGGGAGGTGAGGGAAGCAGGATGGGACGGAAGGAGAAGTTCGTCCAGCCAGCCCGAAGGCAGCAGTGGGCTGAGAGGGGCCCTCAGAGGCCGTCACAGGTGGAAGTCGGGCAGTGGGCACCTTCCTCCTGCGCCTGGTCACTGGTGTGGGCTGTCCCTGGGCAGCGGGCAGCACCTGGGCCACATGGCCCTTTCCTTGCAGGGATTCAGCCGAGAGCCTTCGGCAGCCGCTGCCACGGGGGGCGGGAGAAAGAGGATCCCGGCCACGGGGCGGTTTCCCGGGTGCCGCGCGGGGCCACCACAGAACCTGCCCTGCTCGGTCTGCTCGCTCCAGCCGAGAGCAGCTCCCCGGGCATCTCCCTCACCTTCTGCTTGGGGAGACAACCAGAGAAGTAAATTAGTGGAAGGAACCACAGCTACAGCCACTCAACTTGTCTCCACACTGACACTCGCAGCCCCGCCCCCACTGCCCGCCCGAGGCCCCCTCGCTCTTGGTAGCCCGTGTGCCGCTGGGTGGCCCTCCTCGCGTGCTGGCCCACAGCCTCTGCTCACCCAGCCCCTCTCAGCCTGCGGCTGCAGCTCCGACTATTTACCATCAAAATTGGCAAAGGAGCACCAGGAGGTGCCAAGGGGGTCACCTGGGTGCCACACGTTACCCCCAGCCCCATGATGTGAAGCAGCCCTCCCTCCTCTGGCAGACACCCTCCCCTCCAGGACGCCGACCCCTCTTCTAGCCTCCTAGTCCGTTGGAGGCCAGGCCACAAGCAAAGCTTAGGGTTAGTGGGACTCTTGCTGTGTCCCCTGGTCGAAACATCTCTCCTCTGGGAAATAAGATCTCTAGACCTACACAACCTAAAATTGCTGGGAGGGGACACACACATGACCCCGCACGTGGGTCAGGGGAAGATGGTGAGCAGATCCACGCCTGCCTCCACCTCTTGGCTCCCAGACATGTGTCCCACCTACTGGGGCCCAGCTCCACAAAGTGGCCGTGGGTTTGGGTGCCTCCTGCACTGGGGAGGGTGTGCCCGTGCTTACCAGGACCGCCCCCACAAGGGCGCCACCATGGGCTTTCCCACGTCGTCTAACTGTGCCGTCGGGCCAGCGGCTCCTAGGCGGTGTGCTGTGTGAAGAACAGAGGCGTGGCGTTTGCGCCCCTGCTGCACCTCCTCTGCTGCAGAGTGACCCCTGGGTCCACAAGGACGCTGTGCAGCATTTCCTGCTGGCTAAGGCCTCACCACCAGGAGCATCACATCTGTAGCTATTACACAAATCAATTCAGTCAAGGAAAATGTCCTCCCTTCCATAAAAGGGATCCAATGTAGCCAACTGGACGCCAAGGGGTTGGTGGGTCTGCGTGAGGGATGGCGCTGTGTTCTGGCACCAGGCTGGTGTTTTGGCAGCAACAGAGCTAGGTCAGCCATGAATTGGTGGAAGCCAATCCCACTAGGCTTGCGCACAAGCTCTGTCCTTGCCACCATGGCTACCCCTTCTTGTACCCTATGTGTCAACACCAGGGTGACCAACATCAGAGGCCAGCTGATGCCGACCAGCTCGTCCTCCTGTCTAACATGGTGAGCGCTCTCTGGAAGATGTCAGCACAGGACACAGAGCCCTGCACGCTTCACACCCACCCCTCGGCCCCATCTGCCTGCCTTCCCCACACCTCCTATGCCCAGTCTTCTGAGCCTTCTCTCTGGACACTCCCAATCAACAAGCCACGCCACACAGAATTACTCAGGAATTCCTATATATTCTTATATCAAGCTCCTTCTTTCTTCACACAAAGCAGATTTCCAGGTGAACCACACAAAACTCTGACTGTTGGGAGAATCACGGCTCACTGCTGTCCTTAGGGCGACCCTGAGTGAGGCCGTCATATGGCAGCCTTGCACCTACATACCAAGCACACCTGTTCACGCATCAGACTTTGGCCCCTCCGTCAGCTGATCGTGGGGACCCCACTTGGCCATGGCTGTGAGCTGAGAAAGGAGTGTGGGTGATGCAGGGGTCCGGATCACCTGCTAATGCTGCTTGCGTTTGTCCTCTGGCCCGGCTTGTGCCCAAGGCCAGAAACACCACCTTTGCCCCACAGTGGAAGGCTGCTTGGCCCACCCGACCTTTTGACTTGGTGGATCCGACAGAACCAAGTTCATGTGGGCAGTGCTGGTCACACGGTCAGGCACCCCACGTCCACCAGGGTCACTTAGCATGTTAGGAGCTGGGCTGTGAATAGTACATGGTTCTGCGCTGTAGATGGCATGGCCTTGCGACAGAATCCTAAGGGTCTGTGTTATGATTCTGTTGCTGTGGTCTGCCATAAACTCCATGAGTTGTCCTTCCCCACCAGGCGTGTGGGGCACCCTCTGAATGGGAGGTTTCGTGGCACGAGCTCCAGGCCCCACGTGCACCTCCTCCTGGACTGGCTGCAGTGCCCATTTCTGCTTTGGGCCTCACTCAGCGCTGGCAGCTCTTTGCATCGCTCAGTACATGGGCCGGGAAATCCTTCCTCGACAGGGTGTGTGCTGTCGGAAGAAGCCCCAGAGCTCTGCCAGGCATGGGCTTCCTTCCTCGCGCTGGGGAGTTCAGGAATCAACGATTTGCCTACTTTAAGGAGAAGTTGACATCTCCCGGACCATCTGGACATCTGGAACACTGAACATTTTGCTGATGTGGTGGGTCCCTGCACCTTCACTGGATTTCTCTTGTCCTCTGGAGCACATAGGTCTTGCCAGGGTCTCCAACATACTGTGCACCTCCTGCTCGTGTGGTCTGATTAACGTGATGTTACCAGTACAGTAGACCAGTGTGAGGCTGTGCAAGTATTGAGGTGGTCTGGGTCCCTTTGGGCTATAGACAACAGAGGGAAGGAGGGTTGACTGGCCACGGGGCACCATCGTGTGTCCTGCCTTCCATCCTGTGGCAGTAGGAATTGCTTCTGCACTTCCTTCTTAAAGGGAACGTCGAGAAGCATAGACTGCACATCATGTGCTTGAAGTTGCTTGAACTCACTCTCGGAAAGATGCTACACCTAGCACAGCAGTTTTAACTGGGGCTGCTGTTCGGTGGAACTTGGGATAGGCCTCTGCCGTCCACCAGGAGCCATCTGATTTTTGTAGGGGACAGACTAGTGGACTGAATGGAGACACGATGGTGATCCCTACTCTGCATCCTTTAGGTTTTTAAGGGTGACCTCATCTGTCTTTCTCACCAGGACCGTGTCACTCACTGTCGTGAATAACACGGGGGGAGAAGTTGCAGGGGTGTCCACCTGGCCTTCGCCAGCATGCAGCTCTCACACCAGAGGCCCAGGACTCAGTGTGAGGATCCTGCCAACCGCTGTCTCAATCATACCTTCAGGGCTCTGTGAAATGCCACCAAATGGGCCTGCAGCCCCAGAGGACCCACCATGAGACTGGCCCCGGCCAGGATCCTGTTTATTGACCACGCGCCTCCCTCTAGGGGGAGCGGCGTGAAAACGCTTCACATTTTGGTTACTGGCATCAACCCAGGTCTGGTGTCTGGCGGGCCACGTAGCCCCCTGTTCCCAGAGCAGAGTCAACAGAGTAAATTGCCACGGATCACTTTGAGAAAGAACTGGGGCAGGGGCCAGCAAACTTTTTCTGTGAAGGTCTAGAAATAGCAAGTATCTGTGGCTTTGCTGGCCATTCGATCTCTGTTGCAACTGCTCAAGTCTGTGGTTCTAGCGCAAAAGCAGCCCCAGACAACACAAGATGCTTGGGACTGGCTGTGACCCATGACTGGTTACAGATGCAGGCACCAGACTTGGCCCACAGGTCCTGGGCGAGGGAAGGATCACCGCGTGTACTTGCTGTGGTGTCCTGAGGCCCTGCTCACGGAGATGTGGCCTCTCCCTCAGTCAGGGGATCTGGGGCTGAGATCTGGCTTGGGTCCAGAGACCGTACAAGGAATTGTAATTTTTGCTGGGCAGCTGTCCTCATTCAGGTATTTAGGACTCTTGATTTCTTTTGGCTTTGTAAGTGAAGCAATCTGCTTCTTGGCTGCCCATCTGTCTTGTCCCTACGGACACTGTGCTTTGTGGACCACTCCACAGCTCTCCGTAGGTCTGGCCCCCGCCCCCAGCTGCCGTTCCAACCTTGTTCTTCCTTATGATGATCGCACCCACCTTGCTGCCGGCAGGTGGGCACTACCACCTGGGCCCCATGATTTGTGAGCCCTGTCATTTCCGTTGCTACCAGGGGCACAGTTCTGCATCAGTGTCTCCTCTCCTGATCCTCAGGTGACAAAGGAGTTCCTTCTGGGCTCTTCCACAGAACATAGCCAGCTGGTGACTTTCCCAGCCTCATTTAGCATGTCCCCTTCTTTGGGCCCATTGATCCCTCTGTCACTACCTGCCACAACCGCTCTGGCCTTGTCACTGGACTTGGTGTGGGCAATTGCTTTCTCCAAGTTTCCAAGCAACATCCTTCAGAGGGCTGTTGCATGTGTTGGGGTCTTTGGTCAGGTGTTAGACCCTGGATGGGAGGGTGACATTTCTATATTAATAAACTCTTCTTCATCCAAGTGTCCGTCCCCCCTCCTTGAGCCAACACCCCTCACATCCACTTGCATATCTGCTCCTCTGTTTCCTCACGGTGCCCGTCGGCTGGAACCCCGGCACCTCCAGCTCGCAGTCTCTCCCCGCCCTGTGCAGCCCCGTCCACCCCCATACACGCTATGCTGTGACTCGACCCCGGCTATCAGCCTGTGGCCAGGAGGAGGCAGGAGGGTGGGTCCGGAGAGGAGTGTGTTTTCCCACATTCTCATCCTCTGCTGTCCCCACTGACTTTGCCACTGGTGAAAGCTGCTGTAGGTCAGCAAGGGCCACCGGTGCCCACCTGCGACCAGAGGGTCCTCACCACCAGCTGGCTGGCCAGGGGTTCATAGCCAATACTCCATTTTAAAGTCTGTGTCTTAGAACCACCCCTCATATAAACTTTTTTTAGAGTTTCCTTGGGAGAAAGGTTCTGGAGTGGAGTGTCGCATACAAGAGCGTTATGGGGAGGTTCTGGCGGACAGCATGCAAGGGGGCGAGAAGGCGGAAGGAAGGGCAGCGTGGGGACCTGGACTCCAAGCAGCTGCAGCAGGGGCCACAGCCGGGCTGACGGGGGCAGGGCCTGCAGAACTGTGGCAAGTGGGGGCGAGAAGACCGGATCCTCGTGCCCCCATGTGGACCAGGCCCCGGTTATGGGGTGGCCCTGGGCTCGGACACCGGGACGGCTGGGGGGAGTGTGTCTTCAGCTAGACGGCTTCCTCTAGATGCGGGCAGCTCCTGGAGAGGGACTCTGCCAAGAGCCATCATTGGCAACACTCCTGGCAGCTCGGAGATGAGGGATCCCTCTGGGAAGGGAGCCCTGGGGTGTGCCGGTGTCTGCTGCGGCCTCCTCGCTGCTTGGAGCCAGGTGCGGTGAGAGGAGGCCCCTCTCTCCCCTTGGAAGTGGCTGGTCTGGATAAGGAGCCCAGAATGACCAGAGCCCCGTCGCCCCCATGAGGGAAGCTCTGGGGGCCCAGCTGGCACAGCAAGGGTGGCAGGGGACGGAGAGTTCCCGTATCCGGGCAACTCCAGTGGGCGCTCAGGCAGCAGGCGGAAGCTGGGAGGTCCCGCTTCAACCAGGCCGAATGGCTTTTTCCTTCTTCAGGATGATGGCACTGGGCCCCACATGCCATTTCAAAATTGAACTTCAGGAAGGCTCAGGGATGGAAGGAGAACACGAAAGAGTGAATAAGCAAGGCCAGTTGAATTTCACTCTGACCCCAGCACTGCTTTTCAAAAGGTGTATCCACAGGCCGTGATGGAATGGGGACTGTATCGTTGAAATACATTGATGTCCTTTCCTCCTTCGTGTTTGTTCGTACTGGACTTCCCCTTACTGTGCCAGAGGCATTCAGTTGCTTCAGGGATATTTAGATTTGCTAAATATGAAAAGGAAGAGAGTTTCAGTATTATACTCTGGCATCCAGAACAGAATTTTCAAATCTGCAGCAAGACATTCATTTTGTATAAGCCAAGTATTTTCAATTTTTTTTAAGTTTCCACTAAGAGGCAGGCCTGGACAATGTGACATTCAAGTTTAGCATCAGCCAGGGCTGGAGAGAGAAGGACACGATACAAAGTAAAATCTATCCTCTCAGGTCTCCATAAGTGAGATAAAGACAGAGATAGGGATGGAGAGAGAGGAAGAGAAGAGGACAGGCAGATAGGAAGGCGGAGAGAGGGAAAGAGAGAGAGCGGAGGTGGGGTCTGGCAGAGAGACAAGTGCATCCGCCATTCCTCGTGAGGTGCGGGCAGGGGTGTGGCGAGGCATGGCAGGCACTGAGAGAGCAAGCTCCAAACAAAGAAGTGTCTCCCGTCCCTGTCCCCATGTGGAACAGCAGCTCTGCGCCTTGCAAAGATGGCGCAGCAGCGCACTCGGGGAGGAAGACGGGCAGACGAGCGGCTTATATGTATCTTAGAAGGATCCAAAAATCCCCAGGTGCTCTGTAGAGGTGGCACATGGGGGCCAAGAGAGCTTGTGGGACATTGACACTAGAGATCAGGCAGTGACGTTCAAGGACCCCAATGGCAGGTGTGGTCACACACTCCAGGAGGCCAGGTGGGAACATCACCCTTCAGCAGATACAAGTCCATGGACAAGCCACACGAAAAAGAAAAGCGAGGTTGGGTTTCAGGGACTTCAGGTCAGATGCCCTTTCCCCTCCCACTAGGAGGCCTCCAAGCTCCTGTGCCTTGCTGTCCTATTGGGGCAGGGAAGGGAGGAGATGGAATCTGAAAGGCAGAGTGCCTTCTCAAAAGAGACCATGTCACCAGAGCCACAGGACACATATCTAAAGAGACAGGGCATTTTGAATTCTCAGCGTAATGCCCGAGTGTAACAGATGAAGCAGTTCCCGCTCAGATCCTCAAAGACCCTCCTCTGCCCCAGCTACGTGGGCAGCAAGTGGGAAGTGCAGGACTATTGGTGCTGTGTGCACAGCCCTCAGCCAATGTCAGTGGGACGGGTGATACCCCAGGTACCCCCAGGGGGACGATTCTAAGGATACTCTGCACTGGCTTCCAGAGCCCCCCGTGGGATCAGGCTCAGCTGCTGTGGCGCTCACATGGCTCAGTCACCACGCTCTATCAACTTTCCCCGTCTCGGCTTCCTGGGATCACCTTGTGACTAAAAGCAGTAAGAGACGACTTACACTCAGATTCATATTTCTCAGCCTTCTTCTGGGGGACCTGAACTGAGAGGATGGATCCCCACCTCCCCTCTACCTAGTGAGGTGGAAGCCCATGAGGAAGATTAGATCTTCTGTTTAGAAAGGAAGCCATATTGGCTGTGAACAGCCCAGGTAATGAGAGTAAATTTTCACACTATTGTAATAATAACTTACACATTTATGGCAATTTTTTCCAATTCTGGAAGTATCATTTACTTAGTCAAAAAAATATTTATCCACTTAAGCTTATGCACAAGGAATTACATAGGCCGATCGGGAATGTTTTGCAGTAACAGGGGATTGGAAAACACAGACGATCTCAGGGCCACGTTTGGCCCCCATCTTCCCTGTCAGCTGTCTTCTGAGCTAGCCCATTCGAGCGCATTTCCTCTTGCTTTTCGTGTTTAGCTCTGGCAAATGCACTGTCAACAAGGAAACCTGGGGTCTGTAAACTCGGAGAGGAGAGCATTATTTCTCATAAAGGGCCGCAGCCTGCAGGCTGGCTCCCCCAGCAGGCTGGGAAGCGCAGCCTCCAGCGGAGACCACAGTAGGCACCTGGCGGGAGGAAGGACAAGACAGGAACTCACGCCGAGGGGGTTGGCTGAGTGTATGTATTCAACAGGACATGGGAGGAGCTTTGAATACACAAAGTGGGGGTGCACACATGCGTAGTAAGCAAACATGCAGGTTCCACACATCCCATGCTCACTTTGGGGTGGAGACTTAACATTTAAATGCATGCAATTAGGCTTTATAGGCCGAACAGTAAAGCAGGGACACGAAGGCACTCAGTGCACAGTCCTGTAAGCCACCAGAGCCAGTCCGCCGTCGGTGGTTTCCTATGAGGAGAAAGTTACTGAAATCAGTCTCTGGTCCAGTCGAAGCTGTTGTTTTGGCTGGTGGGAAGCGGTTGCGAGGAGATAGTCGATGTCTGGCGTGGGTGAGCCGCAATAGTTCAAGCACTACTTACCGCAAGGCCGGTGCTTGTCTAGCTGCTAGAGAAAAAGAAAGCCCTTATGGCGTTTGGAACATAGTTCAATCTTTAAGTCCAAGGGTGCATGACTTAACCCTCACCTGGCATGGCCTTAGGTTCTGTTTACGATTTGGTATCTTATCGCCACAAAGAGTCTGTGATGTTAGTATTAGGATCTCTACTTTAACAGTACCAACAAAGTGTTCAATCTTAGAAGACCAAAACAAACTAAGGAAGAAAAGTAAAAATATCGAGGGTCATGGATTAATTAATACCATCATGCATTACACAATAATTTATCAAAGATCTACCATGAGACACATTGTCTGCAGTGACCTGGAAACAGCAAAATGAATAGGTAGGGTCTGTCCTCTCTCAGGGCTCCGACCTAGGAAGACTGGTGCATGCCTTAACTGTAGGTTGGATACAGTGTGACCAGGGCTCTAACAGAGAGCCCACAGCAGAGAGAGAGGATTTCCCCTCAGGACATAGGATTATTAGTGAAAAGGAGTAATCAGTCAGCTAGTTCCATAGTAGCTGCTGCAGGTAAATCACCCCAGTACCCGGTGGCCTGCAACAAGCACTCACTTTTCCGCTTGCAGGTAAGTAGGCTGTGGCTTGCTGGCCGTGCTCGGAGCTATGTCTTGCACGTGTGTCCTGTGCTCCCCACACTCCTCGGGCCAATGACTCCATAAGGCATCTTTCCACTGTGAAGACATGGTACAGTTAGCCACGAGGCCAGCAGCGACATGCCACGCTTCTCCAGGGGTCAGCGTAGGATTGGCTCACTGCATGTTGGCCCACATTTTGCTGACGAAGGCAGACACACAGCCAGTCCTGAAGCCCCTGCATCGGGAATGTGAGTGAGCCCCACGCAGAGCACGGAGGGCTGGGGTCTGAGCGCCATGGTCCAATCTATCCCAAGGAGCGAAGGGAGGGAGAAAAGCCCCAGGCAGAGGCAATGGCAAACTGTGAATATCCGCAGTGGGTTGGGTTGCACGCTGGGCAGACACGTAGAACAGGCACGTGTGAGCAAGCGTTCAGCTTCCTTTTCCCTCTACATCACCACTCGTCGGTAGACCCAAGAAGGCTTCAAAGTAGCTTCAAATGGTCACCTTGAGGGTGGGAGTGGCAGAAGCGCGGGCCTATCACTGCAGCCTGCTAACATCACAAGGGGTATTTGTATATGGGAGACCTCGAGGGATTTGGTATTCACACAGAAGGCCGCCTTATGAGAGGGAAGGTCCGTGTGAACGGGGCCCATGAAAGAAGCGGGGAAGCAAAGCAGAGGGACCGGTGACGGAGCAGCTCCCTATGTCAGCCCTCTCGTTTCCGTCCACGGGAGATGCCACCAGCCATGCGGCCAAATTTTCCACCTAGGGCACAAACATGAACTTTCAATGAATGGATGTTTTCTCCTGAATTGGATCTGAAATGTCACCGTCCTGTCGCCTACCCGCTGTGTGCCTACAGCTACCTGCCCCCTCGCGGGAGGGATGAGGCTGCAGGTTCTAAGCAGGGGAAGCTGAGGGTGGCTGAGTCGAGGAGCCAGGTCCATGTCAGGGCTCAACGGCTGCTAACCGCGCAGTCTCGGCGGCACCTCTCAACACGAAAGACTGCATGGCCAGTCCAGAGCACGGACTTCCAGCTAGAGCCGAACTCCTTCTCAGACACAATTTTCATGAAGGATCTTCAAATAGACAGCAACCGAAAGCTTAGCTGCTTCAACCTGAAGAGCGTTTGGGAATGCTGAAGCCCTAGCTAGTTCATCCACCCCTCCCTCGGAGGCGATGCGCGTGGAAGGCCGCAGAGCCCGGGGCGGGAGCACAGCAGATGTGGGTGGGAGAGGAGGCACGTGAGCCTCTCCCGACGCTCACCTTGCGATGCTCTGAGCACGCCCCCGCCAGGCCTGCCTGGAGCTCAGAGCGATGGCGTCAGGGGGCTGAGCCGGGGAAATGCGCGCTTTCTGTCTGGGGAGGGGCTTCCTGCCTCTGCGTTAGGGCAGCAGCTCGTAGTTTATTAAGTAACCCCACGCCAAGGCCAACACCGCCATTCCTCTGAAGACGTTGCGAATTTCCTGCCTTAGGCCATTTGGCTGCTGTAATAAAATACTATGCCCCGAATGGTTTACCGACAACAGAAACCTGTTTCTCAGTGTGGGAGGCTGAGCGTCCACAGTCTGGGCACCGGCACATTCGGTGTCTGGTGAGAGCTGCTTCCAGATGGCGCCTTCTCACGTGCACCCCATGGCAAAAGGGGTGAAGGAGCCCCCTCGGGCCCCTTTCATAAGGGCACTAATCCCATTCGTGAGGGCCCAGTGTCAACAAACCCTTGCGACTCACTTATCATTAACTCTGGTTTGCTAAACAAAATGAGAGTTTATGGAAAACATCCATGATCGCAAAGCAGGGAGATTTGAGCAGGGTTCCTGTGGTTCCGAGCCCAGCATTTCTCTCAGCACCCAGGGAATGGAGCAGCGCAAACAGCGTAAGTGCAGGGCCAGAGTGTGTGGAGGGTTCCGTCCCCAACCACACGGGAGCACACAGCAGGCCAGGGCCATTCGGACAGGCTCTGTGCAGCAGCAGGGACTGACCTGAGGCCGCTGGAGGGGTTTAGGGACAGACAGTACCTGTGTCTTTCCCCCTAGAAAGGCTCCAGTGAAGAAGCGGGGAAGGGGAAGCGAGAGCCCACGCTGGTCTGTCCGAAATGCTAGTTCTCCTCTGCCTTATCGAATGACGCCGGACGACTCGGGGCCGTGTGCCACAAAATGAGAGTAGAATTATTTGGAAACACTACAAAATATATCACCTTCTCAGATATTATCTAACAGTATTTCACGTCTTGCAGTAAACATCTGAGAAGTCTGTAGGAAGAAACTATTGCATTTACCAAACCTTCCTCTGTATAATGCCTGTTCCCAGTTAAAGGAACAGAGGATCCTTCTGGACTACAGAACCCAGGACACAGTGTCTTTGTGTGCTGCCGAGAGGGCACACTGCCACCCAAAATCCGTGGTCACCACTCAAAGGCAAACAACACAGGTAGCCACCGCCTGGGCCTGACGTCTGGCTAGACGCTCGCCACGAGTGCTCAGGGCCCTGTGTCCTGGGTGCTGCGTCCAGACCTCTTCCCCTGGGCCCTCTTGTCCCCACACTCCCTCACACCAGGCCTGCGTTCTCTGCCCACTCGCTTCAGCACGAGACCTCGGCGAGACCTCAGCGGGGCCAGCAGACTGCTTTCTGTTTGCACTTTTGTCCTTGGTACCACCTCCCGAGTTGTCCTCCAGCCACCTGCCTTTTACCCCACAAATCCACCCTGCCTAACCCATCCCCAAAGCCCGGAGTGCTTCTCAGGCTGTCCCCGCCAGCCAGCCGGGAGCCCTGGGCCCTCGAGGCGCGTTTCCTTAACCACCCTGTCACCTGCGCCTTCACAGCAGAAAACACGTCTTCCAGGGAGCAGCCGTCACCTGTTTTAACTCACGCTTCCTTGATCGTCACAAAACCTGGTGCTTTTCTTTACTTTTTCTGATATTTTTAAATTAACTAAATACCATGGCAGAAAGCAAACATAATTGATGCCTGCAACTTACTCTGAAGCGTGAGGGCTGAGATGAGCTTGTGGATGGACGTCAGTACGGCCAGCAGCACGCATGTGTGATCGTGCAAATGCTACATAGCAAAGTGGTGGTTTAGGGTGCAGGTACACACGTGTCCACTGTAAAATTATTTCAACTTTTTGATATATTTGAAAATTTTCATAATAAAATGTTGGGTAGAAACGCAAGCTATAGTAATTCTACAATATGTTTTTTTAAATGACGCAGAGCACCCACTGTGCTCACAGACCAGGTGATGCATTCTGGGGAGGTGGGATTGTGAGCGTCCACCTAGGTGGGAGGAATTACTTCCCCTGTTTAATTTTCTGTGCGACCTGTTTGACTCAGTGCAAACTGCTGTTTGGGGAAGTGTTGCTCGCGCCCCAGCTGAAGCTCCTGGCAGGTCCAGCTCCTCCCGTGGGCTAGGAGGCAGGCACAGGCCGGGCCCTGCCTCTCACGGTCTGCGAGCCTCTCCTCCTAAACTGTCCTGGATCGTGCACCCTACCCCACGGTAGGCAAAGGCTGTCCCTCCACAGGACACTTTCCAAATCTGTTTTGCGTCTGTCTGCCACTGGAGAGGCACCGTAGCGTTAACGTCACCTCCTGAGGAGGGGCCGGTTTGCTTAGGAGACAAACTGCCCGATCTCTGCCTGTGTTAGTGGCAGCGTGCTAGAAAAACATGCAAGAGAATGACTATGAGAGCTGTTTTAACGGTCTTTCTGTTACTCCCGTCGCGTGAGGAGAGTGAAGACTCATGGTAGTTTTCATGGGAGGGGGCAGGACCAGGAAGGGGGAAGCTGCCTTTACGCAGAAGCATCCGTGATGCTGGAAACCATAGGATAATGGGGCCTGTCTTGTAGGAGAATCCTCTGAAGGAAAGGGAGCCCCAAGAACTGCAAGAAGTCACTGTATTCTGGAAAGTAGCAACTGCATTTCCAAAGAAAACAGCTACAGGCAGTGACTGCCTAATTCTCTTTATTGTAAGGGAAGCAAAAGTCTTAAATGCCCACCCCCACAGCCAAGATTCAAAGCAGCTACCAATAGAGTGAGAAACAGTCAAGAAAGCCGGGGACATCCTGCTCCCTAGGAATGCGTATGTGACTATGAGGCCGGAGCTTTGCATATCTAACTGGCTTTGTATTCAATTAATATTTAATTCCACAGCCAAGAGGAGTCATTAAGTGTTTTTGACCCATAGAGTATCAAGTGACGCACCAAGAATCCGGAGGGAGTTTGTAAGTGACGTGCGATGGCTGATTTCATGTGCCAACGTCATTAGATCAGGGAGTGCCCAAATATTAACATTTGGCTGAACGTTTTCTCGGGTATGTCTGCGATGGTGTTTCTGGAAGGGACTAACATTTGAATTGGTAGAGTCAGGTAAGAAGATGGGCCTCCCCAGGGCGGGTGAGCCTCACGCAGTCTTTAGGCCACAACAGAGCAAAGGCAGAGGAAGGAGAAACCTGCCTTTTGCTCTGGCCTGCCTGGGCTGGGCCGTCTGTGTCCTCCTGCTCTTGGACTGCCTGCCATCCTCCCCATCGGCTTTCCTGGGTCTCAGGCCGTGGGACTTGGACTGGATTTCATCACTGGCTCTCCTGGGTCTCCAGCTTGCAGATGCCAGATTGTGTGACTTCTCCGCCAATGCCTCATAATAAATGTCCCCCTGCCCCGTCTCACTGTCATCGTGTGTGTGTGTGTGTGTGTGTGTGTGTGTGTATTCCGTATTTGCTCTGTTTCCATGGAGAACCCTGACGACTAACACATGAGAAATTACTGGCTTCCAGGGCTTCCCTATGACCAGAAAGCACCAGAGCCCACGTGACTCTCCAGCCTGGCTTGACTGGTGACGCTGACCTCAGGCAACATCTCACCTGACCTATGTGTCCTTGTTCAGGGACAAATGGTAGGTCCAGAAACCCAGAAGCCAGTGTGAGGACACAGGCAGTCCCAGCACAATCCCCTCTCAAACACGAGAGAAAAGCAGCAGCAGAAGGACCCGCAGCGGCTGCTCCCTGGTTGGCTCGAGAGACGCGCGGGCAGCGGGAAGGCAGGAGAAAGAGCGTAGGGGTCCCCACAGCCCAGCTCCAGGCCCTGCAGCCTCACAACAGACAGAGCGGCTGCAGGCTGCTCCTGGCCCGCCGCAGACGCAACGGAATGTGCATTTTGTTCAATACTCCATGTGGTCACTCTCCATCCCCAAGACGGGATTTAAGATGGCTTACAAACATGGCAGGCAGCAACATTTTTTCCAGTGAGAATAAAATAAAAATAGACAATATAAACAAAGCAGAAGAAAAGTCAGGCAGGGGTGTGCGATGATGCGGGGAATGGAGTTAGCATCTGCAGCAGCGAGGCTTGACTGCGTGGAAGCACGGGAGATGTTGTTACAAACTCAGTGTCCCGGGAAGGTGGGGCCCTAGTGGCCTGGTCATTCTAAAATCTGAGAACCACTTCGCTAGATGCATGGGAGAAGGAACCGTACATTTGCTTAGCTAAGAGTTCTTAACGTAAAATTTGAACCTTTTGAAATGAGTTTAGATGCCTGTGTCCACATGCCCTTTTATTTTCTGGTCAGAGAATTTAAACGCTCATCAAATTATCAAAGACTCCAGGATCCCAAACCCACTCACCTTTTAACACCACTGCTAACCCTTCCAGAAAGCCATGGGAAAATGGAACCACACTCAGGTGGTACCAGATGTGACACTGTTAATAGCACTAAACACTCACAAAGGATTAACTTCTGAGCTAAGCACGCTGCATGGGCTATCTCACGTTTAGCCCTGGAGACAGGCAGTATAATCATTGCCATTTTACAGATGAGGAAGCAACGCCTGGGAGATTAATCTCCCAGGTTATACCATTGGTCAATTCCAAGATTAATTCCCAGGCAGTCTGGTTCCAACGCAGCAGGTGTGACTACCATACATCCAAATCACCGCACGACAGAATAGACAGTTTCCCGATGCAGAAATGTACCAGGATCTCATGGGAAGCTCCGCTATTCCTCACTCTAAAACCAAAAAGACAGCGCCAGCCATTGCCAAGGAAACTCTTTCTCCTGTATTCTGGTTTGTGTTGAATCTGCACAATTATTTGAAAGAAATGGACTTTATTCTGTAGTTTTATGGCAGCTGAAATAATTTTGGCATTTCTTAAAAATCGTCTTCAAGTAATAGCTCATTCCCAGAACAACTCATTCAAGGAAATATCCAAATCTCATCTCTGCCACTTGTTGACAGTCTGACTTCGGTTTGTTATTCTTTTTCTTGTTCTTAGTATTATTACCATCATTCCAATGCTGTGTGTTTGTGTTTTTCCACGATGCAAGGCAGAGAGAATTGACTCACTTCATTTGAGGAAGCATGTAAAACCCAGAAACCAAAATAGTTTTAAAAATGGGAAGATAAACACAGACTCCTTTTAATAAAGAACATGAATGCACAAATCCTCCCTAAAAAGGGGATGGGGAAGATCAAATTATGTAGCTCATTATAAAAGTAATTCCTGAGGCTAAGTTGGATGTAGAGTAGAAACACAAGATTAGAAAATATATTAATATAATACCCCATTCAGTAAGTAAAATGTCATATTGATATCATGACAAGATCTGAAAAATAATGACATTTGATCCTAATTTTAAACAAACAGAGTAAACTATGGATTTAAGAACTCTCCCTGAAAATAATAACAAAAAATAGCTCAAACTAACAATTTATCCATTTATTCCATAAATACGTATCGCGCCCCGGGTGCCGTTTTGAGTGCTCGGGGTACACAAATTAACAAAACAAAGATCTCTGCCTTGTGGAGATCCCCTTCTAGCTATGTGTGGAGGGGTCACGGGGAACAAATGATGTACAATTAACATATTAAATAAGTTACACAGAGTCTGTATCAGTTATATACTGCTGCCTAACAGACACCCCAAACTTGGAGGCTTAAAAAACAATGTTATCATCACTTGTGATTCTGTGGGCCAACGGGGCTCAGCGGTGTAGTTCCAGCAGCTGGTACCGCAGGTGTCTGGGACTTACTGGGGCTGGGATGTCCCAGGCGGCTGAGTCACATGCTGTGGATGTCGAATGGAGTGCGCATATGTGGCCTCTCTCTGAGGCTGGAGCTTCGTTCCGTGGAACGGTGGCTAGGGTCCAGCAGAGAGCATCCCTACTGCAAGCTTCCCAAGAGGGAGGAAGCAAAGCTGCCAGTCCTTTTAAAGGATTAAGCCTGGAATTGGCACAGCATCACTTCTGCCGTAGTTCTTTGGTTAAAAAAAGTCACAGACCCAATCCACATTTAAGGGGGGTTGGAGAAACAGGCTGCCTTTGTGTGGAGGGGTGGCAAGAAGTGGCCTCTTTAATCTGTCGTATACGTGAGAAGGTGATAGCGCTGTGGACAAAAGTAAAAAGAAAAAATAAAAGTCAGAGGGAAGGGGCGGGGGTGCAATTTTTACTATGGTAGGCAGGGCAGGCCTCACTGGGGAGGCAATAATGTTCCAGCAAAGACAAGAGGCAGCGATGGAGGGCATGGTAAGACATTGGGAGAAAGAACATCCTTGGCAGAGGGACAGGCAAGACCAGCAACGGTGGGCGCCAGGGTGGCCAGAGTGGAGGGAGGGCGGGCAAGAGTAGCTAGTTTTTTGGCCAGAAGTAGGGAGCCAGGTCATGTAGATTTTGCTGAACAACAGACCTGTCTGGGAGATGGGAGATGTTCCAGGGTCTTGATCAAAGTGGTGAAGTGTAGAGAGCTGGGTGGGAGATGGCAGCGGCTGTGGGCAGGCGCAGGACCGGGTTCTTAATACGCTTTGAAGGTAGAGCTGAAAGGATGTGCAGATTATTAGTCGAGGGTGAGAGGTGCAGGAGAAAGACACTGGAAGGATTAGTTAGCATCGGCACGGGCAGGGCCAGCCAAAGGCAGAGCAGGTTGGGCAGGGTGGCAAGGAGGCCTGGAGTTTAGCCTTGGCTGTGTTGAGTTTCCGATGCCTGTTAGACACCAACACAGAGAAGCAAGCTGGACCTAGGGCTCTGCCGTCCCAGAGCGAGGCTGGGCTGGAGTCTTAGACCAGGCAGTGTGTGCAGTCCTGGAGCGGGTGTGCTCCCCAAGGGGGAGAGTGCCAGTAGAGAAGAGGCCTGTGGCTGGAACATATTTGTATTCCAAATAAAAGCTGGGGCAAAATAATGATCCTCCTTGCGACATTGCTATTTAGCATTACTCTGGATGCCCTGGGCAGCACCGTGACGGGTGAAACATAAGTCATCATTACAGCTGTTACCCAGGAGGATATAATGACATCCCGTTTTCAATCAATGTGTCTACTTAGGAAATCCAAAGGATTTGAATAAGAATCTAGTGGAATTAATGGAACATATAGAATTCTATAAAATAGACAATTGCAAGAACAGCTTGCTAAATATAGGTTGAAGGTGTAACTGATCAAAATACATATTGGAAGAAAAAAAACCCATTAAAAATCACATCAAAATATAAACCAGTTGAGGACTACTCTTAACAAAGAAGTCATAACACTTACATGAAGAAAATGACAAGGTGTCTGAATACTCACGAAAGGCCTGTGAGTCAGCAGCCCCTGACCCTGCTTAGTTTTCTCAGCTCAGCGGTGCGGGGCAGGGTGTCACCCCAGGGTGAGAACACGCCTGACACAGAGAGAGGCGTCAGGAGGTGGGTCAGGGTCCTACTTTATCGAAGAGGAGAGGCTCTACCCACGGCTCACAGGCGGTGATCACAGAGGAGCCATCTGAACTGGAGAGTCTGGCCTCTGATGCCATGGCCACCGTCCCGCTCCATCGCCTCCCTTTTATCCAGGGAATTAAAAATGATGACAGTCATGTTCAAACTGTAGGTACACACAGAAGTGCATGAATGTCAAGACAATTCATAGGGTGATTGATCTGTGGTGTTTTTGACTCTTCCTCACTGTGTATTTCCCTCCCTGGCGCCAAGTTCATGGATGAGTAACCTGTGCTGTCATACAGGGTCTCTCACCTGGTTTAGTGCTTTCCTAGCACTGCTTTGGAATTCTTAATACTTTTTCAAAAGGGGTCTTGCAAATTATGTGGTAATCTCCTCACTCCCCTATTCTAAGCCAGCCCTTTGGGCTTTCTCACTTAAGGGGTAGTTTAGGTTTCAGGTAAGGCAGTCAAAATTTCCAGAAGGTTCTGGCACATTCTCTCTTCAGAATGTGCAAGGAAACCTGGAAGAAGAGAGAGAGAGAGAGAGATAGAGAAAGGAGAAATGAAGTGAGAGGCTGCAGTGGAAGAGAGATTCCTTCTAGCTGGGGAAGGCAGGGAAGACAGGGGTTCTGCTGAAGCACCCTCTCCCCGGACTAAGTCTCAGGGAAGCTGCTGGTCCCTGGTGGACAGCGGCTTAGTGTCTGCAGCTTGTGCACATGCTTAGCCTGTCTCCCCTCCACAGGAAGCCACTCTGATCTTGCACCTGCAATGTCTAGGGAGGGGGAGTCCCTGGGCCCCGAAATCCTGCCAGGAAAGCCTTTCCCGTGACTAAAAACATCACAGCTGGAGGACTTCAAGGCCCCTTGAGGGCACAAGTCAAGAATAGCTCAGGGACACCCAGAGTTGACCTACCACTTGGGAGCCCAACATGCATTGCTCGCCCAAGAACTCTAGGAAATACGAGTGCAGTGAGACACTCCAGAGCAGGTGAATTCAGAACTGAGAATGAATCTTATTTAAAAAGCAAATAAGGCCATAGGACATTTCTCGTGCACTCACATGTGTGGCTAAGATTTGCATCTATCCTGTCAGAAGCCCAGGTGTGCCACCCTGCTCTCAGTGTGAGGGAGCCCCGACAGGTAAGCGGAGACAGGGAACTCAGGTGAGCTTTCCCGGACGGCTGGGCCCCAGCTCCTGTAGCCAGTGGGTCCAGAACTCACGGGGTCCTCCAGCCAGGCCCCACCTGCCCGTGGGGTGGGGAGAGTCACCGTCCCCTCTCACAGGCGACCTGCTGTCCCAGTCTCCACCTCACAGAATGCACACCGAGCGGGGGAGACAGCATGCTTCTGGTGGAGCTCCAGAGGCTTTTGAGCTGCGAAGGGGAAGGGGGCACTGAGGTTCCAGCCCCCGGGGAGGCGCTAGGCCTCCCCAGGCAGGCACTCAGGGTGGCGTTCCCAGGACCGGCCACGGCCTGCGCTGCTGCTGGGGAGATGTCCCGCTGAGCCTCCCGCTCTCCTTCTGGCCCTGGCTGCCGCCATGACTCCAGTGGGGCCGCAGCTTCCGGAAGGCTCTTCTGGACCCCAAGTCTCTCCCCTGAGAGGAGTTAACACCTAAAAATATGTACTAATAGAATGATAATTTTTAGATTGGGAGGTTATGTAGCAATTATGCATGTTTTTACTGAATTCCTTTTGTGTGCTTTCCTGGTTTTCTATGAGTTTGTCATTTTTACATTTGAAAAAGAAAAACATGCATTTCAGCTTCATCCTTGCATAGCACGAAGAGCCCCTTGGTAAGAAGTGTGAGTCGGACCACAGGCAGCACCAGAGACCCTGTTGGAGAATGCGGGCTCTGAGTCCCCCGGAATGTTATAAAGCGCTGCCTTTTTGATATGAAAACAATCCTCTTTGACTTAAATATAGCAATGAGTAGCCCTGCAATCAGGTTTTTGTTCACCGAAGTCTCTCCCAGAGTAGAGACCGCCCACAGCATTTTTCTTGGGGAGTCCATTTGTCTGGCAATGTTCACTGTTGACATTTTTAAGCTAATGCACTCTATTATGCAAAGTTGAGCCCCCAGAGCAAGGATCTATTTGTCTCTTTTGTGTTTTGTTACCCAAACTCTGCCAAATGGGGTAAGCACACATTTACTCATCAAATGCATTCAACACTGGACCCTTAGCTCGTAAATTCCTGAAATGCCAGCAGCTCAGGCACTGGCCCGATTGGTTTGGCATTTGGTCTTAAAGCTGGGGCAAGTGGTCCAAATCCTTTTCTTATCCTTTTCTCTGGCACTTGCCACCTCCAGCAAAACGAAAATTAGGACAGTGTTCTTTGGTGGGGATAGGGTTTCAAATACTCCAGTCCCTCCAGGGGGCCACTCCGCAGATGAAAAGCAGCTGCCCCCCGCAAATCCAGGTTCCGAGGTCTGGGTCGTAAAGCGCAGCACCTGTTGCAAGTAGGTGGTTGCAGGGGGCCTGCAGCTGCGCTGCTGCGGTTGTGCAGCCAGCTCCGAGCCACAACACAGCGGCCCTTGTCAGTCCGGCACGTGAGGATGGGACAATCACTGCATTTCGTTACAGCTCCTGCTGCTGCCCCTGCAGAAAGAAGCCCTGTGCCATTCAGCAGGCTCACTGCAAGTCATAATAGGAAAACATACACTTGACTGGGTTGGCCAGACTCCTGGACCCTTTTTTGCCAGGTTTCTATGGTTATGCTGTTCATTATCAGTTTAGAACAAACACCAGTTCACAACCTCCAGACCACAATATCCATCAGACGCTGCAAACCCACCCTGCACCCTGTCTGCTTTCCTCTGGCGTCAGTGACCAGGAGGACAGGAATGTGCCCTGGAATGAAATCACTAAGCATTTAGGCACTTCCCGTTCCGTCCCTCCCAGCGAGGGGCGCGCAAGCATGGAGAAAGGCAGGGATCCAGGGATCGAGGGCACTGGGGGGGTCAGGGGCATTAGTGATGCTGGACCAAAATCAGTGGTAATGCCCCCATGTTCAGCCTGCCTTGGAGTCCCCCATAATTATTTTTATCCTTTCCACCATTGTCAACGCTTTGGTTAGATTACTTTCCTGATGAAAACATTTTATTTAAAAATTGCTTCTATAAAAGAATTTTTGAACCACTTGTGTACATGTTGCAATCAAATCCAGGGCAATATTGCAAACAGGGACCGTGAATCCCTGCAAAGATCCAGAATAAACACCACTTCACAACCTGTATTATTATCAGTGTCTCATCCGCTACCTAAAATCTCGGGCAGTGGCTCTGTCGTCAGAAAGAACCAAATGTACTACCCTGCTGGACATAATCCCCGGGACAGCCCCCAGGGCTCGTGGCCAACGCAAAACACCACATGACGCCGCAGTGCCAGGATGGCAAAGGCTCTGCTCTGCTGCCCAGGGGCCTGCAGCTCGGGCTCGCTTCTGTGTTTCTGCTTCGTCAGAGCCGTGCTGCGTCGAGCAAGGGACAGGGCGGCCTCCACACTCTTACCTAGTTCTGTCCTTGTTATTGTTACTATTATTTTATTAATATTAACACTAAAAGGACTTTATCTTTTTAATTAAATTGTCCCCTCTCCCCTGTGTATCTTTAGTTCCATATATTAAAACAGATATATCTTATTATACTTTTAAGTCTCTGTTTTAGTTTACTTTGGCAAAGCCACTGCTCAGCATGAAACTGAGCAAGTCACCCAGCCAGAGCACCCCGTGTCTGCACCGGCGTGGCAAGGGTGAAATAAGCCAGGGTCGTGTCCCACCTCCTCTGACATGACTGACGGCAGGCCCAGGGCCCGACGGCAGCAGGCAGCTATGACAAGGAGCGTTACGAGATGAAGGGAGATTTGGTACGATGTTTGATCATCGAAGGTCAGCCTTCGTGCATACGCAGCAGAGTCAAGCTGACGTCTCTCAGCCGCTTTCCCTGGTTTTGTGCAAGTGTGTTCCAGGAAGCTGGTTTGCTGTCTTGGCAAGTGACTCTTTACCACGATGCATTTTGGGGGCTCAGGTTTCTTGTTGCAGGGAGCTCTAATAGTTCCTGATATTTACATAAATAAGCCTTCAGATGGTGATGAAAAATGCCATCTGGAAAGGTGAATTTTAACCCTATGAAGTTGAAAGTCAACAAATAGTACTTATCAAGACTTAAAGTTAGAGAGAATGCAATGTATATACTATGACAATTCTTTGACTCAATGCATAGAAATTTGCTGTCTGCTTTTTCTTCCATGCAGAAACCTAAAGTTCAGAAGTCTGGAGATGCCAACTAAAATACTAAAAGGTGAACTATAAGTTATGTCACACTTTAATGGTTCTGACCCATCCTGTAACCACAAATCAAGTAATAAATTACTTTTTGAAAAAATGGAGAACCACCATTTATTCCTCATTATTTTACAATAATCCATGTGCAAAGTGATTAAAGAAGATAGTGTGGGCACACCCCCAGCCAGGGCAGTCAGAGCAGAGAGGAGCCAGCTCATAAACACCAGTTCCCTGCTCTTGTTCTAAAAACCAAATCAAACACTGGTAACTGGCTGAAACGATGGTGAAATAGCAGAAAATTGTTTACCTTCAGAATTGCAGACAAAATAAACCAGTCCCCCCCAGTCACGGAAAGAACTTGTAAATATTGTGACTTATTAAAACAACAAGCATATAATTCATTTCACCTCCTGAAAAAATCAAAACAACACTCTCTTAACCTCTGCGAGAAGCCTGAGAAGTTGGCAGTGCAAACGACGGCTCCTCTTACAGGAACAGGCAAGGAGAGGGAGACTTTGCCTATCCAGGTTTACATGTGGCTTAAAATAGATTCAGAGCCCCTAGGGCTGCCAGCGCGTTGGTGCAGCTGTGACGCCAGCGTTCCCGTGGGCTGCGAGGCTCCAACATTGGCCCCCGCGTGCTGCAGAGCCAGTGTCCACGGTGGGACCGGTCTCCCCCCAGGGACCCGGCACCAGGCCCTGACCTTCGTTTGGCTTCCCACAGTGGCTCATTCAATCATTTTCACTTTCTGGGCAGAAGGACAGGTGGATGTGTCCTCAGCCCTCAAACACAGCTGTCCCCAGCCAGGCCAGGAAAGTGAAAGTTTGCTTCTGAGAACCATTCTGACCTACAGGAAGGAGCCCCGTGGTTTCCCTGCCCCAGGCCCTTGACCGGAAAGCCACTGCCTGGCCTGTGTGCATTTCAGCCCCACCTTCTCCTGGGGGGGTGAGGACCCCAAGTAGCCTGAGAGGGGCTGGGAGGCAGCTCAAGTTCCTTTAGCCCTGATGCCTGTCGCCAGAAATCTCAAAGCCGTGGCGGCTGACCCTCAGCCAGCGCCTGTGTGTCTTCCGGGAAGTTGGAGCCACTTTCGGGAGGGGCAGTGGCACATCCCCTTGAATTTCCTAGGTTAAAACTCACTGGGAACCACCGCCTGGGAACCCGTAGTGAGGGAAGTGCACGGGAATTCCGAGCTGATCCCCTTCTAAGGGGAGGGGACAGGCTCACCCTGGTTCCCTGTGAAACCCGGAGCGCTGGGTCCAGTTCTAGCCCAGGCAGCACCTGCCAGCCGTCAAAGAACAGCTGGACACAGCTGGCAAGGCCGGCAGGCCACCGACAGACCCACTATCTCAGCAGGGCCCTGCAGCAACTGAGGTTAAAGAGAGAGAGTGTATGTTTATCATGTGTACACGTGCACACATACACAGCTACACACACGTGTACAGATATATTGACATATGTATATATAAATGCATATATCTAACTTTGCTGTTAAAGGCCTACAAGCGCAGGAAGCTGCACAAAGCAGACCTGAAGCTCAATGGAGTCTTGAAAGGCACTTAGGCCTGTGATCCCCTCATCCCTGTCCCTCCCAACCCCCGCCCCCGCCCAGAGGCGCTGCTGGACTGGGCATTGTGGCCACCTCTTCTCTGCTTTTCTTTGTTAGATTATTACCCAAGAGACATTCCTACACAATGTAGCTATGAGTCAGGCAGCTCCCGCACCCGAGATAGACATGTTATGTGCACACACTGACACGGCACGCATGTGCATATGCATGAGCATGTGCGCAGGCGCCGTAACATGCTTAGGGCAAATTGGCACTCCCCGCTCCATCAGCCCAGCGCCCTGCTTCTAGAAACGTCATTTATGGGCTAAACAATGCACAAGTACAAATTAATATCATAATTCAAAAAAATAAAACTGCTCATGGGACCTTGAGCGCCCCTAGAACAACTCCCCAAATAAGTCCAAAGCCACGCCCAGAGCCAGGCATCCCCACGGGCGCCCCCACTGCTCCCTCGCGCGTTTCACTCGGGGACCCGCTGAAACCGTCTCCATCTCCTGCGGCTTCCCGGCCTCCCCAGGGAAGAGGCTGGCTGCCTGGTGGGCTCAGCACGCCACAGGGCGTGGCCACCAGGGACCCCCCAGTGACTTGGGCTGATTGCCAAAAGCTCATGAATTTGGGGGCCAGTTGTTACACTCAGCCTTTATCAAAAATTAAAATGTATAAATTTGCAATTAAATTACATTAAAACCCAAGGTAATAAATACAACCCGTCTCTTCTTGTCTCGCCGGGCTGTGCCATCGCCTGTGCTCTCCAGCCTGTGTGCCTGCCGTGTGTACGGTGGAAAAGCTTCACCATGGTGGGTACACACACCCTTCCCACTCTTCCCAACTCCGTGTTTGGGGACCTGGCATTGGCAGCTTCCAACTGGCCGTCATGGGAGTATTCACACCATGGAAACTGGCAAATGCTACAAATCAGGTGCCCCCTGTACACACACACCCTGCACACCACACACAATGCACCCCTCAGTCCCCCCCAGACCCCCAAAGGCTAGGAACTGGGAACTGAGCATCTTTCAAGACAGCCTTCCCCACCTGAGACCCGGGGTGGCCTCCCAAGTCTGAGGGGCGTTGGGTGTGTCACCCGCCACCCTGGGGAGGGGCAGGCCCTGAGCAGGCCCAGAGCCGATGCGGGCCGAGCTCAGGCTGCCACGTGGCAGTGCTGGCCAGAGGGGCTTGAGGCCCACTGAGAGGAGCAGCCCTGCCCACCCAGGCCCCTCGGTGAGGCAGCAGCGGCCGAGGCCCTCTCTGGCAGCCCCTGTCCCTGGCAGCATCTGCTTGCCTGGAAATGGGGTGGTGTGCAGAGCCTCTGCACCACGCACCCCACGGGCCAAGCCCCGTCTGTCTGGGCAGAGCCTGGTGCTGGGATGAGACCAGGAACCTGCCACCCACTTAGCGAGTGACCTCCCAGTCTCCTTCCCAGCGGAGCTCACGTACAGCTCCTGAAACCCTGGGAATTTACTGTCTTTTGTGTGCTCATGGGACGGCTGGTAGCAGAGCCCTAGACAGTGTCAGAATGAGGGCTGGTGGCCAGAAAAACCCACCACGACCCTATTTTATCCCCAACCCAGAGGAAGGGAGTGGGGCCAGTCACAATGGCCAATGATGAAATCAATCATGCTGAGGGAAGGGAGTCTCCCTAACGCCCCTAAATGATGGGGCTTGGGGAGCTTCCAGGGTGGTGAACACACCACGTGCAGGGGGCAGTTCACCAGACAAGGCCTGGAAATTCCAGACGTCTTCTCCCATTCTTTCCCCTAAGCATCTCTTCCATTTGGCTGTTTCTGAATTGTATCTTTCATAATAAAACCGAAACCATAAATGGAATGCTGTCCGGAGTTCTGTGGGTCACTCCGGCAAGTTACCAAGCCTGGGACAGGTCATGTGAGCCTGATCTTATAGCTGTTGGTTGGTCAGAAGTGCGGGCGGCCAGGGACCTGTGCTGGCATCTCCCATAGGGCGTCTCCCGGGAGGCAGCCCTGCACTGTAGAGTTGACTGCATGGACTCGGACTCCAGTTGGTGCTGAGAACTGGGAAACTGAGGACCAGGAACTGCTATTTGGAAGGACGCTGGACAAGTGCAAAGGCAGAGGAAGTGTTGTGTTCTCTCGAAGGATGCCAATGCCCTAGCTATTTTCTAAGGCTGAATTCAAGGGCACCCACTGTGCCTTCTCCTGCTGCCTGTGGAGGGCCGTTCTCCCCACCACCCCTGCTGCCTGGCAGGCCCCAGAACATTCCCCAGGCATCCATCATCACAGAGAGGTTCAGACAGGTCTAGAAAGCTGCAGTCCTCTGCAGGGCCAGTGGGGCCTGGGCTCCCCTTCCTCTGCCTCCCGCCTGTGCCCACCCACAACTCCAGGCCCCAGACCCCCGCTGGAGCCTCCTCTTACAGGGACACAGTGTCCTGACCTTCGCACCTGGGGCCTGGGCGATGTAGGCTTCCTGCTGTGTCTTCCCAGCAGGGTCCCCTCGGCCAGTGCTGCCTGGGCAACTCGCAGCCAGTGCACCCAGACTGCAGGCATGGCAGCGGGAGGCAGGCGCAGGGCAGAGTCAAAAGCCACACCCTGAAGTTGACCTGCAAAGTGTGCCACACCTGCAGGTACATGTGGCAGGGAGCCAGTTCCAGCCAATTCCAACGGAGGAAAACGGAGAGATCCCTTAGGCCCCTCCGCCGCCTCTGCGAGCAAAATTGCTCAGTGCACCAAGAGGTCTCATCCAGTGTGCATCCAGAAGTTACCATCTGAGGTGTCACCTGACCTGCATGTCCCGCCCCTCACAGGCACCCCAGTTTGTGCAGGGGAGGAAGAGAGAGCTGGAGGGAGGTTAAGTCAGTGTTGAGGGAAGGACACTGACAGCGAGATAAACAGGATTCTGAGCCAACCAGAGCGAGGGTAGGGCTGTGCGACCACAGGGCAGTCACCTGCTCTCTCAGACGGCCCTTGAAACGCAGGTAGCGGGACCCTTATTGCGGTGAGCAGGAGCGGGAGACCGCCACGGGTGTGAAGGGCACCACCAGGGTGGGCGTCCCGCCAGCCCCCATGCCGCAGGCCCCAGAGGGGAAAGGGGACTCCTGGGGAGCAGCTAGGGCGCCAGCATCAGAAGCAGCAGCCGGAGGAACACTGGAAGTGAAACACAGGACAAAGACTTGGGACCAGAGCAAAAGGGAGAAGAGACACAGGAGTCTCCGGAGGGTCCTTCCGAAGGCTGGCGCAGCGCTCGCTGAACGGCAGGGGCACGCGAGGTTACGCGGGGTGCCTTAGGCGGCTGCTTCATCTCATCACAGGCGACATGACCAGAAAGTACAGGTCTAAATGTGATTTCTCCCTGTCAGCGAGTGGTTCCCTCAGCCCAGGAAGGCAGGCTTGCCAACGCGCTGGCAGTCCCTGGGGACGTTTGCAGACAGAGCAGAGGGACGTGGTCCCTCGAAGCCACGATCCCCCAGCGTTTGAATGTATCACAAACAGCTTGTTTTTGTCTGAAATGACACAGCTGTCCCCACGGGTTCTGTCCACCCTGTATGTTCTGTCCCTCTCCTTCTGGAAACACAACACACGGTGCGTAAACAAGCCGTGGACAGCTCTCTGCCGAGCGCTCTCTGTGCCCGGTCCGCAGAGTGGCTCCCACAGCGGACCCGACACTGGCTTCGTCGTCATTGATCCCGGACAGGCCGTGACACAGTGCCAGCAGGCTTTCCCCGCCAGCACGCAGCTGCCAGGCAAAGGCCGGGACAGGCTGTCTCCCAGGGAGGCCAGGGAGGCCGGAGGTGGCTGCCGGGCCAGCGGGTGCGCACACAGGGCAGGCTGGATCTCCAGGTACCACCTCTGTTTCTTCGTATCCCTCGGAAGTCAGATGCAGAACTCGGAAAAGTAAGCCCACGCTTCACGGCGCAGTGACCCAGCTCTGCGTAGGGTAGCGGTTCTCACGCAGGGGTGCGAAGGCCCCTCCGCCATGCCTGTTAGAATGCAGACCCCTGACCCTCCCCTAGATCCCGCGGGGACCACCCTCAGTAATTCCTGGCTGCATTGCTGACCAATCTGTCACTGTGTCACCTTTGTGCACCTGAGGTGGCCTGAGTCAGGGGCGCCGTCTGGGCCACGGAGATACAATGCCTTTTTGATCAGTTTCCTGGTGCTGTGATGGTCCAGTGACTAGTGCCACATGCCTGGCACACGGTGAGTGGCAGAATGCATTGCTTTTGCTAATAGGATAAGTTGTCTCGTGCTTGTTGGATTCACAAAATTCTTTCTTCTGTCTATCCATCCTTACCCTGGTTACTGGACTGGTCCCATACATAGATTCTGGAAGAAATCTTGTGCGTCAGTGTCCTTGCAGTTTCTGTCTCTTAGCAAGGAGCCTGGCCCTCTGCCCGTTCCTGTGGTGACCTCATCTGTCCTTTGCCCCCAGCTACCATCAGGGGGCTCCGTGGGGCAACAGGGTCCCCTGCACAGTGCGGTTACGTAACGAAGCCTGTGTTTGCAAACAAGCCAGCTCACCCCGGCTGACTTAAGTAGGAAAGGAATCTACAAAATGATGTTAGGAAGCTTCTATTTCAGGAGGGCTTGAGGCCCATATGAGGACACTCTGGGCCCTGGTGATATGGGTGACACAGGTAAGGGACAGTCCCCTCTGGCCTCCACCACGGCTCCCCTGTGGGAAGGAAGGACTGTTAGACCCCCTGGTGGGTCAGGCCACCTGGACTGGCAGCTCTCCAGGGCCCGTGTGGGGTGTGCGAAGGCGGCACCCCAAAGAAAAGTAGGGTGCTATTGCTGGAGGAAGGGGGAAGAGGTGCTGGACCACACACACATACACATGCTCACATACACTCACACACGCTTGCACATACTCATGCACCATCACACACACACACACTCACACAATCTCGTGCGTGCACACACATGCATGTACTCTCACACTCACTCATGCACCCTCATACACACCCACGTATACTCACAGAGCACATACACACTCTCATACACACTTACACAAATACACTTCCTCACAGCTCTCTCATGTACACACACTCTTACACACACACACGGTCACAAACACATGCACGCCCACCCCTCACATACACGCTCCGAGAGCTGCGTGGCGTGAGGCACAGCGGCCTCCAGAGCTGGTCCCAGCTGGTCGCGAGGACCGAGGGGCTGCCAGCGTCCAGGAAGGGAGAGACAGAGCCGTGCGGCGGCCTCTCCGCCGCCTGCTTGGCTTCAGGAGAGAAAAGCGGCGTCAGCAGAGACTGTGGAAGGCCACTCTGGGGAGCCAACAGGAGTCAGGACCACAGCCTGAGACCGGGTTACCTGAGGGCAGGCGGAAGCCGGGCGCCCGCTGGGGGCCTCTCAGGCTTTCCGTGAGCCAGTCGTGAGACCCGGCTCTTACTGAAAATTAGACCATACTAGCTCACCGTTAAATAAATTGTATTAAAACAAAGACGATCCTCACACTCCTGGCTCCCTAGTCACTGCCCCGCATTTTGCTGTGTGTGGGGCTCTCGAGGTCCCTGACCTCCAGGGTGGAGTTTCCGCTGATGCGTGGCTTGGCGTAGTGTGGCGTGGCGGTGCACCCTCTCCTCCTCCCGCCTCTGTAGCCAGTGGCCTTGCGCTGCCACCTTGAAATTGGCCGGCGTGGGTGGATTGGCATCCTGGAAATCAGCAAAGGCTGCACATCAGGGCTTCTGTCCTTTCTGGAGAGCCGGCGTGAAGCCTCTACCAGCGCAACCTGGGCTGGATGGCGCACTGCCGCACAGGTCACCTGCGGGGGGCCTGGAGTGCGGTCCCCGTGGGAGCCTGTGCACCGGTACGCCTGCCCCCACAGAGGGCTCGGAGCCCGTTCCCAGGGTGGGCGGGGCGCTGACTCCACAGCAGCTCTGGCCTGCTCTGTGCCCCGGCCGAGCTGTTTCCGGCACCCAGAGAAACCTCTCGGGCCAAGAGTCAGGGGCGACGGGCAGGGCATGGCGGCTGCCGCTCCAAGGACCTTCTCCAACTTGCCCCCTCCCAGTATACATGTTCCTTTCTCCCCTTCTGCACTCACCCCATGGCTGACCTCCACACGTGCTCTGACGCGGGCTCACTGGCACCCACTTACCTCCAGTTCGCGGTCTGTGTTCCCACCGCTGCTGGCACCAGCTGCCTCCTGCCTGGCCCCAGAGCCCTTTTCACTGAGGGAAGCCCATGCCCTGTGGTCCCAGGAAAGCCAGACAGTAGACGGTGCAGGTGGGATGGAAAGTACCGAGCTCGGAATTCTCCGAGGGGTTTCCAGAACCCAGTAGGCCTGAACCCAAAGAAGCTGGTTCTTTCACCAATTCTACGTCCTTGTATGTCAAGACAGGCCACAGCTGAGCACACTCCGTGCTTGGCTGCCAGGCGCACTGCCATCGCCAGGAGACAGCAGGACGGGGTAGGGCCAGGAGGACGGGACTCTCCCGACAACTCCAAGCCCTTCGGGCTGCATCCTGCCGCTTCTCGCATCGTCTCCGGATAGGCAGGGACCACGCCGCCTCAGTCTGCAGAGGTCAAGGGCATTCTTTTTGAATGTATTTCTCTCGCATCTAAAAGCACAAGTATAAAATACTTATTTGACCCATTTATAACTTTTCTTTCAATCCCCAAATATAACATGTTAGCGAGCTCATTCCATCAACTAATTAGAAAAAATTAAAGGATGAAGGGATCGACTCAGATGAACCACACTTGGGCTTTCTTCCAATGGAACCGTAGGTACAGCACTTTGAGAAAATAAGGCCTTTGGATAAATTTGCCTGAAACAAGTGATTCCCACGTCTCCTGTTGCAGACGTGGCTCTTGGCTCCTTGGCAGGCAGGTGAGTCAGACGGGCATATTAATCAGACGGTGCACGCCCAAGACCAGGCTCCGGGTTCAACAACACCAGCTGCTATGAAGCTACCATTACAGGCTACAAACCGAAGCAGGCCTGAACTCCATAACCCGTTCCCTGGGCAGGCACAAGTGCCAGGCGGAAAGTTCCCTGGAGTCAGCCTGTCAGAACGTGACCTCCCTGAGCGCACACACATCCAGGCGCCCCAGACAGCCATGTCACCACAGCCGTGATAACAAAACCTGCTTCGGTAGGCTCCCTCCCTCCCCCAAGCAGGGACTCGCGTTAAATTATTAATGTTAGCAAGGCCCCTCATACTGCAGTTGAGAAAACAGAGAGGTCGAGTGTTCTGAACGACAAATTGTCGACTGCATTAGAAATTGGAGCAGATACACCCCATGACTAGACTCTAGGGTGATTTAAAATATTTGGGAAGTAAAACATCTTTCTTAATTTCCAGTTGGAGGCTAGCACTAGAATTTTGTAAGGACTGATACATGTGTATTACTCACTATCAAACCTCACTTGGCCCCTGATTTCAGAACGCTAAGAGATCAGACATCTACATGACAGTTTACTTTTTTATATAACTATGATATAATAATATCGATAATGATTTTAACTTGCCCATGTAAAAGGCACATACTCACTAATGGCTTCATTCAGACAATCTTTTAGTTGCGCTGCTGTTGCGGAAGCCATCAAGGCGCCGGCTGTGCGCCTACCCTGCCAGTCCTGATTTCCGTTTTTCTCCCCGCCTGTGCCCACCCCACCTCGAGAGAGGCCCCTTCCCAGCCCCCCAGCACCCAAGTGACAGGAGAGGGAGGGGGACGAGGAGAATTTGAAGGCATGGAGGAGGAGGGGTTGGCCTGGGGACAGGGGATATCCCTCAATTCTAGGGAGAAGCGTGAATCTGAGGGGTCTTGGGGAGGTGGAGGTCTGTGCCAGAGCTCTGGGACCGTGTGGGGAGACACAGGGCTGCTTGGTGCACCTGGGGGTTTGGCTGGGACTGCACAGGCTGCATACCTGGCCAAAGATCTCAGTGCCCACACCAAGCCCGGAAGCTCTGGGACCATCTCTGTCTCCCTTTGAGTGGGCATCTTAGCAGCCATCTCAGTGAGACAAATCAGAGGTCTTTACCATGTTTTCTGAGCACAGTGTGAGCCCCACAGATGTGCATGGGAGTCCCCTGCACACGGCTGAGATTGAATTTTTTTATCGGTCAGCTGAGTGAGACTTGAAATTCATTTTTTGTTGATTTAGAAAAATAATGTGACATTTCTTGCCCTTGAGTACAGTGGAGTGTATCAGCTAGCATCAAATTCAATTGCATAGAACAGAAGTGACCTGACAGCAGCTTAAAGAAGATGGAGATTATTTTTATCTCACATAAACAAGTCCAAAGAAGGCAGTTCCAGCCTTCTTCCAAAGTTCTATTTCATCATCCTCAGTGAGTTGTTTCCAACAGCAAGGCTACCTCATGGTCCAAGAGAACTGCTGAAGCCCAGCCATCATGTCTGCATTCCAAGTAGAAAAAAAGAATAAAAGTGAAAGGGCAAAAGAGCAAAAGAGAGTGTGCCAGTTATCCATGCCATTTTAAGGAACTTTGCTGGTAGTACCAGCCAACATCTGCTGTTTAAATCTCGGTGGCCAGAATTTGGGCATAGCCACATCTATCTGCAATGGAGGCTAAGAAATTTGGATTTTATAGCTGGACTCATTGCTATTCCAAAAAAATAAGGATTCTGTAGTTGAGGAAGAAAAACAGGTGTGCAAATTATAATCTACCACCTAAAATAAAATTAATGACTAATATTGGTACCTACCCTCAAATTCTTGCATCCAATTTTGCAGGTAACCCACAGTCTATTTGCCTCAGATTAGAAACTCTTGACTTAATGATGGATAGTTCTTCACTATTTTACTTTGTTTTTATTTCAAAACTACTCGAATTAAGGTAGTATTCATAAAAAAGAATTATAACATTGCTTTGCTGTCGACTGGTGGAAATGACTTAAAATACTCGTCTAAGCTATCTCCAGAACTCTATGGCCTCCTCAGGTAAGTGAAGTTGTCCTTTAAGTAGCACAGAGCGAGCCGTGGGCAGTGAGATGAAGATGCACTTTGCACCAAATACAAAAAAGAAGATCCTTTCCTTCCCTGACATTTCTCAAAGGGCGTATCAGTCTGACACTTGGGCCACGGGGGAGTAATCTTTGGATTTACAAATAGAATGGAGAGATAAAAAGGGGAAAGGCTTTGATGAAGCATTTGGATCAGATTTCAAAGAGAAAAAAAGTGGGGGGGAGAAAAGGAAGATTGAAGAGGATATTTTTGTTCAAGTGAATTTTTAGAAGTGCAGCTAATTGAGCTGTGAAGGACACACCACAGAGTGACAGGGACTCACCCACTGTGTCCTGGAGGGGGAGGGAGGGGCCGGTGGTGGAGCCCTAGGCAGCAGGAGGGGGTGCAAGCCAGCAGCAGGGCTCGGCTGCCGCCTTCACCTGGAGCAGCTGCACCTTCCAGCACTTCTGGAAGGAAAAGCCACAGTGTACAGAAAGGAAAAATCCAGGTGTGTCTGTGTCCGACCAAACGACTTTTGCCAACATATGGTCTTTGCACTCATCTGCCCCCACACAGATTCAGGGGGCGCCACCCGTGCTCATTAGGACGCCCACCCTTCTGCTCGCAGGAGGGGAGCAGTGGCTGAGGGCCCTGCTTCGCCCCATGGACGGCGTTTCCTCCTCCATCACCGCCAGGGCAGCAGGCACTGAATGTCACCGTGGGAAGGCACGGAAACTGACTCCCACAGCGGGCACCAGTGGGTGCCACGTGAGAGGCAGAGGGCTCTCCCTATCAGCTGCACCCCTGAAACCACCCTGCCTCTTGCCCCGTGAGAGGATCGTTGTGCCTTGAAATCGTGTTTGGGGAGCCGTCGTCCTTGCTCTCTTTCGTTGGGATGAATGTGTGCTCCTGTGGGAACGTTTCACTATTTTCAGCACAAAATAGGAGAGTGGAGTAATAATGACATCAACACTAAATAGGAACAGCTAAGGAGAGGCTGAGGGGTCGGGAGGCACCAACTCCAGTCTGCACTCACCTTAAGAAGGGCACCTGCAGGAGGAGCAGGGCTGGAAGGAGACGGCCCGTAGCAAGTTCTGGCTGCTGCCACACCTGAGCCGGGGTCAAATGGCACCACGAGTGATAGGGCGGAATGTGTTAAGGTTATGAATCAAGCTTCGAAAGAGCTAAATAGAATATGCTCCATTCTTCCATCTTGACAAATACATCTCCACAATGACTTGGAAGGCCAGAGTCGAATCGAGAATTTTCTTTCCTACTGGAGGTGTCAGCATAGGAAGATCCAACCCCCTGCTCTGGGGGGCGGGGGTCCATGTCCCCCTGCCCCCACCGCTGGCCTCCCACACACATCTGTGCCAGAGCACTGAGTCCCCCTCTTCCAACAGGCCTTGGCCCCCCTCAGGCCTGGGTGGAGATGCTGGCGGTGAGGTCCACACTCAGGATCACGACCCAAGTAGGCCTTGGAAGCAGGCTGAGAGGTCTGCGGTCAGGAGAATAGTCTAGAACATGACTGCAGTCTCTGTGTGGGTCTGTTGCCTCTGCACCTTGGACACCTCACCCCAAGGGGCCCAGGGCAAAGGCCTCCTGTGCTCAAGTCTGGGGTGGTACTGCCCTGAGAAACAGAATAATTACAAGGAAGTCCGTGAGTAGTTGCCCAAACTGTAATATGTGCAAAAATTGAATTCAGTGCACTCACATGTATCACACCAAGGGTTGAAGAGATGCAGAAAAACTTCCACAAAAGTGACTGAGCTAGGATTTAAGGAATGGGCAGATCTGAGAAGGAAGACGGAGCCCCTCAGGCAGTGGTATCAGAGCAGTCCAGCTGGAACAGGCGTGGTGGGAAAGAGAACTGGAATTTGGAATATAATTTGGAAAAGGAAGGTGGGAGCAGGTGGTGGAGAGCCTTGGATGCTCAGCTAGGGCAGTGTTATGGGCTGAACTGTGTCCTCTCTAAGATATACATGCTGAAGTCTTAACCCCCAGGACCTCAGAGTGGGACATTATTTGGAAACAGGGTCTTTTCTGGAGCAGTCAATTTAGAATGAGGTCCCTGGCAAGGGGTTGGGATGTGGGGGCAGCTAATCCAATACGATTGGCATCTTTGTGAAAAAGGGGAAATTTGGCTACAGAGACAGACACACACAGGGAGAACACCATGTGAAAATGGAGGCAGAGACGGGGCGATGCTTCTGCAAGCCAAGGAACACCACAGATTGCCGCAAACCCCCAGAAGCCAGGAGAGCGGCCTGGATAGACTGTTCCTCACAGCCTCGGAAGGAACCAACACTGCCGGCACCTTGATCTTGAACTTCCAGCCTCCAGAACTGTGAGACAATGAATTTCTGCTGTTTAAGCCACCCAGTGTGTGGTACTTTGTTATAGCAGCCCTAGCAAAGCAATGCAGGGAGTTTGCCTGTGTCCTGCAGAGGGTGGAGAACCTTGAAACATTTGCAGCAAGGGGGTAACACGCTGAAAGCGATTCCATGGGGAGATTAACATGGCAGATGCGGACAAGATGGAGAGGGCGTGGTTTGGGTGGGCACCGGTGTCTGGATGGTCTTTCAGCAGCCAGCTGTGGCAGGGTCCTGCGGTCCCTGCAGGTTGATGGGGGCGACCGCCAGCCATGCTGGTGTGGCTCCTGCCTGCTTGTAGTTCTCCACCACGACCGCGAGCACCCTGGCAAAGGGCACGGCGGCAAGTGGCGTTTATGGTGAGCATGCGAAAGCGCTGGCGATGCGAGCGGCTCACCGCACAGCCGCGTCACGGCCCCCGGCCCCCTGGCCGGCAATCGCCCTCTTTGTGGATTTGGAGACAGGAATACCCCAAGCCCGTCCACGATGCAGCCACCTGGGAGCCCCCACATCAGCAGCGCAGGACTTGGGGCTGCCCCGCTGCAAGGTCAGTGCAGAGAGAACAGGGTGGCGGAGGAGGGAGACGCCCGGTTGCATTTTACCTGTCACAGGTTTACCACGGACGGTCAAGGTCACTTGCCTCCACCCAATTACCAAATACCGTGTGCTCACGCCCAGCTCCTGTTGGAAAGTCAGCCTTGTTCTCTGTCCCCACGTGAGTGCGGGTCCTTCAGAGACTTCAAGAGGAGGGGCTGCGTGAGGACAGGTGGTATGAGGGCGGAGTTTGCAGCACTCCCCTAAAGACGGAGGAGAACCAGAGAAAACCAACTTCACAGCAAGAACAGTGAAGCGCTTGTGGCCTCCCCTCCTAAAGAGCCCCTGACCCCACTGCCGTGACATGCCCCTAATGCAGCAGAAACCTGGTGGTGCCCTGGGAACGCAGGACTGACAACGTCAGTGCTGGAGCAACCAAGATTTAGTTCCAGCTCCTGGGACGCGGACAGCTCAGAGCTGCGAGGCTTGCTCTGCTCACCCCAGCTGCTTGAGGCCAGGCCGGCGGGCGCCTGCCTGCATGCTGCCGGCTGCTGTGTGACAGGCCGAGGAGTGCTGTTTGGCCTCACGCTGAAAATCGAATGCTCAGCCTGGAGGTGACATGAGTCCCTCTGCTCCTAACTCACGGCCACAACGAGTCTCAGGCACACCCAGCCCCAGCAAAGCCAGGAAGAGCCGGTGTTCAATCCTGTAGCACGAAGAGCAGAGGGAAGCCAGATTGGTGACCAAGCCCACGACGTCCCCATAATCCTGCGAGACCAGCGTGGGCTCCTGCTTCTCACACGAGGCTCCGCTTGCCCAGGTGCAGATTTAAGTCCGGGCCTGTGGATCCCACCCGGGGCCTGCTCTCACTGTCACTTGCTTCCTTGCCGTCCTCTCTCTCACACGTACTCCATACATACGCCATGTGTCTCTTTACTTCCTTTTATTTTCAACTTTAAAAAAAGTAGTATTTGAGTAAAACAGGATGCTTAAGCTTTAGATAACTCTCGTTCCTCCGGAGGTGGTTCAGCACTGAGATGTGCATCTTTACAAATTGAAACTGAACTCGAAGTGCTGAACTTCAAAATGCTCAAAAAACTGAACTCAAAATAGTTCAGTTCAAAGCACTGTCAACATGAGAAAAAATAAGCCTCTAATTCTGCCCTGTATCTAGGAGTGCCATCTTTTTTTGTAATATCAAAAAATTTAAGAGTGAAAATAGAACAAGACTTAACTCTTGTAAGTGTTCACTCTGTGTGCAGTAAGAACTTTGCGGTTTGGTTCTTTGCTTTTGGAATTTAAAGGGCTATGTCATCATTCCCCACAGGGCTGTCTGATTAGGATGATGTGTCAAAGCTGGGGCGTTAGTAGATGTGAGAAGCTCTTGATTTCAAGGTGGCAAGCAGCGACGGATGATGCTGTCCCCGCCAGCTCTGAGGTATCGGGAGTGTCTGTGCTTTAGTGTGGATAGCTGTGTTGTCGAAGGACCGCAGACAGTGCGGGAGGATGGCACAGAAAATATGGATTCTGCATAATCCCAGCAGCTGACAGGAAAATGTCTTTGATACTGCAGGACCTTCTGAGAAATCATCAGTTGTCTGTTCTTGCCAGAGCTGCACATGACACTGAAAAGATCGGCTTGCGTGGAGCGGTGTGAAGGGAAAGAAAATCGGGTGGGTCGACGAGTGGCGCTCTTTTAAGAAGCATTACTGGGCAGAGACAGAGGAACGGGGGGTGCAGGGACTGTGGGCTGAGGAGGAGGTTCGAGACGGGCAGCACTGGGCCTTGTGTTTTAAGACTTCAAGTGAAATGTGGACACTTCCATTTGGTCCTTTCACCGTCGCCATCCTTAAATGCCATCGTCTTGGGTACCAGACAGTGTTACAACGTCTGTGTCACTCACTAAACATGATTTAAAAACGCCTGGGCAGGGGCATGGTCTCGTTCGCACCCCACGTGTCTACCTTTGCCGCACCTTCCCCTCCTGGCGCTCCGAGTCTCCTCCATCAGCCTTTCCTTTGCTGGAAGAACTGGCCTCAGCCGTCGTTCGAGGGAGGTCTTTCAGAGACAAATTCCCATAGTTCTCCAGGAACAGCTCTGTGCTTTCCCGAAGAACAGTCTCACTGGAATGAGACCATGCTTCGCTTTCAGCGCCTGGAGAACGTTGCACCCCTTCCCTGCGCTCCCCAGTTTGCAGCGAGGAGCTGCCGTCGCCGGAGCTGGTGTTCTCCTGCGGGGGACGCGTCCCGTCGGGTCTTTCTGTCGGCTTTTAAGATCTTTTTCTATGTTTTTAGGTTTCAAAAGTTTAATTGTGCTGTGTCTTGGCATGGATTCTTGGGGTGTGTCCTATTCTGGATTTGTTCAGCTTCTTGAATCTATAGGTTTGCGCCTTTTGACAGATTTGGGAAATTTTTAGCCATTGTTTCTTTAAACATTGTTTCAGCCCCATGCTCTCCTCTCCTTCTGAAACTCCAATCATATGAATGGATCCAATCATATGCTGGATATTTTGTTATAGTCCCACAGGTTCCTGAGACTGTTCATTTGTTTTTTCACCTATTTTCTTTCTGTCGTTCAGATGAGGTCAGTTCCATTGTCCTGTCTTTAAGTTTGCTGCCCGAACGCTGGCGGGCTGTGTGTGAGGGGAGCTAAACAGGATTGACCCTCAGGATCAGTGTCTGCCGGAGGTTTGTGGCCACGGCTCCAAATGAAAACCGTCGGTCCAGTTGACCGACAGTCTCTCAGGCAAGGCCTGCTGGGAAAGAGACAGAAAGAAGAGCGATACTTAACTGAAGCAGGCTGGGGTTTGGGCAGATAATTCCAAAGCGGGGAGGATATCCGGAAGTTAACGGTAACGAGAGTCGGTGGAGGGGCGAGGGGATCATGGAAGGGCAGGCCTCGTGGAGCCGGCATCCTCTCGCAGCGCAAGGAGCAGGAGCAGCGCTCACGCTCTGGGGTGCTCAGCGCTGAGACCTCGCATCGGTGGGCGCAGGTCCTGGACACGACGGAGCAGGGACCGGCTGAAGAGGGGCAGAGGAGAAAGCAGAGAAAGATGAAGAAGTGACAGAAGAGTGATATAATTTATATTCCAAACTGGGATACGTGAGCGTGAAAGTGGTGCCAGGAAAATAGGCCTAAACTTGGACTGTCCCGGAGAACTAGGACAGATGACCACCCAGCCACCCGCAAGGTCAGCCACACCACCGCGATGATGACCGGGATGGGCAGGGCACAGCACTGCGGCTGGGCCCAGCGTCCTCAGTGATGGAGGAGGACCAGGTCGGAGGAGAGTGGCAATGACCAAGGCCAGAGGATGGCAGGGGTGGATGGACAGAGCCTCCCGTGTCAGGGACTCTGGCTTGGAGAGAGCGAGAGGAAAGATTTGGAAGGAGCAATAACAGGAAGGAGGAGTCAGCTCCGCCTCCTGGTCCTGATGTGGGCAGCGCGTGAGAACAAATCCCCACAGCGTCCTGTGCGAGGTCTGCGGTGAGGCGGTGATCCCAGAGGACAGCCAGCTGTCAGCAGTGAGGGCAAAGGTCAGCTGAGAGCTCGAGGGAACAGGGCCCATGACACGGGGGAGGGACAGGAGGGACATGCCATGGGGTTAACCGATCAGTGTTCACATGGGGGGCGGGGAGCCTGGAGTCTAGAGTGGGGTCCTCGGGCGTCTCCTGGGATGGGTGCACACGGGGATGAGGCGTGTTGGGCGACAGATGGACCAATCATCTGAATGCTGGGCTCAGCCGCGGCTCCTGAGCTCGCTGAGGAGTGACCAGGGTGAGGTGGCCAGGGGAGGGAGGACCCATGCTGAGGTGAGGGCCCTGATGTAATCCCTGCCTTTTCAGCACCGCCTCTTGACCTAGCGTTTTCCCTTCGATTCCAAGGAGACGCTCAGCTTCCGATTTCCCTTCCAGGTGTATTTCTGTCCACCCTTGGGTGAGCCAGTGCGTCAAATGCATCCTCTCTTCCTTCAGGCTTAGAATTTGGGGATTTAAGAATCACATTTTACGAGGAATATAGCCAAAAAGCAAAATTCGAATCGGCCTACAGGACGGCCATTGTCTGGCTCACTGAGTGAACCGTGTGTGTTCTGAGGGACCGCCACGTTGCTCCGGGCATGGAACTGCGACGGAGGAACCGGAAAATGAGAGTGTTGGTTAGTAAGAGTGCAGCGTGATGGGATACACAACAAAAGGAGACCTGTCATCTTAGCGCATCTTCCAAGAGAAATCAGAATAAGTGAAACCTCCTCGTTGGCTTGAGTGGAACATCCCTGCTTTCCCAGGTCAAGTTTAAAGGGGCAGGCGGCGGGCTCGGTCCGTCAATGCGATGCCATCAGCACTCGGTGAGCAGACGGAAAGAAGGGAGGCAGCTTCCAGGAGGGGACTGTAAGGTCCTCGTCCCTGACATCCCGCCTGTGCATGTGGCAGCCTCTCGAATGACGGCTGTGAACAAATCTAGTTTATGATGTCGGTCTCAAAACAAATCATTTCCTGCCTGCCGGCCCTCCTGGGTCCCTGGGGACAGTTATTATTAGACAACTTCCAACTCTTCCTAAATCCTGAGTGTTCTTTCTATAACTGTGTGAAAAAATTCATAAAACTGAAAAGTGTGAATGTTTAAGATCAAAAAGAGTTATTTTAGCTGACTTTTATTTTCTACTTTTCTTTACATTTATTTAGTTTTAGAAACCCTCTATCATCACCCTGCTAGTGGTTCCCGCCTCCTAAGCCTGCTCAGCCTCAGGGATGTCTGTTGACAGATTGCCCTGCAGACAGTTTAGCTAGCAACTGCAGCTTGCAGACAGCACCATCCTTCCCATGTCTCAGTCGGCCCAGTCACATGTCCCATCTTGATTCTGCAGCACTCAGTGAGATGACAACAATTCCTAAGGGTACCTATTGTCTTGGGCATCTACTCCTACGTCCACATGGACCTACTGAACCGAGCAGGTCTCAGGCACTGGGCACTCAGGGATGGAATGTAGCCCCCATTCTCACTGTGTGGTGAAGACGGACACCTGCTCTGTGGCCCTGTTCTCAGGGACTCCTGGGACCCAATTCCAATGACTACATGGCATCCTATATCTTGTGTGTCTAATTTCCAGTGTTCTCCTTATCATGTAGTCTGGCTATACTTCGCTTTACTTTGATTGTTGTCTACTTATATGGCTCCATGTTTATTGTGTCTTAGCTATACAACCCTTTTGCATAAGAAGGCAGGGTGTGAATAAATAAAATGTAAACAGACTCGTCCAGTGCATCGTGACAGCCACTGTAGCAAATGCAAGCCTGGAGTGAGTCCAGAATCCTGGGACCGGTACCCGCCTCAGGCTGGAGAGAATCAAATGTTCCCCTCGGGGATTTGATTTACACAAGGAAGCGTAAAGGGCCGATGTTGAAGAAAGCCCACCGTGCTTCAGAGGCAGCCAGAGCTTCTGGTGGGTGATTAATAGGTTAAGGCAAGGTGCTACGCAGGAGGGTGGCGCATCAGATTCGTGCCTCGGAAAGATCCCTCATGTGGAAGGCAAAAGGAAAGAGAGAATGATTAACCAGCCTCTACAAAAATCACTTAAAAATTAATGTCACACTTCCCCTTCAAGTGACGATGGGGCAGATAATTGGGACCCCCCCCAACCCCCGCCATGGAAGGCACTGTAGGGCCCTCGGACACATACCGCGAGGGAGCCGCACTGCGTCCACAGCGGTGTCACTATGACAGAACCCCAGAGTGTCCACCAAGTGACAAGTGGGGAAAAGCATGCTACTCACGTCCAGGAGCGTTACACAGCAATGACCACGATTCACAGCAGGAGGAGCCTCGGCTCACGATGGTGGATCAGAAAGGAGGATGGAACGCAAGTCAAGGAACAGAAGAACACGCTGCGCACAGACAGGCACATCGAGGATGCATGTCTTGGAGCTGAAACTAGGAGAAAAGCGAGGAAGTGAGTTCTCGAAACCAGGCTCGTGGTTGCCTGTAGAAGGAGGAAGGGGCCGTTACCCAGAAGAGGCAACTCAGGGCCTTCTGGAATGCTAGGAATATTCTTTTTCTTGGCCTGAGGGCTAGTGACTTGGCTGTTTCTGACATACGACGTACGAAACACTGAGAGTGGTGAGGAGTGGTGGGGGGACCTGTGCTAAGGGGTACAGTGAGAATTCGCAGGGTTGGGGGGTGACTGGCAGGATTGAGAGGCCAGGTTCCAGCACCCAGAACTGTCCGCAGGTGTGTTGCTGAACAGCGGGTGGATAGTGGCTCTGCTCCCCACATACGGTTACAGCACAGGTCAGTGGGCTTCGAACCGGGAACGTCATGAGTTAAGTCTCAGACTTGTCTCGATTAGATTACCCAGGTCCGCTGAGAAATGGAGACTGACCTAGGGGTCAAAATAAAAGTAGGATTTGAAGTTTCAGATTTGAGAGCCATCTGCATGGGCAATTGACGTAGGATGCCAAGTAATACAAATACCTAAAAAGTGTGCGTGTGTGGATTTAGCAAAAAAACAAATAAAATAAAAAAGACCCTTGGAGACCTTCTTTAGTCTAAACTTCTAGTTTTTAGTGAAATGGTGGAGACAGAAACCATGTATTAGAGGACACAAAATAAAGGATAAAAGCGAGAAACAAGCAGTCTGCTTTCGAAGGTTCATATGGGGACAGAGAGAGGACCGGTGCCCGTGGGTGCCTCCGGGCTGTCTGTGCTGCAGTGCCTGCCGTCTCTGGTGGGCAGAGAAGACAATGGTGCAGCCCAGTTCCTGTGGGGCAGCGAACGTTGGCTGGGTCCCCTCCTGAGTAGGGAGAGAAACGCCCTCCTACTGCCAAGAGAGAAGCAGCAGCGCGACATGGCAGATGCAAGAGCAAGAAACAGAACCCTAAAACCTTCTCGTTTATGTTAGACTGCTGCAAAGGCACCGAAGCCAGAGTCCTGGGAGATACAGCGAATGACACAGATGACCTTGAGCATTTGTGCTCCCTTCCAGCCTCAGGTCTGCGAGCTTCCTGCATCACATTTATGCAGAATTCACACTTTATAAGGGAGAAACAAATATATGGGAAAAGAAATATTGTAGCATCGACTGACTTCCTAATTGGTGTTTTTAAAATTCAAACAATTTAAGCTTGGCAAAATAGCAATTTGGTCAAAGAACAAATATGCATTGTAAAACGCAGCAGGTTTCACTTTAAAAAATTAAACATTAAAAAAAGAAGTGAATGGTATTGCACTTTTTCCCTTCTTCTTTTCTTTTTGAAAGTGTGCATTGTTCCTAATTTCCCCTGAAGTCAAGTCCTGGGTTTGCAGTTGACACATACAGAAAAGGATAGGTAACCTCATGAGAAAACGAAAAAGGAAAACAGATGCTTATTACTGTCTCACAAGCATTGCTGACCCCAGGTTCATTAGACCAGGAGGCTGCAGGCTGACAGCTTATCTACCTTTCAATTCAAACCGGGGCAAGACTGACGTTCCTTTGCACCAGCGTCGTTAGAAGTGTTGGAATTCCTCGGAGAGAACATGAGTACCCGTGCCTCAGAGTGTACGACAAATGACCTGCCGTTTGATGTGTTCTCAAAATCACTTTGTCATTTTTTTTTTTTTTTTTTGCCTTAGACAACAAATTTATTTTCTTACAATTCTGGAGGTTAGAAGTCTAAGATAAGGTGTTGGCAGGGGTGGTTTCTTCTGAGGCCTCTGTCCTTTGGGATAGCCATTTCTCACTTTGTCGATTTCTGATGATGTGTATTGCAGATAAGACACATAAATTTAATTCTTAAAAGTTTGGAATTTAAGGCTGAATTTTGATTCATTCATCTACCACAATTTGAAAAAACAAAAACAAACAAACCAAAAACCCTCTAGTTCCAAACATAGTTTGGAAACCAAAATGGATCACATTTTCAGAAAGCATGTCCACTGGGCAGTAGAAGTAAAGGTAATTTTAAACTTCTTTGTGCTTTTCTTTATTATCTGATTGTCTTTTACAACGGGCACGTGTTACTTGTGTAATGCAAAGAAAGAGAAGAAAACAGCCACAGTAGCCATGTTCTGAATTGCCTTCGACCCAACTGACCTGTCCGATCACACCAGGTCTGCGAGATGCTTGCACGCCAGGCCCCAGCAGGTCAGGCTGCGGCTGTCACGGAGCTCCGGGACACTGACATGCACCCCCAGTGCTGGGCTCGCATGTGCATGATCCCAAGCAGCTGACTGCTTTGCTCAGAGTGGAGGGTGTTAGCACAGAGGTGCGCGCGTGGGCAGAAGAGCCCGGGCACAGCCACAGCCTCCTGCCAGCCGTGGACCCCAGGCAAGCTGCCAGCGAAGCCCTGGTGGCCTGGGAATGGTACTCTCCAGGACTCACCCCCTGCCTTTGGCACATAGAGAATTCTTATCTGAACACGTCCAGCTCGCATCTGGGAAGGACTTGGAGGACCGTCCGACAGAGTCCACAGGCTGGCTTGTTTCCACATCGACACCCAGGAGGCCCTCGGTGCAAGCTTTCCGGGAGCCGGTTGTGTTTTTGGCAAACCTGTTTATGCTGGTTCTACTTGATATTCTTATTAATTCAGATAAGCCAGTAATAATGATAATAAATACTGATCGAGTGCTACTACGTGCAAGGCGTAGCGAAACTCATTTAATGCTCGTAACAATTCTGCAATGTAAACACGATTATTCCTTTGACTCTTTTTCCACATGTAGCACATCTGAAAGCACGGGGCCGGGCTTGGCTCCCGAGCAGTCCGGTTCTGAGTCCCCTCTAATACAGCGGGAGGATGGGAATTCAGTCAGGGCTGAGGCTGATTGTTCTGCCCTTGCCCACCATACCAATTTCAATCCCAGGCTTACCTGTAATTGCTCTTAAAGTCTTAAGATTATGTTTAAAATACGTTGATTCAAGCTTCTGTTTCTTCACAGAGTCCAGGGAAAACAGTGGTACTGACCCGCCACGGATTGGGGGTACATTTTTTTAGTTCTACATTGGCTTCAGGGTGCATTCACGTAGGTACAGAAAAAGCATCTTTCCAATCTTAGGAAATCTCCCCGACCACGCTGATGTTCACTGGGCTGCCCTCAGCAGGTTCTCCGAGTGGCGGCTGCCCTGGTAGGGCTCCAGCACACGCCCTGGCCAGGGCGAGGCGTGCTCCGAGTGCCTTTCGTGCTCTCCATGCTGTCAAGACTTGACTATAAAACTGCCCTGCTGTTCTTGTTAAATTGTAATCTATAGTTTCAGTACTAGTAGGAAAAACTTAATTTTATTCATTCAGAAAGTTGCCAATTGTGAACGAGGAGAGCAGGAAGAATAAACTTTACTGAAACATGAAGTTTAAGCAGCAGCCTGGGATGCAATTTTCTGTTGACTGTAGGGGCGAAGGGATGGTCCCAGAGTAAAGACACAATACTGGACTTTGGGCACATAGACCAATAACACTTGCTGGAGGAGAATCCCCATCTGTGGAATACCTCAAGCAAGAGGTTCACGGATCACAGCTGCTCGTGTCAGGGACTTCCATTCACGCAGCACGGCTCCTGGGCAGAGGTCACAGAGGTCTCCCCAGCACAGGGCATCGATGGGCTCCTTTCATTACGAAGCGCACCCTGCTGCCCGCTGCAATCTGTTTTGTGTCTCATCCGCGTCCTGCTGATTCTCTCTGGCGTCCCGCCTGCAGTGCAGTTTACCTGTCCTCCTGGCTGCAGCCTCCTTCCCACCCTGCTCTCTGCAGATCCCCCTGGCTCCCCAACCCCCGACCCCCACTGCCACCCATCACGGAGGTGGCAGCGGCCACAGCCTCCATGCCTTCCCTAGCAGGGTGGCCCTGTCCCGCTCTGGGGCCCGCCTGCTGGACCGCACGCCAACCGGTGCTGGAGCTTCGGGGGTCCGCTTGAGCTCCCCACTCCAGCACCCAGTGCCCTTCCCACTCTTCTCCCTGGCCCCTGCGTGTACTTTGGAAGGCGTCACATTTTATGCACATCTGCACGTGTTTCCGGTGGGAGGGGATGGGTTCCCCTGCCCTGTGGTTACTGGGATGCAAGGCCCTCATGGCCAACTTCCTCCGCCCCGTCCCTCTGAGATCTCAGCAACCTGGCAGTGTCTCCTCAGACTGGGGGCAGAATTTGATTGATATTTTTGAAGGGTGAAACGAAAAGAGAAAGAGCAAAACGCATGAGAGAGTATGTGAGAGAGAGACGGCGTGAGAGAGACTGAATCCCAGCGTGTCCAGGGCAAGCAGCGAGGCCGGGGGAGCAGAGTGACGAGGCCAGTCCTCTCTCTCTCTCTCTCAACAGCTTTGTTGGTCTGTAACTGACATACCATAAAGTTCACCTTTTTAAATGCACAGTTCAGTGGTTTTGAGAGTATTTACAAAGCTGTACAATTATCACCACGCTCTAATTTTAGAACAATGTCATCGCCCCAGAAAGAAACTTTGTACCCATTAGCAGTGCCCCCACCCCACTGGCCGCCACCAGCCCCCGCAACCGCCGGCACCCGGCAACCGCCAGCACCCGGCAACCGCCAGCCTGCTTTCTGTTTCTGTCTCCATGATGCGACTCCTGTCAGCACCTCGCGTAAGGGGGATCGCAGGGTGTGTGACCTTTGTGACTAGCCTTTCACATTCTGGCCAATATGAATCATGCTTTTATTAATATTCATGTAAAGGTTTGTGTGCACATGTTTTTATTTCTCTTGCGTGTATACTTAGAGTGGAATTGCCAAGTGAGACAGTAACTCTGTTTTAGCATTTGAGGAACTAACCGTTTTCCAAAGTGGCTCTTTAGTTTAAACACCGCAATGCTATCTCGTGCCCTGCTGACAGGGACATGGAATGACACGGCTGCTTTGGAAAATGGTCAGGCTGCTCCCACAGGGTTAAACACAGTTACCCGTGACTAAGCAATTCCGCTCCTGGTATACAGCCAGGGAAAAGACCCTGTGCTCATACAAAAATGCATACATGGATGTCCAAAGCGGCGCTGCGCGTAGTGATGAAAAAGTAGAAACAGCCCAAATGTCCATTAGCTGATGATGGACAAATAGCATGTGACATACCCATAAAACGGGATGTTATTTGGCAATAAAAAGGGGTGAAGCACTGACAGACGCCACGGCCTGGGCAGACCTTGACACGTACGATTCCATTCCTGCTAACTCTCCAGAACGGGCAACTTCGCACAGTCAGCACGGAGTATGGACTGCGTAGGCTGGGGGGAGGGCGGCGGTCAAGGGTGGGGGGGGTCAGGGAGTGGGGGTTATGGGTCTCAGGGCTTTGTCCTGAGGTAATGCAAGTGTTCTAAAATGAATTGTAATGATGGACGCACGACTCCGTGAATATATTAAAAGCCACTGAACTGCGCACAAGTGGGTGGCTTGTGTGGCATGGGAATGCCGTCGCCCTCACGTGGATGAACCGGCCGGGCAGGAGCATCTCCCCCTGGCAGTGGCCAGCAGGGCTCGCTCTCTCCGCCCCACCTCTGTACCAGCATTTGGCATTGCTGGCGACCTTTGAAGATAAGTCCAATTTATCCCACATGTAAGAAAAATTGACTGTTGCCAAGGCCACGTTAGAGAAAACAAACTATTTGTGACGGAGCCCCTCCAGGGACCTGAGGACCTCACTCCAGCAGGGGCTCGCCTTAATGTCCCCACAGTGAGGCACGTGGCGTGAGTACCTGTGTGTACCTGTGGAGCATGCGGCCTCCTCCAGGTGGCCTGCCCGAGATGGGGCAAATGGAGGGGGTGGAAAATGCCCCAGGTGCTTGCTGGGGGAGACTCACAGGGGTGGGGCGGAGCGTGACACAGGCCAGTTCCTGTCCCTGTCAGTGCAGGAGCAAAAGCCCAGCGGAGGAGCTGATGGAGAGAAGGAGGTGGCTGGACTCCAGGCTCTCTGCTCGCTGCCGCAACACAAGATCCTGGGGTCACAGACAGCCCCGGCCCAGCCATTGACGGCTGAGCAAGAACCCGAGGCCCTGAGAGCTGACCGGGGGTCCCAGCGGCAGCACAACCAACACACACACTGAACTCTGTGTCCCGAGGTGGGGGTGGCGAAGGCCCATTCTGAAACAGCAGCACAGTTACCCAGTTTCTTCTGAACTCTGAACGTGAGCGCCGAGGGCTGTTTCTTCCTTTCTCATTTTCAAAGGGTGATCATTTTTGCTAAGTATCTCTGCAAGGAAGTTGTAAAATCTGAAATGATTGAGAGTTAGTGACCAGGCCCGTTTAAAAATAATTTTTTAACAGCTTTATTAAGATATCATCCACATACTATACATATCATCTAGGAAAAGTCTAAAATTCAGTGATTTTGATATAAAACATTAGTAATTTTTAAAACTGTGGTAAAATAGAACGTAACGTTTGCCATTTGAACCATTTTTAAGTGTACAATTCAGTGGCATCAATCACAGTCCCAGCGCTGTGCAGCTGGCCCCGCGTCTGTTTCCAAACTTCTTCATCACCCCAAACAGAAACTCTGCACTCGCTTGAGTAACAATTCCCCATTTCCTCCTCTTGGCTCCTAGCAACCCCTAATCTAATTTCTGTCCCTATAAATTTGCTTATTCTAGATATTTAACACAAATTGAATCATACTTTTCCTTTTGAGTCTGGCTTATTTCACTTAACGTTGTGTTTTCAAAGTTCATCCACGTTGTTGAATGTATCGGAACTTCATTCCTTCTACTTCTGAATACAATTCCATTGCATGTTTAAACTACATTTTGTTTATCCATTCACCCCGGGCACTTGGGTTTCTGCCTTTTTGCTGTTGTGAATAATGCTGCAGGGAACAGGGCATACAAATATCTGTTCAAGTCCCTGCTTCCAATTCCTCTGGGCACATACCCAGAAGCATTGCTGGAACATGTGGCAAGTCTCTATCTAACTTTTTGAGGAAGCACCAAACTGTTTTCATGGCAGCTGCCCCATTCCACATCCCCACCAGCAATGTACGAGGTTTCTAGTTTCTCCAAATCCTCGTCAACACTTGTTATTTTCCTTTTTTTCGTTATAGCCATTACAGAGATTTGATCTGGTTTCTCACTGTGGTTGTGATTTGCATTTCCCTAATGCCTAATAATGTTGAACCTCTTTTCACGTACTTATTGGCCATTGGAATATCTTTTTTGGAAAAGTGTCTATTCAAGCCCAAGTTTTAATTGGATTGTCTTTTTGTTATTGAGTTGTAGGAGTCCTTTGTATATTCTGGATAGTAAACCTTTATCAGACATAAAATTTCTACATATTTTCTCCCATTCTGTAGGTTATCTTTCCATTGTCATGATAATGTCATTTCATGCATGAAAGTTTTTAATTCTGATGAAGTCTAATTTATCTGTTTTTTCTTTTATTGCTTGTGCTTTTAGCATCCTATCTAAGGACCTAGGGCTAAATGTAAGATCATGAAAATTTGCCCCTATGTTTTCTTTAAGAGTTTTATGGTTTTAGGTTTTATTTTTAGGTTGTTGATCCATTTTGAGTTAATCTGTACGTGGTGTGAGGCAGGTGTCCAGCTTCATTCTTTTACACGTGGATGTACGGTTGTTCTAGCACCGTCTTTTGGAAATAATATTCTTTCCCCAAGGAATGGACTTGACACTCTTGTTGAAAATCAATTGACCACAGATGTATGGGTTTATTTCTGAACTCTCAATTCTATTCCATTAGTCTGTCTGTCTATCTCTGTGCCAGTACCACACGATTTTGGCTACTATAGATTTGTACTAAGTTTAAAATCAGGAATTATGAGTTTACCAACTTTGTTCTATGTTTTTCATATTGTTTTGGCTATCCAGGGCCCCTTGCAATTCCATCTGAATGTGAGGATTGGCTTTTCCATTTCAGCAAAAAAGGCCATTGGACTGTTGCTAGGGATTGTGTTGAGTGTGGATTGCTTTGGGCAGGGTGGACTTCTTGACAATATTAAGTTCTACTCATGAGCATGGAATGTCTTCCCATTTATGTGGGTCTTCTTTAATTTCTAATAGGTATTTCTTAAGTCCGTTTGTGCACCCGTGTGGAATCAGAGAAAATAGAAGAAACAGTCCCTGCCCTCTAGAATGCCTCGAGAAACTGAAGACAACATTTTTCTCTTATTTGGAATTTAAAGCCATTGTTTGTCTCTCTGCTTTTTGGTGAATCTTCCACTTTAAATGGGCAGGCAGTAATCATTAAAATGCAAGGTTTGGAGGTGTCAGCTTCAAGACAGTTTTACTGGCATTGCAGGAGCGTTAATTAAACAAGACAAGAAGCCTAAAAAGCAAGTTCTCTCATTCTTAAAAGCAGCACCGCTAGACAAAGCCAACATGGGAAAGACAAAAATACTTGACTGTGTGAAAACACTTTAAAATTCTGTGTAGGGAAACAAAGTTTAAAAAAAATGTTTGTCTGGAAAGAAATATCTGATATATTTGACACATGGCTATTTCCTCCCCAGGGGGATTGCACAAATCCCTAAGATAAAGACGAACAACCATAAAGAAAAGTGAGTGGAGGATGTTTGCAAATGAGATGTAAAATCAGCTAATAAACAAACTAAGAGATTCTAAAGCTCATTCGTAATTCGATACAAGCACATCTCAACAACATACCATGTTTTACCTGTCAGATGGGCCTCGATTAAAAAGTTGAATAACACCCAGTATGTGGGTGATGCTGCAGGGAATTAGGCATATTCGTAACCTGTTTGTGGGAATACAGATTGGTGCAACTCTTTGGAGAGTGATTAAGCAATACCCATCAAAATTTTAAAGAAAATATTAGCTCACTTCTCAATATGCAAAAGTTCGTGAGAGGGTTAAGCTCTTTTAATGTGAATAATTTCAATCATTAAAAGACACACACACGTGCACACATAGACATACACACACACACCCCTTTATTTTTCCCTGGTTATGTTTAATCAGTGGCTAGAAGAAGGCTGCGTGTGTATGTGTATGTGTGTATATATGTATATAGTGTGTTTCGTGTGATGTGTGTGTTGTGGAATCTGTGTGTGGGTGTGCATAATGTGTGCATGTTCATGTGTGTATTTGTGTGTGATATGTGTGTGTATGTGTGGATCTGCAGGCACGTGCACGTGTATGTGTGGGTGTGTGTTGTATGTGTGTGCGGTGTGTGTGCACGTGTGTGTGTGTGTTGCATGTGCTGCCGTGTTTGTGCACGAGCATGAGCAGGGGTCAGGTCAGACTCCCTGGGAAGGGGCTCGGGCACAGGGTGGGATTACTGGCAGGCCAGGGAAAGGGCTCCCAGGCAGAGGGTGTGTCCATGGCGGGGAGGGTACCTGGGAATGAGTCCTACCCTGCAGTCTGGCCTGGGGACCCTGGCATGGCTGCCACTGTGCTCACCACTGACCATGAGCGCCACGTCATCGCTGGCGCTTGGCGGGGACGCCAGATCTGCAGGGCAAGCAGCTGTGGTGCTGGGGCGCAGTGTGATGTGCACAGCCGTGCCATGGAAGACGGGGGCATTTTCTCGCACATGCCTGTCCTTTCCTCCGCCACAGCAGAGAAGTGTGGCAAAGAGAGGAGGCCTTCACAGGCCGCATGCTGCCCAGGGCCCAGCTCCGTCAGGGCATCATGCTGGTTTCAATCCTTTTGTTAAATGAGAAGTTGGACCAGATGGATTCTGAGGTCCCTTTAAACTCTAAGGGCGGACAGACAGACAGTGTCAACTAGGACTCCTAAGGAGCACAGTGACCTTTCACTACCAGTGAAAGGGGGTGACCGCAGCAGAGCGTGGCCAGAAGCACCCACGTCTGTTGGGCAGCACATGGGCTGAGAAACCCGGCCCAGGTCCACTGGAGCCCGGAAGGAAGCGGCAGCCCCCTGAGCCGGCCCCTCCAAGGCGGCCCCACTGGGATGTAGCAGGCCCGCATCCTGCGAGTTCTAGCAGCCCTGGGCACAGGGCAGTGCAGCCACGGGCCGGCGAGGACGTGCGTCTTGGGCCTTTTCCTCATCACTGACTTGCAGAGGTCAGTCCAGAGGCTCCCAGACACCACTCCCAGTCAGCTCTGACGTGAAGCTACAATTCGGTGCCACCTGTCCCCTCAACGTGGCCTGTCACATCCACCCAGTGGAGTGGGCATAGCGGTGGACACTGATCTGGCGTAGCTGGGACCCTGGAATCAGGGGACATCTCCGTGGTACCCCTCAGTAACCCTGCTGTGGAGCCAGCTGTTTTAACATGAGTGATGAATGTTCCATTTTAAAACTGCCAATATTTGCAGCAGGAAATTAGTGGAACTGTAAGAAGAGCTTTTACTCGCAGGTATCCGTGAAGACAGAGCCTCTGGTAGACTCCCAGCAGCAGGAGCAGCGGTGGACCCACATTCAGTGTCTAGCAGTGAAACGAATTGTGTTTCGACTCAGCTGCTTGGAACCATATTTTTGTTTCTCAGGATTTATTCTCCACAACTTCCAATCTAGTTTCCTGTCCTGAGAAAAAAGAAAACATCGGATCTGGAGCGTTACCCAGGGAATACCTCCAGCTGAATGTGTGGCTTATTCACTTAACCTCAGGCAAAGTGCGGCCACAGCACAGCACTCAAACAGGCGCCCTGCCGGCGGGGTCCCGGGCGGGCCGTGCGCACCGCGCCCCGTGCAAGGGCTGGTCCCGCCTGGGCACGCACGGCACCGCCCTGGTATGCCGCCCTTAGCAGCGGCCTCCTTGGCTCTGGGTAGTCCTGGACCTTTGGGACTCTGAGGAGGCCGTGAAAGTGGCATGCTCACGTCCAGACCCCGCTTCAGACCGGAGCCACGGTTCAGTCGGAGACGGCTCTGCGGACCTGCTCAAACCAAACGGCGGGCAGGATTCCCCAGCTAGGAGACGGCACCTCCCCTTGCGGGAAAGAGTCCAGAGCCGGCTCAGCCGGGGTCTCCGTCTCTGCACAGTGGTGCCCGTGGGTCTTTGCCTCGGGCCTGGGGAAAGCACGGAATAAACCCTCCATGTCTTTCTAGAGCCACAGAGCAGCCAGCACCACGGGGACGCCAGAGAGGCCGGAGGAGAAGCAGCCTCACCCTCACAGCCCCCCGGACCGAGGGCTCCAAGTGTGTTGTATTTGACCATCATGGGCCAGGCGACCCCTGGAATGTGCTGTCACCACCTAAGTCTATCTAGGTGTTCCAGCATGCGCACAGACCAAAGGCCCAGGGGCACTGGTGGGAAGCTAGTTCTGCTCTCGAGTCTGCTGTGGCCACTCTCGCTTCTCACTCCTGCTCTCGCTCCCCCTCCTCTTATTAAAGGTGAGCCAGTTCAGTTTTACCTTTTAGCTAATTTTTAGCATTAAAAAACACTATCCCAACACAGGCCAGGAGGGCATGCGACACGGGGGAAACACCCTTCTGCCACCACCTGCAGCAGTCAGGAGCCCCCCTGGGGAGCACGTGACCCCGGGCTCTGTGTGGTGTGGCCCCGGCAGCCACGGGGCACGGCGGCAGCTCTGACTCAGCGGTGCGCCCCAGACATCGCGACACACCTGGGTGCCTCGGCGTCCCTGCCGTAAAGTAAGATGGAGATGAGAGTAGCAGCCACTTCATTCAGTAGCTTATTCAGAGTAGCAAATAAAGGGACGGGCTGGAGGCTGACGGGGTGAATCCCAAATCATTTTAATTTCTGAATCACATGGCTGTTTTACGGATTCAAAAACAATTAAATAGAAATAATGTAATACATTTTTAAAAGATAAACCACAGCCAGAGAGATTCACAACATTCATAATGAACAAGGAAATCATATATAAAATTAATAAATAATTTCCAAACTCCCACATTAAAAATATGAACGTTGACTAGGAAAATGGGAAACAGACATAAATAAGAAATTTATCAAAGAAGAAACTTCATGATCAATAAATCATATAAAAACATGCTTTAACAGACTCGCCCACACCCTGGCCACACCCCAGAGAGGAGGCCGCCAAGCTCTGGGCCGGGGCCCCGCGGGCCTGCGCACGCTCTCCAGCTGACCGCTGCGGAGGCGAGTGTGGGAACTGCTGCCCCAGGGGACACTCGCCCCGTCCCCGTTTTAAAGAGATTCATTCAAGATTATTGTAAGTAATAAGGATTTTGGAAACATTTTAAATATCCGTCAATAGAAGAACCTATGAGGTTTTTATACTTGGATGATAGAATATTTGCATCAGTAAAAATGAATAACCGTGTGCCGACGTGGATAAGTCTCTAAAACACTGCTCAGTGGAAAAGCGAGCGGAGGAATGATGCGCACAGCTGACACCACCGGGTAGCATTCACACCACACGCCGTAGCGCTGCCGTGTGGAGGAAGGGGCATGTCACACCTGTGGAGAAGAAATGAGGGCCCGCTCAGGAGCTCACAAAAGAACCTTCAGTTCTGCCTGGCACATTTCATTTCTTGCAAGAAAAACATCTGAGAACAAAGATGGCAAAATATGAATTTGAGTGAAACCATGTGGTGTGCACAGGAGTGTCGGTTATATTCTTTCTACGTTTTCATAATAAACTTTTAAGAGATGATGGTATCCCATGCCTGGAGGCATTTATGAACCTGCGATCCAGATGTGGGGACAGCCATGGGCTTCCAGATCCAGGGGAGCAGAGGGCTTCACCTGACCCTGGGGACACATCACACACAGCTTTGCATCAAGGTTCTCCCCTGGGCCTGTCCCCGGGGTCGGCCTGCGGGACAGCATGCCTCCTGAGGGCTGTGAGTTCATGGGGAATGGCCGTGACCTCAGGACTCCCCCGTAGACACACATACTTGATGCTCCAGCATTGTGAACCTCCAGAAATACGGACATCCCATTCTGACTCCGTGCCTGGGATACGGGGGCGGCCCTGCCCGGCACACCTCCTCCCCGTCCATCTGAGCCGCTCCCACCTGACTCGAGCTAACTCTTGGAAATAGCAGGAGTTAAACCAAGCGTCACCTCCTCTGGAAGGCTGCCTGGCTCCCAGAGTCCAGTCTGTTGTAAGGCGTTACCCGTTCTCGGTAACGACCTGTTTATACATCTGTCACTGCTGGTAGTGGGCACTCCCTGAGGACAGAGCTGCCTTAGACACCGGTATACCCCAGGCCCCAGCAGGGCCCGATGTAGAGAGCACATTCAGTGCGTATTTGCCAAATGAATATGCTGACCCGTTTCTTACCTCCTGCTCCAAGCATCTGCCACACACTTAAAACAAATTGTTGGTCTGCATCGAGTGAGAGCTGACATCACTCCCCAGTTTCTGCAAAATGCCACCGTCCCCTCCAGGGAGCAGCCTCGGGAGCAGCCTCAGACTCGGCCCTAACGAATCCCTGCGCCTTCAAGCAGAAGTCCTCGCTGCGGCCTGGGGAACTGAGGCTCTGCCGTTGTGACTCACCCCTGGGACACCGCTCAGCAGAGGCTGGGAGCCCCATGCGCTCGTGCCAGCCTGCGTTTGGCCTCCAGCAGCTCCTCGGAACGTCTGGTTTAACGTCCCTGCTGGCTCCCGGGCAGCTTGTGCTCCAGCGTCGCAAATGTCCGGCCCCTGGGGCTTCTGCTGGCCTGTCTGTCTTCCCAGTGGCCGTTTGCCCTGCGACCTCAGTTCCCCGAGGGGTTCATGGAAGGCTGTGAATTCACTACCTGTCCAGTCGTTTCCTTCTTGCAAGGGTACAGCTCACTAATGGGTAGCCAAGCTCTGCCTAGACCCATCATCTCTGCGAAGCTCTTGGACTCTACCACACTCCCACGAGCATGCTACTACCATGTTACGTATGCGCCCCATCATTCACGTCCTCGGGTCCACGCGCACAGCCTCCCACACCAGCTATCAGACACGCCACAGTGGCAGAGCCAGATGGCAACACGTGCCTGGCCATGGATGTGCAATCTGCCCGCTTCGGAAAACAATTTGGCAGTTTCTCAACAGGCGAACATACTCCTGTGGTACAACCCCCCCTTTCCCCTCCTAGACATCTACCCAGAAGAACTGAAAGTGTCTGTCCACGAGCTGTGCATGAGCGTTCACAGAGGTTTGATTTGTAATGGCCCCAAACCGGAAGCAGCCCGTGTCCACCAACAGTGACTGCATGAGCAGACTGGCGTCTCCGTGCGATGGAACGCTAACCCCCACGAGAAAGATGTGAGCCACGATGCACGGAACAGAATGGACAGATCTCAGAATAATTATGCCGAATGAAAGAAGTAGGATAAAAAAAGGATAACTAAAAGGATGTGATTTTATTTATATAAGTTGTAGACAAGTCACGCTAATCTGCAGTGGCAGTGGCCTGGAGGTGGGGAGGGATTCGAATGCCCCCAGGGAACTTTCGTGGAGATGGATGTGTCTATTACCTTGGTAGGGATGACGGCTTCACAGGTGCACACAGATAGCAAACTCACCACATTGTATATTTAACTACGCAGGACTATTTGTATGTGGTTATGTATGTTTCTATAAGCTGCAAAAAAAGAGAAAGAGAAAGAGTGCCAGCAGGGGAAATGTGTAGGTGGGTGGGCTGGGGAGGCAAGGGCACGCCTGCCATTCAGTCCCAGCTAATGGTCACCACACAGGGCACTGGTGTCGCTAGAGCTTCCCATTTTTCAAGAAAACCTGGAAGTTAAAAAAAAACACAATTATGTGTGCCTCTTTTAAATTATCGTTGTTTTTTTCCCCAAAAAATGCTGCAAGCCTAAAATAACACAAGAAGGCAACAGGCGGCAGGCCACCTGTTTGTGACTTCTGACATAAACACTAATGCATATAAGACATGCTAATATTATAAATACTGTTCAACTCGGAGGGAGGGACACGCATATCGACACATATTTCTGAGAGGTCAATATCTACTGAAGATTCTAAGAAGCAGAAGATTAAAACTCAGGCGAGAGAGCAGAGTGGACAAGCAGCCAAGCCACATACCCAGATGCCTGGGTTCAAATTCCAGTTCTGCATCCAAGTAGCTGTGTGACTTCCAGCAGGTTACTGAGCTCCTCTGTGTTTCAGTTTCCTCCTCTGTAGAGTGGTGATGATAATCAATGTGCCCCACAGCGTGACTGGCAGTTGAGAACGCATCGATGCACTTCTTTTACCTAGAGGTGCGCCTGAGACCGGTCACTCGCTTCGTGCTTGTTATCCGATGTTGCTATATTATTACTGTAGTCGTTACTTCTTCCTATAGGCCTAGCTCCTGTGTTTCTCTTAAAGAAAATGCTATTCTCCCCTTTCCCTCTGCTCCAACATCAAGCAGTGTTTTCAGATACGTGGGATTTGAAATCTTGCGCTAAAAAATGCAATATTAAATGAGATGTAAAATGCCTTTCTGGTCAATCTGACCATGTCTCCTATTGAAGGTGGCGTTGGTCAAGTGTGAGGTGCAGGGGGCTGTTTGCTTTTTGTTTATTGCTTTATATTTTGACTCACCGTTGCCGGAAGCTCCACGGCAAGCTGCACCCCAAGGGCAAGGGAGGGCAGGGTTCATGCTATACACAGACACACCCTGAGGGCAGGCCCTGAGCTTGGCCCAGCCACCCCACTCGCCTGTAGCGTCTGCTGCGGGTTGGTGGGGCTCCCACAGTGCGTGCAGAAATCAGCTCAGCCCTTGGCAAGGACACATTTCCTGGCAGTCAAACGCCTCTCTCCAATTTGTAAGAGTTCTCAGGGCCCCTCCCTCTGCGATAGAGACAGCTGAGCACCGTGCCCCTGCGACAGTGGCCTAGCGGTTCCGGAAACACTCTCGCCTGACTCAGGCCCGCAAGCAGGTAGGCCAGCACCTCCCTGCCCACTGGCTCTGTCTGGATCAGCGCCCTCCACCAGAGCGGTCTGTGGGGATGGAAATGGCCTCTCTCTGTGGTGTCCAGCACGGTAGTCACCAGTCGCATGTGGCTTTTGAGCTTGGGCACATGGATGTCTATTTCATTTCGAAGGATTCAGATTGAAATGTAAGTGGCCGCATGTGGCTAGTGACCACAGCATGGGACGGGGCATTGGAGTCCGGATGCTGAGCGAACACTTCCTCCTAGCACCGTGTGCGCAGGTGGCTCACACAGAGAGCTGGGGTGCGAGGTTTTGCCCCGGTAACCAAGAACCAAGCTGTCATCTGAGGGCTGCCCACCATAGGTGAGGTCTGTTGCAAGCATTTTAAATAACCAGTTCCCTAACAGTCCTGTGGGTTGTCATCTCCATTTTGGGGAGAGGAAAATGAAGCAGAGTGAGATTAGGCCACCTCCCCGCATCACGCGGTTATTCTGGTGGGTGGGTCCGATCTCGACAGGTCGGCGGCACAGTCTCAGCTGCCGCTGCCACTGCGTGGCATGGAGCCAGCCTCACGTTTTCCTTTACCGGCTTCTGCCCTGCATGCAAAGCTGCCGTGCTCTCTGAGCTGGCCTCCGCCTGGCACGGCCCCGACTCATCTGGGCGTCATCTGGACTCTTCTTTTTCAGGCCACTTTGTGCCCTGGAGACCATGGCGGCCACCCAGAAAGTCCCAGCAGTGTTTCGGAGGGCACACTCTCAGCCCCCAGCTTGGCCTCAGGGGTGTCCAAGGCCCTCAGAGAGAGACAGCCAGGGCTCTGGCGGCCAGGGGCGCCTGGGAGCATCCTTTCTTCCATTGTCAAGGAAAATAAGGAAGAGGGGGCCTGCCTGTGCCATGGGTCTGACACAAAGGACTTCTGGAAAGAGCAGATGTCCAATCTGGGGCTTTCCAGTCAGCCCCCCCTTGGCTAGGCGCCTGTGCCCTGCGCAGAGGGCCAGCTTAAGTGGCAGTGCCACCGAGCAGATGGACACGGCTCACGGCAGGCAGGCAGCCATGGTGTGCGACCAAACGCATTTGCGGTGGGCACCGCTCCCGGCTGGCAGCACAGCGCAGCTGCAGGTCCCTCACTGGGCTGACCCTGGGCTTTGGACTGTGGGTCGTGAGAGATCCCGCCGGGTGCAGATTAGCGTGGGGGTCAACACTGAAATCGTGTTTTCTTTCTCCAACAGGTTTACGAGTTTGTGCTGGTGCTTGCTTTTGTGTTCTCCTCCTGCTCGCTGGAGCTCCTTGGCACATCCAGGCCGCAGACGCTCTCTAGAGTGGGGAGCTGGGGCTGATGTGTCGGAAACAGCCGGTTCTCACCGATACCTGTGCTCTCCTTTCTCCTGGCACGTACCTGTATGGCATTTACCGGCTTCCCTTGGGGTCACCCAAGACCATGTGACTAAGTCCTGGCCAACAGAGTATGAACAGGGTGATGTGCCCTCCCTCCCAGCCTGCACACAAACCCCCACATGTAACCCCTGCTCTCTCCGCCCATCCGCCGGGTAAGCAGAGAGAGATCCCAGACCCAAGAGGAAGGCTGAGTCGCTGGCGGAAGGATCCCGAATCCCCGAATGCCCGCGTGTAGCAGAGACTCCCTGCACCCGCACAGGACCGCGCCGTGAGTGAGGACCGCGGTTCCATTCCCTGGAGCCCCTGCAGGTCGGGTTGTCCGCTGCGGCGGTCAGCCCCCTCTGGCTGATACTTCTAAAGTCTCCACCCTCGTCATGTTTTATCCACCGTCCTCCCCTTTAGAACTCTTAGAAAAAGAGCTCATTACAGACAATGTCATTTCCAGAACAGTGCTGGCTAATTTTGCTTTTCTTACATGAAGTTTATTTATACACGATCTCAGCAGCAGCCAAAATGTTAAGCAGCTGCCCCTTAGTGGCTAACAGAAAAGGAAGCAATTGGATGCCCCAGAAGGAAAGCTGTGGGCGTCTAACTCTTAATCCCAGCAGCCACCCAATCTCTGGCAAAAGACCAAACGTGTTTCTGTTGACGTGGTTTTGGGAAAACACTATGCGGGGGTGTAATACAAGTGGGTTTGGGTGGCGTCCCCTTTGCAAGGCTGTCAGGGTTTCTATATCTGTATAAACAGCATGAGGAAGAACGTTTCTGCAGGGCAGATAAATGCAAGGTTCCTAAGGTAGAAATGAGCTTGGAGTCCCCAGGCCACCACGAGGGGGCCGGGCTGGGATGTGGTGGACACAGGGAAGAGGGCTTGGCGGTGGGAGGAGGTGGCAGGAAGCAGGTCATGCCGAGCCTGGGCGGTCAGTTGCAGTTCAGGCTGTTTATCTGAAGCACAAGGCGAAGCCGTGGGAAGGTTTTAATGTGACTGGAGTTAGGATTTCCAGAGTCCATCTGGTGGCCCGGGGATGCAATGGGTTGCTGTGAGTCCAGCAGGGAAGTCGCCCAGGCAAGAGGCGACTGGGTTTGGGGTGGAGCAGCTGGAGCAGCTGGAGTAGCCGGAGCCCAGAGCACTATTATCCCTTAGCGATGGAAGATGCTAAAACACTCCCATCTACGTGGGGATGACCCTATATAGAGAAATCTAAAATTCTTGAGAAGGCACAAAAAGAAGGGACCCAGGATACACACTAAGGAACTGCATGTTGGTAAGAGAGAGGGAAAGTTAGTTGCAGACAGAAGAGAAAAAGAAAAGATGCAGAAGAATTTGCTCTGAGCGCCTGATGAGGATGAGATGACCAGAAGGGACACCAGCTGAGCGGACAGGAGGTGGCTCCAGGGGAGGGAAGGTCCAAAGCCATCCAGTAAGAGACTAGGAAGTCTGGCTAGATTAGGTGACTTAGCAAGGCTCCCACAGTGTTGCCGAAACAGACCACCAGGTGCGGTGGCCCCTTTCGTTCTGTACCCTGTTGACGGCCCCAGAATCCTGATGTGGTCCCCAACGCCAGCATCTGAGTCCTTTTGCTGGAGAGCTATCCACAGGCTGCTGGAGCCCACTTCACCTGCTCCTGCGAGCCCGAGGAATTCAGTCTCTCCCTGGGCCGGTGCCCACTGCCAGGCCTCCTTGTTCCCCGAGGGGGCGGCTCTGAGATGGGACTTGCAGAGCTCCGTGTGGGGCTTGCTGCATTCCTCACCCTGCCTGATGTCCTCACCTTCCTGGTCCCACCTCCCACTTTTCTCACCGGCGAGCCTTGCACAGGAATATGAAGACACTGAAGCACGACTTCCTGTTGGCTTTCAGCTTTATTGGGAAGGATTTACGAGTTGCTGGCAGATACACAGAAAAGTAGCCAGAGCTGGAAATGATTCGCGTAGTCCATGGGATGCTGAGTTTGCCAAGGCAGAGTCCTAGGGTCCCAGAGTCCTTGTAGGAAAATGAAGCTCATCTTCAGCAACCGATTTCACAAGGCTACTAAACACTCTCGATGACACACACTGAGAAACCCAGATCACACTCCAGGGATCTTGTCTCCTATATATGCATCAAGCTATAGAAATGGAGAATCATTTCTTGAACCATGAGTGCATCTACACAGTCCCAGTGCCAGGAGAAAGGGGACCAGCCAGCACACAGACCACTGCTGGGCCTCGCAGTCAGAGTGGCAGAGCTCCACAAATTTGGGACAGACTGGCTCCAGCTCCCTAAAATGGGCTTTGAAAAAGGCACTTTACACTATGTATCTTCTGTATATTAATTGTGTCCCATACTCAGCACATGAGCCTGTGCACCCATTTTACAGATGTGCAAGGCAGAGGAGCTTTCTCAAAGTCCAGACAGGCCCATCAGAACAGCAGGAGCAGAACAATTGACATGTACCCACCGTCATAGATCGTTTATAGGTCTACTCCCCAACTCACTAGGCCCTTCTGTGGGCAGAAGCCATTTCCATCCATCTTGCAGCCCCAGGACCTAATCTGAAAGGCAGGAAGGACCCACTAAGAGTGTCTGGGAAGGTGGTGCTGTGTGTGGTGGCCTTTGTCACAGGCCTCCCTGGATGTGCCATCACTGAGCCACCTCTCCATGATCAGGATGTGACATCATTACATGAATCCGGTTATGTTTAATTGTGAAGTGTCTTGGCATGATCTTCTTTGGACTTATTCTATTTGCCAAATTTGGGAGTTTTTAGCCATTGTTTCTTTAACTACTTTTCCAGTCTCTCTCTCTTCTCTCTTTTTGGAACTCAGATGATATTAGCTCTTTTGTTACTGTCCCACAGGTCTCTGAGATAATTTTTGTCTTCCCCCTCCCTGTAGTCTGTTTTCTCCCTGTTGGTCAGATTGGGTAAATCCTATTAATCTGTCCTCAAGTTCAACGACTCTATCTCCACCATTTCTCCTCTTCTATTGAGTCCAGCTGGCAAGCTTGGTGTTTTGTTTTATTTTTTGTTTGGGGGATATTTTGGTGATAGTATTTTTCAGTTCTATGGTTTTCATATGGTTCTTTTTTGATAGCATCTATTACTTTGCTGGCATTTTCAATTTTTAATTTGTTTCAAGAGGATTTGTAATTGCTGGCTGAAGCCTTTTTATGATGGCTGAGAATTCCAACATCTGATTCATCTTGGCAGTGAACCTGTTTATTGTAGTTTCCTGCTCAAGTTTTAGTTTTCCTTATTCTTGGTATGATGAGTGATTTTCAATTGTGTCCTGTACCTTTGGGATCTGGTAAGGTTCTAATTATGGATCTTATGAAATCTTTTATTAGCAGGCAGTCCCCTGCTAAGGCACAGAGTGAGGACTGGGTGCATCTAGTCAGCTTTCCTCTGGGCCTTCTCTTTGCACATAGATGGGAAAAAAACTCAGCTCTGTCCTCAACCTACTGAGGCTTTCCTGAGAAGTGAGAACCAACTCACATTGTCATGTTGCCTCCTACTTACAGTGTAAGTCAGCAGAGGGGAGGGGGGACAGAATGCCAGCCAGTCCCAGCTCCCACCAACCTGTTCCACCTCATTGATGCTGGTTGGGAGGAGAGAGTCAGCTCCCCTGAGCTATGTGTGGCTCATGGATCAGCAGTGGTGGCATCACCTGGGAGCTTGTTAGAAATGCAGACTCTCAGGGTCTGCCCCAGGCCTAGGGGACAGAGCATGTTAACGAGACACCCAGGTGGTTCACATGCATATTAAAGTTAGAAAGCGTGGGTCTAAACCACATGCAACTGTGAGTGAGACTCAATGACCCATCTAAAACATCTACAGCTACAAGTACTTTTCTATAAACAGTACCAGGAGCCCAGGCCTCAGACACCGCCTTACCTAGGCTGGCCTCCACCTGTGGGTGCCACATGGGCATTATGGAGGTTGATGAACCTCTGCCCTTGCTCACCCTGAGTGTTCCGTATGAATGTTATTAAAAGTGGAATTATGCAAAGATATTTTCCTTAAGGTTTAGTGTTTTCACTTTTCTTAAAATTCTCCAATCCAACAACAAATTTAAAAAGTCCTGAACACAGTGCGAGCAGGGATCGTCAGACTTTGAGGCATGGATTAGTGCTCGCCTTGCCACGAGTCCTCCTGTGGTTTTCTGAACACAGTGGGAGCTGGAATTACTCACGTCCCCCAATGGTTCTGTGACCCTTTGTCAGATCCACAGCATCTTCCTCTTGCATGTTTGAAGTATTCCAGAATTGCAGCATTAATTGTCACTGTAAGGAAAAATCTGAGACTTTAGAATAAGCAAAAACTATTACTGGGGGTCTTCTCAATGGGCTGCGGGAGCCTCCGGGAATGATCTGGACTAATCAGGACAAGAGCCTTTGTGTCCAGCCTGTCTGGCAACACCGCAGAGATTTCGGTTAACTTGTGGAGACTGACGGCAGCGCAAATACTTGTCTGTAGATGTGCACATAAGTCGGTCCCAGTGAGAACAAGGACGCCCCCTCAAGCTGGTTTTGCCTCCATTTATAAATTTGTTTCAATATTCCTAACCTGTAAATATTATTGGATTCTCCTCTGAAACTTTGCAGCATTTCGCCAGTTTGCTCATTTAATAATGAGTTAAATAGTTTGCACAGGCCTTGGCAATGTTACCCCTGCTCACGTTGGATTTTGTTCCTGATTGTTAAGTCCCTTGTAGGCACTCTGAGAGAGAAAGTGTTCCCATCTCAATACACACTCATTGAGGGCAAGAATGGGGTCTTTACACCCGGCACAGATGCCGCCACAAGAGCGCTGCACACGGAGTGTGCTCTTACACACGCTCTCTGCCTCAACCCCTGCCTGGGATCACGAGCCTCTCCGGACATCGTCATGTATTCTTTTAACCTGCGCAAGACCTTTCCGGGGGAATTTAGATAAGCAAAACAAATAATTCTTGTGGCTTTAGGATGACATCTTTGACGAGTTTTCATTGCCCCCTGAATCACGATAGTCGACGGCTCTCATCAAAGGTTGAGTTCTGGTCTTTAGCAGATCGTTTTTGACAGGCCCCGTAGTCTTGGATTTAAGAAGGGCAGTTAAGCAGCATCCTTTCTGTCTTGTTACACAAAGAAATCTGCTTCACATTAAACCGTTTGGAAAAGTCTTTTGAATCGTCATGAAAAGTGCTTTCTGAGGCCAGCAGAACAGACGGCACGGAGGCGAGCCTCTGTGCCGCGTCCCTCATGCCTCTCTGCTCTTGCACGCGGAGAATGGGCCTGCAGGTGTCTGGGGACAGTACCAAGGAACTCAGGTCAGGGAAGTTCACCCTTGAAAACCCCCATAAGACAATTGTCCTTTCTCCTGTCTCTCTCCTGCTCAAGTGTTGAAAACAATGGTGGATAAAACTCGGTGCTCGGAGAGCAACAACAGCAGAGCAGGGCCTTGGGTTTTGGGTGGTGACACTCTTTGAGGCAGCCTGCTGGATCAGGCAGTGTCACTTTGCAACTACTGCTTGCGGTTGCTTATCTCCTGGAAACCAACAGAAGGGAGACCCCAACAGCAGAACCCACAGTGCACCCAGTGTCCTAGCATGGGTCTGGGTGAGTGGGCATGATGAGCAGCTTTCTCCTGAAAATAACAGGACAGCCACACAGAGGAACTTTGGCCACAAGGTTGGGAGCAGAGCATTGACAGGTCACTTGCTACATCTCCTCTCTGGCAGCACTGCCCTGCCTAACACGTGGCCCACTTGTCCACGAGCCTCCAGGAAGGGCATTTTTACATCCTCCCCTGGAAACCCTAGGCAGGTTCTCCAATGCCCACATCCTGGTTTTTTTGTTGGTTTGATTTTTGTTTATCTCTTTTGGTACCAAACTCTAATCCTTCTGCAGCAGTTTAGAACAATGTTCTTTGTTCATTCTTCTGTGGCATCCCGCCTTGCACCACCCTCCGTGTGTGTTTTCCATCTGTCTGAAGATTTTACAGGTAGCCCACCTCAACTTTGCAGTTGAGACGGACAGCCTCGCTTCTCCCGGGGTTCTGTTTGTTTTGCGGAAATCAAAGACACATTTGTTCTGTGTCTTGGGGTATCAGGCCCTGACACGGCCTCTGTGCCCAGCTCTCTCTTAGGACACAAACGCAATATGTTAGTTTTGAGGACCTGATTTTCCATCTGTGAGATGACGTCGTGCACGCTGTCATACCTCCCAGAGCTGGTCTATCTTTCCAAACAAAGGTAGAGAGTGGGCTCTGGATCCTAGGGTGGCACGTCCAAGCAAGCCATCAAGCCATGCGATTGCATGTCGGCAGGAGATTCTTTAAGGAGGCAGCTGAACCCTATTGCATTGGGAAGAGGAAGCAGAAAAATGAACCTTAGGAAGCTTTGGTGTGGCCTCATGTTATCTCACCTGTGCTCACGGGAGGATTTTCAGGAATCTGTTGGGCTATCCTTCTGCTTCACATGCTCTGTGGGCTTTGGGAAATGCACGTCCAGGTGACTACAGCTGCCACCTCCCGGTGAAGGCCTATTGTGCACACGTTCCCACTCTGTCCTCACAGGACCTCTGCAAGCCAGGTGCCACCCGCTCCATTTTTGCTGGTGAGGAAGAGGGGAGAACAGGAGCAAGCGAGTGGCCTCCCCGCACACCCCCATGTGTAGCATAGCTGGATGAGGCCCTGGCAGAAGAGGCAAGACCTGGCAGGTGAAAGGGCACGAGGAAGCTGAGCCAGACATGCCACCTACAACCCTGGGTGGGGTATGCCCTCTGGGTTTCCAGATCGTGCTCTGCAGAGAAGGGGACCCTCCACCTTTGCAAGGGTGAGTGGGGAGAGGGAGGCTGAGGCTCCCCCATCATTCCATCTGAGCCCCTCAGCCTCCGCTTCCACATTGGACTTGGGTACGTGTTTCATCTAAAGCAACGTTCTACTGGTTTAAAAAAAAATAGTGGAAAGTGTCCGCCTGAGGGATGAAGCCGAAGTCCTAGGGTAGCGTGCCGGACCCAAGGCCTGGCCCCATCCTTACCCTGTGCTCCTGTGGGCCGTCACAAAGGGCCCTGCCCCTGCGTCTGCACCTCTGTGCCTGCCCTCCCAGCCTTCCCTGGAAAGTCGGCCTTGGGAGGCTCTCGCTGTCCTGCCTGGGATTAGGTGACGTCTCTCTTTCCGTCCACCATGGTCATATCTAGCTTTGCCGGGTAATGATGACTCCTTTGCTGTCTGAAGGGTGGACTCTCTGGGTTCCAGCTCCAGGCGTGGTCCCAGGACCTGGCACGAAGGGGCAGCCCCGCAGTTGACCGTGTGTGGACATGAGGACCTAAGGTGGCGCACAGACCCGGGGGAATGGCGTGCACTTGCAGTGGGCCTCGTGGGTCCTCCATTCAGGAAGCAGCAAGCGGCCAAACGTGGCTGTTCCCAAACAGGGTGTGGCAAAGGCATTACTGAAACACTCGGTGAGTTTTGCGTGACTTGCCTGTTTTGAGCAAATGCCTACGTTTTAATGTTATTTCTTTCTGAGCATACTTGATGTATTCAAAGGAGGAGGTGATGTCATGGAGAGAAACATTTTGTCCTAAAGTGTTTTTTAAAAAATGTATTAAGTAAAATACATTTAGAATACTTCAATCTTCTGATGCTGGGAAAAGTGAGCCCCGGATAACAGGAAGTATTGTAACACGCGCTGTCAGCTCGTGCTACAAGCTGAGTATCAAACAAAGGTAAAGGATCATAACTTAGAATAAAAATTTTAAAAGCCCCTGCTGAGTCTGGGAATGTCACACGCCCAGTAGCTCATCTGAAGCACTCCGGGAAATGAAAAAGTCACTTTCAGCTGCCGCCCAGGGGGAACACGAGGGCTGGGGGCAAGTTCGGACGCCGCAGCAGGACGGGTCTGACCGGCACGGCGCGCGGAGGAGCAGCCGGCTCACGCTGCTCAGAGACCACGGAGCCTTGGACACCACCCAGGCAAGCCCCCTCCAGGCCAGAGCCTGTGCCCTTCACCTCACAGTTGAGGAAAACGAGACCCAGAGAGCTGAACTGACCAACCCGAGCCAACAAAAAACAGTCAAGGATACCAGGTGCTAAAAAAAAAAAAAAGCCACCGTGTGGGCTGGTGGAACCTCTGCTTCTCCCTCTCTCTGCTTTCTCTTACAAGTGCCCTTGGAAACCAATGGATAGAGAAAGTCATATGTTCAGTTTCTCCTGAAAAAGAACAGCAGCCATCATTCCAGGGTTGGGGAGGGAAGGCACACAGGGTGCCCCACAGCGCCAAGCTCAGAAAGCAGGACGGGGAGGGAGACGTGGTCAGAGAAGCATTTTCCCAAGATCAAAGGAATCTTCTGGAGCCCGGCTGCAGGGGGACACGACAGCGGGAGTCCCTGCAAGTTTGGGGTTCCCGCTGAGACGAGCTCCCGGAGGCGGCTCCGCCACAGGGCTCTGTGCCCTCTGCCCTCCCCCTCCGGGCCTGGTGCAGTAGGGGGGTGCAGAGATGCACAAGACACTCTTGGGGTCCCACAGGGGTGTTTGCTAGCAGAGGATCCAGGAGGCCGGCAGGGTGTGGACACATGGAAATGCTATTTGAAGTCCAGCAGGCAGTTGAAACCATGTGTGACAGGAGTATCTTTCAGGCCCTCCAGGAGCCACCGTCTGGCTCAGTCACCCACTGTTCTCACCTGGCCTGTCCTAGCTGCTCCCAAGTTGCCCCTGGGTCCCTTCTCACACGTGCCCACTGAAATCTGTGGGCACCACAGCCACGCTGGGTTCCTCCTAGAACATCTGACTTGTTTTCACTTCACTGCCTAGAAGCTTCTGCAGCGTCCACATTGTCAAGGAGGCATAGCCCACCTCCTGGTCTGCAGGACACTGCACAGGACGATCCGGCTGCTGGGCTTGGGGGATGCTGGCTGACTCCCCGCAATATAGGGCCCTCCTCTCAGACGTCCGTCTGTCCACAGCACTTCCTCAGCCCTCACAGCCCTGCCCTGAGCCTCTGGGCTCTGCCACTCCCCACCGGCCCCTGTCCGTTTCTTTCCTGCCTCATCTTCTCTCGCAGCCCCTCTGGCTCTGACGGGCGTCTGTGCACAGCGGCTCAGCTTTGGTCGCCGTTCCCTCCGCGGCAGTGCACGGGTTTCCTTCACAGCCCGGCGTGTCCTGTGTCTGTCATCTTTAACTCTTCAGGCGCTTCCATGTCTACTTCCTGCTTTCTCTGGGGCCAAATACCTTTCTTCCTTTTCCCCTTATTTCTAAGTTTTTGGTTTCTGCCCTGCTCTGAACCCCTCAGTTTGCTAGAAAGCTGACTTCCAGGTGACTGGGGTGATGATAACAATGTCATGAATGTATCTGGTTTCTTTCTCCTAGAAGCTCCCGTACATTCCATACATGTGATCTCATTAGCCTCCCAGCATCTCTGCAAACCAGGGGAGTGACAGGTATTTACAGAGAGGGCATGAGCCTGAAGTCATCTCCTCAAGATCACAGGGTGAGTCACGGGTGGCGCAAGGACTTAAATAGAAAGTGCTGGGGTTGCAGTGCGGCTCTTTTTCCACTCAGTTGATTGGCAAAGACTTGTTGCTTTTTTTCCATCGACAAATGGATGTTTACAGCATCCAGATAAGCATGCTCCAAAATCTCCTGTGGCTCAGACGCTGGGACCAGGATAAAATCAGCATTCTCTTGCCTGGTATAATAGGTCCCCCTGCAACAGCTCTTCATCCATGATAGGCCTCCCCACTTTTATCTTCCGCTCACCCATCCTGTCCCTCGGACTCTCTGCTGAGGCTGGATTCTCGTGGCTGCCCCGCTGGCTGCTGTACCGCACTCCTCCCATGGCTTGGGAACGCGGCATGCTTCGCTCTCTTCAAACCTCTGCTCAAATGGCAGGGCCCTTCCCTTCCAGGCTCATTCTCCTTGGCTCCTTAGACCTTTGTGCATGATACCCATGAGATTCACAATCACAAAATACTGTAATTGTTTCTTTCCATGCATTTCGTCATGAAGCTGAGAGCAGAGAACATGCCTTTTCCTCTGCGATTTCAGCTTGAGCAGTGTTCTGCTTATTGCTGTACAAAGTACCCCAAAACTTAGTTGCTTAAAACCACAGTTCTATTTTGCTCACAATTTGTGAGTCAGGAATTTGGGAACAACTGGCTGGGAAGCTCTAGTTTAGGGACTCTTCTAGGGTCAGAGCCAGATGTTATCCAAAGGCTTGGTGGGCTGGCCATGCACAAGGGCTGAAGTGCACGACTGGTGGGTGACACAGGCTGTTGGGTGCAGCTGAGCTGGGGCTGTCAACCACGAGGTGCACCCATGGACACTCTAGCACGGTGGTCTGAAGGCTATCAAACTTCCCACATGGAGGCTGGCTTGCTTTGGAGCTAGGTCCCCAGAGAACCAGGCAGAGGTGTGGCTTTTCCGACTTAGCCATGTAAGTCATGCAGCATCACTTCCACTACATTCTGTTGGTCACCAGTGAACCATGAGGCAAGCCCAGATTCAAGGGTATGAGAATTAGACTTCGCCTTTTGATGAGGAGTGCCAGCATCACCTTGCACAAGAGCACGTGGCAAGAGATATTGTTGCAGACTTCTTTGGAAAATACAACCTGCAAGCGGCATGGTACTTTTGCTTAGTAATTACTCCATACATGATGTTGAATGACCACAAATGAAGTTGGTCTGTGCCCTAGGCACCTGGTGAAAATGCATTATAACAGAGCCGAGTGGTTCCAGCAGGATCCGGGGCAGTCTTTCTCTCTCCTCGCTCTTCAACCACCACGAGAAACTCCAGGATGCTGGTTAGAAAGGCAGATTTCTGGACCCCATGCCAGACTCATCAACCAGAGTCTCTGAGGGTACTGTCAAATGTGTGTATTTTAATCAATCTCCCCACCCCAGGACACCCAGGACAATTCTAAAGTGCTGGCCTGGAAAGTTGGAGGAAAAGTTCCATATGGGGTTGTATTAGTTATCTATTGCTGCATAGAACATTCCTCCAGAGCTTGGTGATTTGAAACAGCACACACATTATCTCATGGTTTCTGTGGGTCTGGAGTCTGCGTGGATGTCTTGACTGGATATCCCTGATGCAGGGTTGCTCACGGGGTTGCCATCAAGGTGTCGGCCCGGGCTGCAGTCGTCTCCAGACTTGCCCCGGGGAGGACCTGCGTCTGAGATCACTCGTGTGTGTGGTTGCCAGCAAGTCCTCGCGTTCTTTCTGGCCGTCGGAGAAACTCATCAGCTCCTGCCACACAGGCAGCTCCCGGTGTGGCAGTGTGCTTAGTAGGGCAGCCAAGCTGCGAAGATGGGTGGGGGGAGAGGGGGGTGGGTGACAGTCTTTTTATAACCTAATCTCAGAGTGACATCTCATCCTTTTGCCATATCCTATTTGTTAGCCTCAGGCTGCAGGTCTGGCCATGCCCACGGGGACGGGACCACTGGAGTGTGAGCAACGGAAGGTAAGACCACTGGGCCGTCCTAGGGGCTGCCGGCCACAGGACACAGAGCCTGGGGTTGGGCACAGACCACCGGGAGTCAGTCGTAGGAAACTAGAGAGACGAGCACAGCAGGCTACAGCTGAGGGCAAACTTAATCGATGCTGGTGACGAGGCACTGAAGGAGTCTGAGCATGAGGAGAACCACAGAAACTGCAATGTCTGAGGTGTTCCCAGAGCCTCACACGACAGAGCAGTCCTGGTGGTGTCTTTCTGAACAGGAGAGGACCAGACCAGGCTGAGACAAGAGAGCAGCCTCATCATTTTATTAGGATTGCTTTCCAGATCAGGGGCAGGAATGTTATGAAAACAAAGACGTAGCTTTGGAGTGTTGAAAACATGCCCCGGCAGTTTCTGTGGCAAAGGAAAGCCATCGCACGTTAAAGCTTGTGGCCGAGGCACCCTTTCCTCAGTCATTGTCTGTTGTGAGACAGTAAAATGAGGTCGAGCTGAAATCCCACCTGACCTCCAGCCTAACAGGAAGAACTGCACACGGCTCCAGAAAGGGGAAGAGGTAGACAGTGAGAGGCAGCACGAGGGACCCAACAGAGCGAGTGCTTCCAAAGACCTGCCCGGCCCCGACCTGCGGGGTTCGGTGCAAGGCTACTTTGAAAGTCGGCACCACCATGAACAATTTTGTGTCCCCAACTTGGAGAGAAGCAGCTCGACACACCACTTGTCAAACTTTCTGCAGAAAAGGGCAGCGGAAAGTGGGGACAGGGAGAGAAAGCTGCAAAAACCAAAATAACCTACCCTGGAAGAAACACAATCTGAGAACAGAAGGCTTCCTGAGTGTTTGGCACTGCGGGGAAAAGAAATAGAGGTATGTGAATTTAGTTGTTAAAAGAAGTCTCATAGATGAGATTTCTTATTAAAGGAAGGCAGAATATGGAAATAAGGAACTGAAACTTAAACCACCACCACTGATAGAGTTAACAAATTAATTTCGAGCGAGAAGAGATGATGCATTTAACTAACGATAGGATTTCCATTTGGGGTACTGGAAGACCAGGTAATTGATCACTACTTCTACTGAAAACAACAACAACAAAAGCCAAGCTATGTTTTATCTATTCATTTCTATTTATAGGCAGCAGATGTTTACACCTATATCCATAAATATCTATATTAATATCTATCTCTCTACAGGTATTAAAGCGCTGAACATATGGCAAGGAATTAACTGACTGCAATCTAAGCAAGTTCTGGAATCAGGCAAATTGAGCCAAGCACTTGGAGCTATTGTCCTCAGGAAGTTTCAGATTCTGGATTCAAGGGTTTAGAGTCCAAGCTACAGTCTTGCTGAGCTCATGGCATTAAGGAAACAAAGTTGTACTGAAGCCCCTAAGGACCTGGTAAACTCACCCCTCAAAGAGACTGTCAAAGACACTAACAAAAAGTACCTTTAACGGTGTCAAAGAATTATTTGCCCTTAACAAAAGCACCGAGATGACCCAGTGTCACAGGTGATTGTTTTAGTGTTTGCTGTAACTGATTGTTTTGGTACATACGAAGTATTTCAGAAAGCACAGAGAAAAGAAGACTAAGAAACTCTTTTTACAGTCATTGTAGCATGATTTTCTTTTTCCAATTACTAAGCGTTATTTGGGCAAGACTATAGCTCACTTTTGTTGTTGTTGTTTCCTTCTTTCTATTTCTCCATATTAAACAATTCTGCTAAGTACCTAAAAGTACATTAAATATACCTAAACATGTAGATCAAGATGATTAAGAAGTTTAAAAAGTGCTAAGCTAGGCAGGAATATCTACTCTATTTACAAATATGGTAAAAAATAAATAAACTTCTCAACCATACAAACTCAAAATGTGTGGGAAATAAAATTTTAAAATCCAAAATCATCTCTGTAGGAGGTACAAATAGAGAGGGAAAAGCAAAATACAAGAGCCTGGAAGAGTGAATGGCCCCGTCGGGAGACCACGCAGAGGCGCGTCTTTGCCGAGGGCCGTGGGTGTCTGCCCAGCCCCTCCACCCGCCCGGACATGGAAGACGCACACATTGGACAGGGCCTGGGTAAACAGTGACGGTACCGACATGGCTCTTTGACATTCTTCTGGCCCATTTTTTTGCCCTTCTCTTGTGCAAATATTAAGGCTCTTTTTGCTTTCAAAGAAATAATTCTGTATCATTAAGTAACCCTAAATGTTTGATGTTACGTCTGTTATATATACACAACAAGCATTCGGTGAATACAAACCTTGCACCAGGAATATGCTACCCACTGAGGCAAATAAGAATCGGTGTCATGGGGACATACGATCACAATGTTAAAAATCGCAGGAGAAAGGCCAACTTGCCCTGTCTACCGCAGGGTACGGAGAGAACAAAGCCCGACTGCCAGATGTCCTTCACCCCTCTCAAGCTCACTCTAGGTGCTCCATGGCTGCCCCTCTGTAGCAAGAACAAACAGCAACAGGACCCCGGAAGCACCGGGATTGTGAAGGGGCTTCACACAGGCTCTGTCTCCCAGGCTTGGGACTTGGTACTGTGAGCGTAGGAAGAACCAGTAGAAAGCATAAGGCAGGGCCATTGCCTTTACTAATCTTACTGACCTTGCTAATTATTATGAATGATAACCTTTCACCAACAAAAGAGGTCACTCCTTGCTTCAATCTGCAGGTTTCAGCAAAGCTCCAACCTTTCTAGAAGGTCCATCATGAGTTGCAAACTTCTCAAGCATTCTCAATCAATATTCAATATTAGGGTCACTTAGGCCCCCAAGGGGGTCCTTATGGTGTGCCTTGCTCCCAGCAGACGGGTCATCTTGGCATGGACAGAGCCCACCCACCTCTTGCCCTCGTGCTCTGAGTTATGTGCACCAGGTCACGAGGGCAGCCTCTGGGCAGATGTCACGGGAGTAGAGGATCCTGCTCAGTGGCCCACAGCTCACTGGCCGCCTCCCCACCGCCACACTCCTCTCCCTCTGAATGCAGCCCAACTGCTTTCGTAAAAGCCTGAAAGTAAGCATCCTTCTACTTCTTGGCCTATTTTGTGATACATCATGCACAATTTTCATTTCTTCTTTTCATCTACTCTTGACTCCCTCCGAACATAAAGCCGAAGGTCATCCAGTTTTAGGCTGATGAAAAATGAGTTCCACGTGTGCATTGTACTTTATCCAACAAGCCACAAAGATTCGGGCATAAGGGTTCCATGGCCAGTGAAAGTGGGTCAGCTGAGGACTGTCCCTTGGCTCACTGACAGCATTGATTTCTACTGGTTAGGACGAGCAGCCGGTGCAGAGGCCAGTTCCTGTGTGTGGTTTCTAACGCCCAGGGGTGGAGCCAGGGCCTATTTCCTAAACTCCTATTCCCAGTGCACACATTGCCCACCATTGCCACATGCAACAGGACCGCTGGCGCCAAGGCGTTGGGTCACCAGAAGGCAAGAATGAGGGAGACAGCGCAGGACAGTGTTCCAAACATTCTAGGGACCCGTCCCATGTTCTGTTTTGTGCCAGTGTGAAGTGGAGACACAGTACAGTGCCCTCAGCCCCTGTAAAGACAAGGGAAAGGAAGAAAACAACTTGGAATCAGGATTGCCACACCCGAGGGGAGACGCCTGTGTGTCTACTCGGCTGTTCTTGCCACCTCGACGATGAAGTGAGCCGACCGGGCGCAGGGACTTGGGCAGTGAAGACGCAACGTGGAAGACAGAGCTAAGGCGGAGACTCCAACCTGGGCGCGTCCCGGCGCTGCGCAGCCCGTGCGGGCTTGCGAGGGTGAGGCGCGGCCTGCGCAGCCCTGGTTTCTCGGCATGTAGCTCTCCTGGCTTCACCGCGTCCACCGCAGTCAGACTCTCCGCGTAGGCACTGCAGTCCTGAGCTGCCCTCCACCCCCAGCTACCGAGTTTATGCCAACAGGGTGCTCGGCGGAGAACCTCTCTGAACAGCCGGGCTGGCAAAGCCAAGCACAGCCGGGAGGGAAGCAGCTCGCGGTTCCAGAGCCCCGCACCGTCTTCACTGAGGACAGGAGACGGAGCAACATCAAAGAAAGGGGCCATTTAAAAACCTTTTTCCTGATGATTGTAACTGTTCCTTTGGGTTAGAAGCAGACTTTGGAAGTGGGGTCACTGCCTGGCCAGGTTCCCTGTTCACGCAATTTCACCGGGACCCAGTGGGTCTCGTCTCCTGCAAATGACAGCCACATTGCGCAGCTGCCAACCTGGAAGCACGCGGCTTCCTGCCAGGCGTGATCATGCACAGTCCGTATTTATGCGAACCAGACAGGGAGAGGGCGGAAGGTCACCCTCCGCCTGGCACCCTGAGGAAGAATGAAGGGCTCACCGTCCAGTGGAGCCTCAAGGCCAAAAGGCCAGCTGGGCCGGGGTATCCCAGAGCGCGCTGAGCCCCGGGAGGCTGAGCGGGGAACTGCTCCGTGACGCGCAAGCTGGCACAGTCAGCGTTCAGGTTGGAGGTTCTGAAATCTCCACCTTAGATGACACGGTGATGTGACCCTGAGTCTGGAGTTTGGAGAGTGACAGTCCCAAGATATGTCTTGGAAACAAGCGTCAGTGGGCAGCCTTGTGTCAACACCACTTCCCAGCCCTCTCCTTCTCCATCCCTCCCTTCAAACACCCCTTGTTTCTTATCTGCTCAGGGAATCAGGGCTTCCCTGCAGTACCCATGTTGTTGGAGCGAAAGAGCAACAGGCATCTGAGTTAAACAGCCATTGAGGACAGGGAGACAGGGTGGGGTAGGTAAGATGCAGCACGGACACAACTGACCAGTCCTCCTAGGTGGGTGTCCAGGCTGCCCTGGAGTGCCCTTGACCTAGTGTCCCTGCCTGGGGCCGAGTTCCACGGAGGAGGACACGCTATCGGGGGGAGGCCCGCGGAGGACTGCCTGCGCACTGACTTCTGAGAGTGCCCCCAGCACAACGATGATGAAGTGTGCGTGTCAGTGTGTGAACGAGAGCTCAGGATTGGAGGATGCTCTGTGTGGCCACTAGCACGGAGGTGCATCTGGCAACAGGGCTCCACCTGCCCATGGGAGGCCGAGGCCAGACCCAGGGCACTCGAGGTGTGGGACGGGAGCATGATTCATTCATATCAGGTTTTGCAAGAAACGTCCAGAGACGTTTCCTGCCCTCACGACACCCTTTTTGGAAATGTTTCTTCATACCCGGCCACTTGTCAGCAGTCACAAAGTGACCTTCGGTCAAACTGTGTGAATGCCAAAGGCTTTTACATTCTGGCAGGAAGAGAGCATAGAAACGTAGCAGCACTGCAAGTGCTTCTGAGCCGGCATGAGCACGCTTCGTGGCCAACGACCCGTGCCCTTGGCAAAACAGAGACATTTTGTACCAGCATGTGCGGAGGCCGGCTCGGCCCACTGTTGTTTGGGAACAATGGGGTCGGAGAGCAGGCCCCTGGGCTCTGCCGGCGTTGCCTCACAGAAGTGTGCTGTGGCTCGAAGCCAACGGGAGGCCTGGGCAACACTATCTGCCTCGCAAGTGTGTTTGCCACAGCTCTACAGAGCGTGAGCGAGGACAGAAATGTCCCTGCTGGGGACCCGACTCCCCTCCCCTTCTCCAGAGCCCCCGGTTCCTGCCCTCCTCACCAGCACACTGTCCCGGGCCACAGGCACGTCTTTCGTCCGTGGACTCTCTCTCCTCTTCCCCTTCTGACAGGGGACCCAGTCGCCTGCACCGTCCCCAGCGGCTGTGTGGCTCGGGTCTGGAGTGGGCTGCTGCTGTCCTCACAGACGCTGCGTGGCTCCTCCCGATGTCAGCCTGGGGCCTCTTGCGGAAGCCCCTGACCCTTCCTGGTCACCCTCCCGGCCTCCCCATGGGGCAGGCACCCGTCCTTTCGTGGCTGTGCCTTGCTCGAGGAGGCCTGCCTGGGATCTTTCTCTCCCACCACTGTCCCTATAAGCGCGAGTCCATCTACAGCCCACCTCCCCGTGCCTGTGCCTGTTTGTCCTCAAAGACCTTCGCCCTCTCCATGGCACTGTGCAGCTCCTCGTGCCTCCCATGGTCCCACTCTCAACCCTGAGCCCACTCCTGCTCTCTGTCCCATCTATAGCAGACTCATTTTGTCCCACATCCCTCGTGCCACAGAGGCTTTGCACAGAAGCCCAGATTTGGAAACGCTGAGGTGCCCGTAAGACACTCGGATGTAGATGCTGAGTGGGTACGTGACCATAGCGTCCCGTTGGAACAGGGACCAAACGTGGACATGGTTTCATCATATCCCCAATGCACACATCATGCTTGGCACTGCACGGGCCCGGCGGACACTGGCTGGAAGAACGAGTTGACTGAGCAGGATTCCCTTGCAGACGCAAGATGCACGCCCGGCTGTGCTGACATGAGCAGGGCCGGGCTCCATGCCCTCACCTTCCTGCGTGGAAGGTCAGAGTGGGCCTTTGGCTAACACCTCCCGCTAGCACCTACAGAATGGAGAGTTCACCTCTGTCCTACGAGACACATTCGAAGTGCAGCTCGGCCCTTCCTGGGGGCCCAGATAGGCACAGGTGTGACTCATGTCAATCTCACAGTGAGGGCCACAGCAGGTGTAGGGCTCAAGCCCTCCACCGGCTCCCTGCGCTTGGCCAGTGAACGAGCCATGGCACGGCTGGGGAAGCTGGCTGTCGCTCTGTCTGCGCAACTCCAGGCCAACTCTGATGTATAAAGGGAAGGACTCACCAGCCACATCGAGGGCAGAGAGTAGGCAGAGCCTCATGGCTGTGGGACAGAGGGTCGAAGAGGAGGCTGCTCGAGTCCCACCTGGGCTCTGACCTGCCGTTCGTCCTTAGCTAAGTCACTTTCTTTCTTTGCGCTTTGGCTTTTCTGATCTGGGCAAACAAGAGTGTACTGTTTCTCCAGACCTCCAAATTCTAAAAGGTGTAGAAACCAAGGAATGCTCAAAAAGGCAGGAGAAGGCTTTAGACAGAGAGATTAATGACAAGAAATGCATGCCAACAGCGGACGTTTCAGTACAAGACGAGGGCACGCACAGACCCGCTGGGCCACAAGCACTTGCACAGTAAAGGAGTCACGAGTACCACAATATTGTGCTCAGGCTTTGGTTTTTCCTCCGTCTGCGATGGCTTCAGTAACAAGTGAGTGTTTGATTCTTGCAGTCTGCCTGTGGGGTTGCCAGGGAGGAGGAGGAGAGTACAAAATATTCAGAGGTGGCCTGTCACTTCATGTCCCTCTCTCAGTGGTGCCCTTTGTAGGGTCATCTAAGCGGGCCCACACAGAGTCTCGGCTGGTGCTGGGGAGAGAAGGGACAGCAGCCACGCTGGTGTCAGTGGCCAGCACTGTCTGTATCTGGCTTAGGTCCCGCTGGGTGTGGGCTTGTCCCCCTCCCCCAGGTAGAGCCCCCAGAGATCCTGCCCGCTGAGAAGCCTCAGAAAGAGTTGATTTCAGCAGCCAACCGACAGGAGACAATGAAAGCCAGATGTGCAGTCGGTGCTGCCACACACACTTTGTGTCCGCGCATGTGCCCGCACGCACACGGATGCGGCGCACCTTCGTCCCACACTAGGCAGCGGCTGTCCAGGACCTGGGCCAAGGATTCAAAAGTCCTGGTGGCCGTCAGAGGGTTCGGAGCCTGAGGCTGCCCTTGGGCACGGGCAGGGCCATAGGGTGCGGGAGTGTGTGGCTGCTCTTCCTGGCTTGGAGCCAGCCTGACTGCGGCCCTGCCCGTGCCCGGCCGCCCCTCCCGCCCACCTGCTCCCAGGCAGCCGGGTCAGGGCACAGTCCCTTCCCCTCCACGTCACCCGGTCTGCACAGGCTGACCCAGAAAAGTGCCTGCTGTTGGTGTTGATGGACATCACACATTAGGACTTCAATTGCAGGCGAGCTTCCCAGGTGCTGTGGCTGTGGTTCCAGATTACCTTAACAAAGCGAATATCGAAATAAAGCAAGGCAAACGAATGTTTTGGTTTCCAGTGCATATAAACTGTCAGCATTCCACATGCCTTTGAGGACCTTTGTCATTCATGGGAGGTTATGTTATACTGTACTGCAGTCTCTTCAGTGCATAGTGAGCTCTCAAGTGTGCAATAGCATTATGTCTAAAGAACAATGACTATAACTCAATTTAAAAATACTTTACTGCTAAAAAAAATGCTAAAGATCATCTGAGCCTTCAGGGAGCCACAATCTTTTTGCTGGGGGAGGGTCCGGCCTCAGTGCTGTGGCTGCCAGAAGAGCAGTGTGCTGGGTGCTGAAGGCTGGGTGCCTGCGGCCATTTCTTAAAATGAGACAACAGTGCAGTCGGCCTCATCAGCGGACTCTTCCTTTTGTGAAAGATTTCTCTGCAGCATGCGATGCTGTTTGATAGCATTTTACCCACAGAACTTCTTTCAAAATTGGAGCCAGTCCTCTCCAATCCTGCCGCCGCTTTGTTAACTAAGTTTATAAAATGTCCTAATTCATTTTGTTGTCACTTCAACGATGTTCACGGCATCTTCACCAGGAGTGAAACCCGTCTCAAGAAACCACTGTCTTTGCTCACCCGTAAGAAGCGGCTCTTCATCCACACAGTTGGGTCACGAGACTGCGGCAGTTTGGTCACGTCTTCAGGCTCCACCTCTAATTCTAGTTCTCTGGCTATTTCCACCCGCCTGCAGTTACTTCCTGCCCCGAAGTCTTGAACCCCTCAGTCGTCCATGGGGGCTGGCATCAGCTTCTTCCACACTCCTGCTAATGTTGGCGTGTCGCCCTCCCCCCGCGAATCATGTGTGTTCTTAACGGCATCTAGAATGGGGGCTCCTTCCCAGAAGGCTAACCCTCTGAAGGTTTATTTCTAAGTTGTCGTTAAATAGAATCACAACCGTGTCCAGCTGGGAACCCCTGCCTTGCTGCGTGGGTTATGCTGTTAGAAAAGGAGGAGGAATTTGCCCAGGAATCCTGTTGTTTCAGGAAGACTGTGACAGCGGGAAGACCCACTGTCCAGAGCCTTGGAGTCCCTGCTGGCTACCCCGTGGTGGTCACTGTCACCATGACCACCCAAGGAGCACCTATGTCCCCCAGACACTCTCCAGTGGTGGAGACCTCTGGGAGAAAACCACCTGGCACTCTTGCCTCGGATCTCCAGGGGGGCAGCCCAGGGGGTCTTTGGAACGTAGGCTGCGGAGGGCAAAGGTTGGGAAAGCTTGTGGGAGGCCAAAATCTGAGTGTCTGCCTCTGCCCATTTTGTAAGAAGGACCCTGTGGTGATACACAAGAGCTCTCTGTCAATCCAGGCCTACCCAGGACAAGCGGGAAGGCCACCTGGTTCACAAGGGTGGCCGAGTGGATGCCAGGCCCAGCCCCCTTCCTGCGGAGGGCCGTGGTTCTTGGTTCCACGCTGTGCTGTTCTGCGCTCAGTTTGGTTAAGTTGAAAACCGGTCTCCTGGAATCCCCTTCCTCATGTGGCTTGGGGGAGAGGTGGCCAAAAGTGGACACTGGCCTGAGGCCTGGAAGCAGGACTGGAGCAGCATGTCTCTGGCGGACAGCTACGGTGGGGGCCGGTGTGCCTAGCTGGTCTCTGCTCTCCTTTCCTCTGTGCCTGGCTGTGCCCCCACCTGGCAGCCCCAGGCCACCCAGACATCCATTACCCAATGGTGGTAGCTGCACAGAGGCAACCGCTTCCCACAGACTCCCCACCAGTGTCCTTTCTTGGCCTCACTCTGGCGGCTAGGCATGCCAGCTTTCCAGACTTCCCTGCAAGCTCTGATGTGGCCATCCAGGCCAGTGGTCTAAGAGGTCTGGTGGTGACTCTCCTAAGTCTCCAGTGTCCCCTTCGTGCCTTTACTTCCCCAGCTTCTCCCCCACATGAGTGAGTCCTGGTACCTGTAAGACCCCTTATTCCACAGCACACATGGGGGCTGAGCTTTCTTGGTGACACCCTGACAGATGCAGATCCACCCCACCAAAGGACCAGAGAACTGTGGGTTATCTCCAACCAGTGCTCTAGGATGCACACTCCCTGCTGTCCTCTGCTCCAGCGTTCCCAAAGCAAGCACCCAAACCGCAGCTCTTCCCGGGTGGGTGCCCTGCTTCGACTCCTCTTGCCCACACACTTGTGTGGCTCACGCTCCCTAGGTCTCTGCCCGGTCGCAGTCGACTAGAGCTGGCCCAGAGATGTCTTCACTTCCCCATGGCCCGAAGGTCTTGCAGGACACAGAGCTGCCCACACACTGCAAGCCAAGGAAGGCCCCGGGCCCTCCTGTCTGCAGCCCTGCTGCAGGGCAGTTCCCACGCCCTGTGCAGCTGTCCTGCTGTGCACCCCACCCTCGCCAACCCGCTGGAGCAGCCAACCTCCGTGGTCTCCTTGGGGTCTTTAAAAAGATTCATTTTATTAACATTTCAAAACAGGTTTGAATTTAAAAAACATTGAGCATTTCAAAGGTCTGGGGTTTCACCCCATTTGATCTGACGTAGTCTGAAAGGACACTTTGCCTAAAGGATGCTTCATTTAATGTTATTCCGAGGCTTTGCTGCAATGTTAACCAGAGGAAAACGAAGTCTGTCCACTGTCACTCTGCAGCGGGGGAGAGGTGGCCGGGACCCAGACGCCCTAAACCCCGCAGGAGCCGGAACGCAGCACATCCCACGAAACACACCCATTGCTGGCGGAAGAGGCGTCAGGACTCTATCTCATCCCCTAACCTGGTGGATTCAGGCACAAAACCTGCCCTGCGCCTGTGCAAGTCCCTGCTCCTGGCATGAGTCTCCAGCTGGGCTGCTCCAGCCGACCAGCGAGCCGTTCACCATCCCTCTACTCCGCCTGCCCGGGTGCCCGCCGCACACCACTGGCCTGGAGCAGCCCTGCTTCCTAAGGCAGGTCTGGGAGGGGCCAGCTGGAGGGCCAGTGAGCGGAGACCTCGTGTCCCCATAAAGGTCCTTCTGGCCCTGACTCATGTCGCCTCTGTCCTCGGTGGGAGGGCAGTCAGGGGATGTCACCGCTGAGAACACCAAGTAGGAGGGTTTGAAGAGAGCCACTTGGGAAGGCTGCAGGGTGATGCCATGTGGAGTGTGGGTGTGCAGACCCCTAAACGCAGAGGGGAGGGCGGGGGGTGGTACCGTGAGACTCTCCCTACTGAAATGCACAGTCAAACTCTCCGTTGTGCTAGGAGCTGGAGTTTTTTGACAGCTGCTATCAATCCAGGCCCTTGCTGGGGAGCAGAAGCCTGATTCACCCGGCAGAGACATGCTGCTTCCACTCTCACCCCCTGATAGGTGCTCCTGGGCCCGGGTAGCCTCCTCAGGGAGGGGCACTGCTGTCCCCACCCACCTCGGAATGAGGAGGTTAGGTAGGAGGGCCCTACGCTTCCTGCCACCGACGCATTTCCAAAGAGATGGTGGCAGATGGGGAGGTGTGGCTCCAAGGAACTAGAAGGTTCCCTCCAAGTTTTGAGAACATAAATGAAAAACTCCGTGGGCTGGTCTCACTCACAAAAAGTCAACACAAAATCCTGCCAGAAAGCCTTTCCCTTTCTGTGTGTACACGCTCTTCCACCTGCCTTTCTGCTGTGAAATTGTGTTTCTGTTTTTAGCAAAGTACGTCCACACGGTGAAATCAAAGAGTTCTAAGTAGATTATGTGAGAAGAGTGTTGGGCCCAATGCCCAAACCTGCCCTACTTCCTAGAGGAAAGCTTTCTCAACTTTTAAAGATGTTTTTCCTGGTATTTATTTCTGTATATCTCTGTAATCTGCTATTCTGCTATTTCTTGATTATTCCGTATTTCAGAGCATCTGGCTGACTCTGTGAAGGGAGGTGAGAAGTCTGTCCTCGCACATCACCCCAGCTGCAGCCGCCCGCCCCAACCAGAGCCCACATCGCGGACGTGAGCCCAGCGCCACGGCCAGCATGGCTCTCTCGCGCCATCCTGGCGTGTGTTTGTTTTCCCAGGACTTACAAATTGCCCTGTACTTTTATTTGCTCAGTTTTCCATGTACTTCTTGCTAACATTTCTAAAAGATTTAACACATCTGTTAAGCGCCTTTAAACATTTTTAGGCATTCAAATTCGGTAGCTTCTTTTCTTAGAGACTTCGAGCCTTCCTCTTCTCTCTCTTGTGTGGGGTTCTCTGTTTGCAGAATTCCTTGGTATCTAGTTTTCTCCTTTATTTTACTGAAGTGCATTATCTAGTAGTTTTCAAAAAGTGAGTTCAGGGGAAAGATAGATGGATAGTTAGACGATAGATGAGCAGACTACACAGATGGATGGATGATTAGATGGATGGTGGGTAGGTGGGTGATAAATAGATCAATCTTCCCTTCATGTCTAAAAATATCTGTATTCTCCTTTCCCTCTGGACCAACACGTAGCAATTCTCTTTTAATAGCATATTGTTCTTCTTCTACAGATGTGACACCATCTTTCCTCTCTGATCATGCGAGTTCCTGGTTTTCGATTCTGTAACTCACTGGTTATGTGTGTTTCCTCTGCACATCTGCTTTCTGGTTTTGCTCGTTTGGGTCTCTGTCTTTCATGGAAAGACTTTCTCTGTGGCGTCCGGTGATCTTTGGCTGTCCGTTCATGTTTCGGAGGGGGACGTTAAAGTACTGATCAGAATTTGGGAGTCGGGGAGGTCCTGCAGACTGGTGCCATGAGATCCACACTCAACAAAGGAACCACCAAATGCCAACACCCGGTGATATTTTCTGCGGGAATTTCTAACTTTCCCCAAAGAGTCCTCCCCACTTCTCCCCAGGTGAGGGCAGAGTGGGCCTGGCCACTGTCTCTGTGAAAGTAGAGCAGGGGAGGGGGCTCAGGGTCCCAGAGCTCAGGAGGCTGGCTTTCACATAATCTGTCTCCTCAGCCCCAAATCTCTCCCCAGCCCTCGCTCCGTCTGCCGTCCCTGACCCAGTGGGGATTCTCTGTTCCTCCAGCAAGTAAACATCCCATCTAGTCACAGACTGAAAGATGTTCCCCCCAAAATCCATAAGTTAAAACCCTGCCCCCCAGCCCCCCAGAGTGGAGTGGATTTGAGATAGGGCCCTCACAAACGCGATGAGTTAGACGACGTTAATTGGATGGGCCCTGATCCCATATGACTAGTGTCCTTATCAAAAGGGAAACTGCGCACAGCTACACGTGCACAGGAAAAGGACACCATGGGAAGGTGGCGCTTCGCTGCCACAAGCCAAGGCACTAGCAGGAGGCAGGAGAGAGGCCTCGGGAGATACTTCATGGGGCCTTCGGAGAGAGCACAGCCCAGCCGCCGCCTCAATCTTGGACTTCCGGCCTCCAGGACACTAAACTCCTGTTGTTCTAAGCCAGCAGTGTAAACTAACACTTCCTGTGGAGGAGTGTGTCCCAGCAGTCACGAGCCACGCAGACTCAGAGAGGACACTGCGGAGCCACAGGCCCCCAGGCAGATGCTCCCATGGCCTGCCGAGAGCTCTGGGCCCCACTCCCCGCTGACGGCCTGGCACCTCCCAGGGGGTGGGGGGGACGGACACGCCTGGTCGGATCTGCTCACCTGGGTCACCTACAGAATGTGTGAAGGCCCCTTGCCCCCGGTTAGCCCTGCTCTTTCTCTCTGTGGGTTAATAAGGTTTGTATTCCTTTCCTGTCACTTTGGAGGGGCTGACAGGGGTGGAACTGAGTGTGGTGACCCTGCTCCCCAGCCGGAGTCTCCTCCTGGCTTGGTAAGCAAAGCGTCCACTTAGTTAGAAGTCTCTCCGCCTCGGTAGGGCGTCACCTTCCCACAGAGAGAAAGGGCAGCGGCCTAACGGGTGCGGTAGTAACGATCAGAGGCTGGGCGGGAGCAGCAGCTCTTAATCACAGATGGTTTTGACACACCTCACGAACTCCTGGATACCCCGCTCCAGGGGTGAAGCTCTATGCCCCTCCCGTCAAGTGTGGGTGGGACTTAGCGACCAGCTTCTAACAAATACATTGAAAAGGAAAGATAGTCACTCGGCAGTGCAGAGAGGTGGCAGACGCCACCTGGACCAGGAGATCAAGGTCAACGTCCCAGGAAGGAGTCATGTCCATGTCACCTGTGCCCCAACGTGGGGTGCTGAGAGGGGCCCTCCACCCCTGTGGTGTTCTCTCAAAGTCCATAATCATGGTTCAATCAGAGAAAACGTCAGACTAGCTCAGATGGAGGGAAATCCTACCAAACAACTGGCCAGTACTCTTCCAAAACGTGAAGGTATAAGAGACAAGGAAAGATCACAGATTGAGGAGCTGTCGTGGAGTGGAGGACCAACAAGTCATGACAGCTGAATGCAACGTGGGATCCTGATCGGATCCTGGAACAGAAAAAGGGAGTGAGTGGACAGTGGGGAAACTCAAAGTCTGCAGCTTAGCTAACAGCATTTCCCAATAATGACTTCTCACATGTGACAATGGAAGGAAGTGTATATGGAAGTTCTGTCCTTGCAACTCTCTGGTAAATCCAAAATTATTTCAAACCTAAAATTAGGAAAATAACCATAAACTCAAACTCTCAAAGCTATGCTTCGATTTGATTTGATTCATCCCACGTAGCTGGTCCCTTGTCAGCCCAGCACCGCCTCCCCCCGATGTCCCTCTCCAGACCCCTCCCTGACCCGCCGTGGGTTTCTCAGCCGCTATTTGGGGCCCCGTGGGTGCTAATCTTCCTCTCATGCAGCTCCCGACACCCTCTCCACCCTTCACGGCTGGACTCCGCGTTAGGGGACGTCCCTGGGAGTCTTCCTCGCACCACAGTGGTTGCCCTGCCCGGCCACGGGGCCCGTCTCTGGACACGCCGCTGCTGCCTCCACCCCTCCCAGAGAGGCTTTACCCACCAGCTCTCGGCTCTGGGGCCGCCTCCTGCAGGCTCCTGGGTTCTTTTTCCTTCCTGTCCTCTCTGAGCGTCGTGTTCACTGAGACATTCATTTCTTATTTCTGCCTCCCGCACAAACCCCCAGCTCCATGAAAACATGGGTGACACCCACTGTCTTCACCAGCACCCCCTTCACCCTCCCACCTCCTGGCAGGACTTGAAGGAGCAACTGGCCCATCAGGGACACTCACAAATGTGTTGACTGGACGAATGGCCACACTGAGGACGGGGAAGGAGGCTGGTACGTCCCCTCATTCTGCTCTCACCAGAAAGTGGGTCCCTCCTAGGAGAAGCCTTTCTGGCTTTGCTTCAGGATCCCTTTGATGGTGTGGGTCAGGGACTGACCAAGAAAACGGGCTAAAGTGCAGGGGAGTGTGTGTGGTGTGTGTGTGGTGTGTGTGCACATGTGTGTGTGTGGTATGTGTAGGGTGTGTGTACATATATGTGTGGTGTCTATGCATGTGTGTGTGATGTTTGTGTGCTGTTGTGGCATGTATACTGTGTATGTGCACATGTGTGCATGTGTGTGTGGTGTGTATGGCGTGTGTTTGCGTGTGTGTGTGATGTGTATGCTGTTGTGGCATATGTACTGTGTATGCACACATGTGTGCTTGTGTGTGCAGTATGTATGGTGTATGTTTGCATGTGTGTGTGATATGTATGCTGTTGTGGCATGTGTACTGTGTATGCACACATGTGTTCTTGTGTGTATGTTGTGTTTGTGTGTGTGATGTGTATGCTGTTTTGGTGTGTGTACTATGTGTGCATGTATATGTGGTATATGTGTACTGTCATGGCATGTGTACTGTGTATGCACACATGTATGTGTGTGGTATGTGTGGTGTGTGTGTACATTATGTCTGTGTGAAGTACATGCAGCTGTGTGTGTGCTGTGAATGCACATGTGTGTGAGCACACACAAGTCTTTGACTTGGACTCAGTCAAAGAAGAGTTAATGAGAAATCCTTGGAGGCCAGGGCCTTCCCCAGAGACCTCTAAGGAGAGGGACAGGCAGGCCGGGTGACAGACACCAACACTCTCCAGTGTGGCAGGCATCTCTGTCCCCCACTTCCAGCTGCACTTGACATAACTCAGCCAGGGGTGAAGCACTCGGGCGTCGTCAAAAATGAGGGGCCAGAGCAGACAAACAGGCAGCCATCTGCAGCGCCTGAAGACACGCTCACAACACGTCCTGTCTGGAGAGGAAGGGGCTGAGGACACCCAGAGAAAAGGGCTTTTTCTCAGGAGCACTGGTGAACTGTGTCCTTGTTCATTGCAAACTGCCTTTGTGGAATGTTCTGGATAGCCGAGCAGGCAAGGGTAATCAAAAGATAATACAGTTACTGTACGTGTTGGCCACTTTTTAAAAGCTTAGTAAAATAAAACGTTTATGCTGAACAATATCTTGATGATAGTTCAATCTGTTTACCATTCAGAATCCTACCCATGCCTTGTAATGGCAGAAGGGTATTATTATGAACATTATTAAGAACAAAGACTAGCAAAAATTCCAGGAGAGATGGGAGGGCACACTAGTTTAGCTACAATGTACTGAGAACAGCAATGCATTTGCACATCAGGCTAAAAGGGTAAAGTTTATTTCTTGAAATTAAATATTGCTTGGATATTGTCCCCTTGAAAACAGAAAACCTAAATCTCAAGAAGAAAATATTTGTTTTTCAGTTTTAAAAGCAGAACCCCTAAAGTAGAAGGATGTGGTGTTTCCATATTGAAAACTCTCGCATGCAATCAGAAATAAATGTACCTGGCACTTCCTGCTGCCATGGAAACACCGTTTCTTTGAGAAAGACAGCAAGAAGAAGGCAGACACAGTCACGTCTCTGAATGACTCCCCTCTTCTTAACGGGGACCCATGAACATGGCTCCCCAGGCCCCCTTCTTGCCCACCCCACGTCCCTGTGGCACCCTGGGCTTCATTTGGTGGACTCTTGGACCCTTGACGGGTTATTTTTGATGGTAGTCCTCCTGCTGCCACTCACAAGGACAGTTGGAAGCCATGGACAGGGTGAGAATGAGAGCACCGGCGTGTGCAGAGCCGCCCTGCAGCCTCAGAGGCGGCTGCCATCGGAGAAGGGACTCAGACACGCACCCTCACCCCAGGCCTCCAAAGCAGGGATCCCTCTGCACGCCCGTCCTGCCACCTAAAGACAGTGCCCTCGAACACCTCATGTGCATGGTCACCAAATCGCAGGCTGGCTGAGAGGGCCAAGTCCCCTGTCATTCCTCTCCTGCTTCGCCAGGATTGAAGTGCTCTGTCCCCGAGCAGCATGGCAGTTGTCCCCAAAAGCAGGATAGAACTTGGTCGGAAGCCTTGTTTCGGGGACGCTGCCGGAGGGTGTCTGCGAATGTGGCGCCTGCGCGAGGAGAGTGGCAGCTGCCAGCAGGAACAGCTTCGGCCGCCCAGTCTGGCGTCACGAGGTAGGTGACCTATTTTTCATGCCACTTGCCCAGCATCTGTTCACAAAAGATGTTTCTTGAATGAATGTTGGAAAAGTGGGAGTTCACAGTAAGAGGCCCTATCCCTCTGTCCCTGTGGCACTTCCAACACTCTAGGAACAAGGCCAAATTCATTTGCTTGGGCCACCAGGAAGAAAAATCCCTAGACTGCATGGCTTAAATGACACACATTTATTTTCTCACGGATCTGGACGCTAGAAGTCCCAGGTCAAGGTGGCAGCAGGTTGGGTTCTGGTGAGGGCTCTCTTCCTGGCTTGCAGACGGCTGCCTTCTTGCAGTGCTCCCCCTGACCGGGGGAGGGGAGAAGAGGGAGAAGGGGAGGGGGAGAGAGATGGAGAGGGAGGGGGAGAGCTCTCTGATTTTTCCCATAAGGACACCTACCCCGTCGTGAGGGCCCCACCCTCCTGACCCCATTTAACCGTAGTTACCTCCTAAAGACCATACCTGAGGACACAGTCACATGGGGGCTCAGGGATTCAACGCAGGAACTTGAGGGACACAATTCAGTCCATAGCAGAGGTCTACGATGCCTGCTCTGACTGACACTGTTAAATGCACCCCTTTCTCTACTCAGCCTCACCCGGGCACTGCGCTGCCTGCTCTCCTGACCCACCTCTGGCTCCTCCTCGCTTCCACCAGTCACCACCCTTCCAGCCCAGCTCCCAGCTGCCTCCCGCCAGGTGGCCCTGCTCTAACACGTGGCTTCACTGACGATGGTCCTGGCACCTAGAGAAATGACCAGCTCTGGAGTCGGAGCAGCCTCAGCGTGAATCCCAGCTCTGCCGCCTTCTAACTGTGATCTTGGCCGCGTTCGCATCCCCTCGCCCCAGCTTCTGTGCAGCAGAGTGGGTAGAATGTGCTCCCCATCCGTCCATCCGATCCAGCCTTCTCCCCTCCCCCTCCTCCCGCCCCGCCCCCACAGTCCTCAGCCACTTCTCCCCGCCCGTTTTATTTAGCAGGTGTTTGGATTTGTCATCACTGCCTTGCTTTTCTAGTTTTTACTGCATACACATGCATCTCTCAAAATATGTATTGATTAATTTTGCATGTTTCCAACTTGAAAAAGAATGGTGGTGCAGAGACACGTTGCTCTGTGACACTGTCGACTGCCCCATTTGTCTGTATTTTTATCCTATTTCGGTGCGTGGACACGTCGATCTCACTGCTTGTGGGTATAACAAGCCTTCTGCATAGAGTGGAAGTCTACTTTACAGAGGTCTTGGCCCTTCTCTCCAATTGCCTGTGGGCAGGTCTGCTTGCTAGGAGAAGCAAGGGCTGCCCCAGGGACGGGCTTACGGTCCAGCAGGGGAACCGAGACGTGGCCAGAGAGTCAGGGTCCGGAGAATTCTGCAGGAGGCTCTAGGAAGGGGCTTTGGCAGCCCAGCGGGGAGACGCCCCAGCGCTGCAGCTGCAGGGCTGGGTGGGGGTGGTGCCCAGGCGAGAGCGGGAGTAGAGGAGGGGTGCGGTGCAGAAGAGGACTGCACAGGCGCAGGCCGAGGGCACTGGAGCCCGGGACGTGGGGTGAAGGTGCCAACCGGGCTGGCTGCATTTGGGGCCTAACAGTCGAGGAGGCAGGAGCCCATGAGCTGTGTGGCGCAGTCCATCCCCTGCACGGGGCTGCGGCGGGGCACAGGCCCGCAGAGGTGGGGTTGGGGGAAGGAGCCCGCCCGCTGGGGAGGGGAGGCGCTCCCACCCTCAGCCGATCCCTCCGCTTGCTGTTGGTTGTGCTCTTCTGCGTGCCAGACACACCCACACCGACCATGTCCTTAGCGCTCTCCGAAGCCTCCCCATTAAGTACAGAATTATTCTCCTCCCCACCTCGGGGACACATAAGCCAAGGCTAAACGTCATTCCTTCTGCGACTCAGGCCCACACGGGCAAATGGTAGACCTAGGAATGGATCTGAGCTGGAGTCCCCGCCTCTCCTGGCGATGCCCCTCTGGCGCAGAAAGAGGGATGGGTCTGCGAGATGTTAAGGGTGACGCAGACCGGGCGTGGCCACTGGCGGGGAGGAAGGCGGGGAGGCTGGGCCCGGGGAGGTGCTCCTGCTCCTGCTCCAGGGTGGGGGTGGTGAGAGAACACGGTGGTGAACTTGAGGGGCCGGAAGGCTTGTCTGTTAAAACATCTTTACAGGGACGAAACAGTAGTTCTGAGTTCAAAGCAGAATCTGAGTGCGAGATATGAATGAGCTCCGCCTCCTCCCCACCGGGGCAGCGTGCTCTCTGGTGCCAGGGAGGGGACGGGATTCTCACAGACCCACCCCAGCCCACCCTGTGAGATCGGCTCTGTCCCCCTTTCATTCATTCCACAGTGTGTCCTCACCTCCCTGCGCCGGGCACTGCCCTGGGACCAGGGTGTGGCAGCCAGTGAGGTGGGCTGGGGGCTCCCACTGCGGGCTGCGCAGTGAGCGACCGTGGCTGAGACTTTCTGCAGCGCTGTCAGGAAAGGCCGCCCCGAAGCCGTGAGACCAAATGAAGGGGGGCGCCAGCCATGGAAGACCCTGTGGGAAGAGCACGGCACGCACGGATAGCTGAGGGCAACGCCCCTGCGGCAGGTCCTGTCTTGCAGAGTCCAGGGAGCAGAGAGGGCGCCAGTGGGCGTGAGGGCGCAGGCAGGCCCCGGCGGTGACAGGACCAGGCTGGGGAGGAGGCAGGGCCTTGCGGTTTGATTTTATTCCGGGGTCATGGGAAGCCCTAGGTTTGCGCAGCAGACATGATTGGAGAGATGCAAGTAAGAGCCGGTTAGTCAGCAGACCAGCAGCAGTCCAGGCGAGAAATGGCCGTCGCCGAAACCGGAACGGCAGTGTGGAAGACGGGGAATGTGGACCGACTCGGGAGGTGTTTCAGAGGTAGGCTGGGGGCGGTGATGCTACAGCCACGGAACCGAGGAGCCCAGGCGAGGTCCTGGCCGCGGTGTGGCGCATCCTGGCGCCAGTCTCACGGTCGTGCCCATCGCTGGCATTTTGACAGCATCTGTAACTGGGCACGCCTCATCCGTGTGTCACACTTACACACTTGTGTCATGTGAGAACATTTGCATGCTCTTCTGAACAAACCAAATACTTCACAATTGCCTTTTCGAGAAATCTGAGGTATGACAAGACTAAATGCCAAACTGCTCGTGATGGTTCTAGCCTGAGGCGGAGGGATGAGAAGGTCAGGGGAACTGGACCGCTGGACACACACTCTAAGTTGATTTATTCTTTCTTGGTTAACTTGAAACACAGGTGACGGCAAAAAACGTGAGTTTTAGAAAAAGACACAATGAATGCTAAGTCCCATCAGTCATGACTGGTGTCAAGGCCACCACTGAAGTTGTCTGAGAGCAGGCTCTCCGTGGGTCCCAGAGGGTCGCAGCCGGGATGGTGCGGGCCCACTGTGGGCCTGCCGCCCCGCTACCTGCCTTAGTAAGCAGGACGGGCTCTAAGGGCCAATGCATTACTGTAGGTCGCATCACAGCAAGTCAACAGGACACTTTAGTTTTAAAAATCTGGAGTAGTACAAATATTTTCCAAGCCCCAAATGGTGGAGAACAGTGAAGGTTTTCTACATCTGTGGCTGTAAAAGGAAAACACGGATAAACCCCTGCTCACCTGGCACACCACCTGCACGTCTAGTAGCAGGGCTGAGGCGGGGGCCGTGGCAGATAACTCCTAGCATCGTGGGAACCAAACACGGAAGGGAGCTCGAGTCACGGAACCCAACCCTGTCATTTTACGTGGGATGAAAAGGTGGCTCAGACCCCGACCCCTTATTTAGTAGGAGACACTTGCGGCAGATGGGAGAGGAACCCAGACTTGAATTCATGCTATCACCAAGTTCACACGACTATTGAGTACAAGAGAAATTGGAAAGAACTCACTCACAGACTGTGTGAGGCCTCCCCCGAATTAATCATTCTGGCATTTTTTCCTTATTTAGGAAAGAAAACCAGAACATTTTCCCAAAAAAGTCCATAAATTTTCCAGGCAGCCTCAGTACAGGAACCTGCTCCATGAATTCCTCATTTACGCAGAGCCCGGGAGAATTCAGCAGTGGAAAAGAGCAGACACACCCAGGGACTTGTCCTGTGGAAAGAAAATTCAAAAGGCATGAGGTCACACCCTGATCGGGCTGCAGTGAGAACAATCAGAACAGGGGACTGGGGCCTGCCCTGGGGAGTCCTGCTGTCCTAGTGCCGATGCACAGAGATGGCATGGGGCACGGGCCTGGACCTCTCCGCACAGCCATCCACGGATGCGGTCCAAGGTGCTGCGGTCCAGTTCAGAAAACACGTGGTGGGTCATGTGATGTTGGAAAGTAATAAGAAACATATGTCTGTTCTCTGCCCTGGCTCCTGGCGCAAGTTCCTAAAGCCCGTGGAGTCTCCAGAGGGATAAGAGTGTCTTTGGGCGCTGATGAGGTGACTGCAGCTGGGCCTCCAGCAGCTTCAGGAGGGGCTGAAGGTTGAGTCGATCACCAAAGGCCTGGGATCTAATCGGCCGTGCGTGTAATGAGCCTCCACAGCAACCCAGAAAGGCGGGCTCCGGGAGTCCGGGTGGCTCCGTAAGCGGAGGTGCCTGGAGGGCGGCGCACGTGGACAGGGCGCGGGGGCTCCCTGCCTCCCTCGGTGCGTCGCGTCCCGTGCTGTCCACCTGCAGCCTGCGCGATATCCTCTGTGTTAAGTGGGCAGATGTGAGCACAGCGTTTCCTTGAGCTCTGTGAGCTGCTCCAGCAGATTAATCAAGCCCAAGGAGGGGGTGGTTGTGGGAACCCCAGTTTATAGCTAGGCCATCGAAGCTATAGTTGGCAACTTGTTACCTGCGACTGGCATCTGAAGGGGGCAGTCTTGTGGGACTGCGCCTCAGATCTGTGGGATCTGACACTGTCTCCAGGCAGGCACTGAACTGAACGTGTAAGAGCCGGTGTGAACACAGGACGCGCAGCCGGTGTCCGCAGGAGGCTTGCTTGCGTGTGGGACCCACTCCCATGCCATATCTGGTGTCGGAAGTGAGTGGCGAGTGGTGTGTGAGAGGGAAAAGACAGTCTGTTTTTACTTCAGAGGGGACCTTCCTAGACATGATTAGGAAACCAAGAAATCATGCAGGAAAAAACTGATATTTTTATTTAAAATTTTAATATTATAAATAAGTTAAAATGTTTAAAATTTGATAACTCTTTACATCAAAAACCAATAAACAAAACATTTTTTAAAAAGCGAGACTGAAAAGCATTCTTACACATTTAACAGGGAGGGAGCTGGTGGAATCGGTGCACACACTCCTATAAATTCAAGAGACGGGGGCGGGGGAGAAACACACAGACTCACAGAAGGGTTAACCCACGGCCGGTTAACCTGTGCAAGGAGGTTCAAAATAAAGCAATAATGAGGAATCGGTTTTTGGTTAGTCAGACTGGCAAATATGTTCAACATTTTCACAGCTGAGGGGTGGCGAGAGTGTGCGAAAGCCGGTCTCTCACACACTATCAATGGGAAAATCAATTCTTGTAACTTTTCAGGAAGTAAACGGACAGAATTTAATAAAGTCTTCTGACCCAGCAGTCCTACTTCTAGAAAGCTCTACTGTAGAAATACAAGCAGCCATTTATAAAAAATAACTACGGATGGTCAGTGCATTAATATTGTCCATAGCAAGATCCTGGCAGCGACAAAGTGACTCTCCAGGGATGATTACTGCATGGATATGACATGTCCAATTTACATTATGAGAGATTATTTAATCGGTTTAAAAAAAAAAAGTAAGAAAGACTTATATGGATTGAACTGGAAAGATTTGCACAATATTTTTTTTTCTTGAGGTGGGGTCTTGCTGTGTTGCCCAGGCTGGAGTGCAGTGGCCCCATCACAGTTCACTGCAGCCTCGAAATCCTGGGTTCAAGTGATCCTCCTGCTTCAGCCTCCCAAGTAGCGGGGACTACAGTGTGCGCCACTGCAGGCATCCCACAATATTTTTAAGTGGGAAGAAAAGTCTTACAACAATATATATCAAATGTTTCTATTTTGCGAAGGAATAAAAATATCAAAAACTGTGACGCCTGCATCGTCTATGCTATGTTGCTTTTACAATTCAAGATATAAAAGAAAATATCTCTTGAGCAAAAGCAATCACTGATATATATGAATAGAAAAACTAGGGGTTTGGATTATGTTGTTCTTTTTGCCTATAGACATTCATAAACATATCTACAATGAAAAGATAATACTTTTGGAAAAAGAAAGCAGTTAGTGTACCTGTAAACCAGCAAAACAAAGGATTCATTTTCTACACTGGAAAGTGGCATCTGCTGCTACTTCCTGGTGCTGGCAGGCAGAGGACATTTCTGTCCCATGACCAGGTGCCATGCCACGGGATGAGGGTGGTCGAGGGCAGGTGTCCCCATTCAGTCACTCACTTTCCTCAGCCAACGGTCCGCAGACACCATGCTGGTCACCTTGAGGGCTGCCAAGTGGTGTGTGCATCCTCATGGTGTTGCACAGCTGACCCTGCCCTTGGGCAGCTGACAGGACAAGCAGCCCCTTCCAGACGCTTCTGAGTGGCCTCACCATTAGAGACGAGGTAGCTGCGCTTCTTTTGAACGGCCCTCCCCTGCCGCAGCAGCGACGGCCAGCTGGGTTGGGGGCCTGCGCTGCGGGGAGGGCGGCAGGCTTGGGAGAGCAAGTCTACACGCCAGAGCGAGTGCCGGCGGACGGGGGACCCAGGAAGGACCCTAGGGCTCCCAGGCCGGGAAGCCAGACCTGGGGAGCTGACGCGGCCCAAATGAAGGGGCGGAGCCAGAAATGGCACCCACGTCTCCTGAGTCCACACTGGGGAGGGACACAGCGCTACTCAGTAGACCCACCCCCCGCTTCCAGACACAGAGCCGGACCACACAGTGTGACGCTGGCCGCTGTGAGGACCTGTCCGGCCAGAGCCTCCTCACAGGGCCCTGCCCCGCCCCCTCGGCTGTGATACAGACGGTGGGCCACGGCTTCCCACCGGCGAGCAGCTGCCACTGGCCCGCGCCATGGTCACAGCCCTTGCAGAGCTGGGAATGAGGGCGCAGGAACGGATGGCCCCACTCTGCCCACCGTCAGGGAGCCCGGCAGTCACACTTTTTCACCCTTTTCCCAGCCCACGGCCCCGGCAGGGAGGGGACATTGCGCTTCTGATCTTGCCCCACGGCAGCCTCACCTACCCTGCTGACCCCCAGCCACTCTCTCCCACTCCCACTCCCCACGGAATGTACCACGGCAGCCAATCAGCTGGGAAAATGCCCGACGCCCAGAGCTGCCAAGGCAAAGACAGAAATAAAAGCAGGAACTAATGAGAGTGCCCAGAGTGACCCCAGCAGGAAGAAGCATCGGGGTGGACAGAAAAGGGGTGACCGTCAGATAGGGAGAGCACGTGCTGAGCCGTGGCCGGGCTAGCCTCTGGAGAGGAGGCAGGACGTGCCCCTCCGCGATATCCGCCGCGTGGCTGTTCCCACCAGGTGTCTGGGTGTGACTGCCCAGTGCAGTGGGGCTTGAGCATGGGATTTTCAGGGCTCTGCTTGAGAAAGCCTCGCCCCCTCCCCACGGGGGCGGAGGCTACCCACCGTCACAATCCCGCAGGAGCAATGAGCAAGCACCTGCTGTTGTGGGCTGCGCGGGTCAGGAGCAGAGGGAAGTGGCTGAAGCAGCTAAAGCTCGTCACCAAAGCAATAATAACGCTCTGTGACTGCAGAGGCAGTCTCCTCCCTCCGGGTCCCTGTCCTGTCATCCCCTCTCCACCTTTCCCAGGGGCAAGGACTCTGAGAAAGGCTTTCCCAGCCTTTGGCTAATGCTTGTTTCCTCCTCCACAGTCATTTCCTTCCTCCTACCCTCCTTGGGAAGACGATGAAGAGACACATGGGAGATCATCAGGAAGAGTGTTCCCTGGAGCTTCCACCCGGGGCAGCTGAAAAGCCTTGGGTCACAGGGTCTCCGACGTGGCTCAGACCTCCTCTCCACTCCTGGGAACTCTCACCGGGACCTGCCAGCACAGAGCACCAGCACCCAGCTAGCTTTGCATTGGAAACCAATTGCAAAGTCACCATTCAGCGCTCTCTCATTTGAGAAGGTTTTCTGATTTTCCAAGAATATATGTTCCTATAATCACATTGAAAATCCCAGGAAGACGGTGAAATAGATGAGACATGGCTGGGCACAGTGGCTCACGCCTATAATCCCAACACTTTTGGAGGCTGAGGTGGGAGGATCACTTGAGGCCATGAGTTTGAGACCAGCCTGGGTAACACAGAAAGACCCAATCTCTACAAAAAATAGAAAAATTAGCTGGGCATGGTGGCACACGCCTGTAGTCTCAGCTACTTGGGAAGCTAAGGCAGAAGGACTGCTTCAGCCCAGGAGTTTGGGGTTGCAGTGAGCCGTGATGGTGCCATTGCACTCCAGCCTGGGCAACAGAGCAAGTTGCTGTCCAAAACAAGAAAAGAAAGAGAGAGAGAGAGAGAGATGAAACAGATGTGCTTGAACTCTTGAACTGACTGAAAAGATAGTCAAGATACTTCATTCTCTGACAAAACAGATCGTCGTCCAGCATGTGAGTGTCATCCTGTGGTAGCACAGATGGCAATGTTATGGGAGAGAGAGAGATTTTAATGTGCACAGAAAGGCGTGGAAGAAAAATGCATCAAACGTTTCATGGTGGGCCGCTGGAAGGGCAATGGGCATGCAGTGAAAACTTACTTACTTTAATCAGTTCCATATAATTGACATTTTTCCTACTATTTTTGCTATTACTGATTTTAAAAATCATAATACTGGTTGTCAAAAATTCAGAAAATGCTGAAAATGTTAAAGCAAAAGATAAAATTCTCTTTTCCTCCTGGGTGAAAGTATCATTTATATTTTTTGTATAAAATACACATTTATGCAAACCCTTACATGTATACATCCTTTATACAAGTAAATAAGCATGTGCTTATATATAATCCACACTGCCCAGCTTTCTATTTGCATTTATAATATATCTTAAGTATTTTCCAGATCAGTACAAACAGATCTATACCTTTTTAAAAAACGTGGTCTAATATTTTATGGCTATAACAATTTATTTAATCAGCTCCTTAGAGATGGACATTTAGATTGTTTCTAGAACTTTAATTTTTCAAACAATGATGCAGGGAACACCTTCATACGTAAATACACTGCGTCAGGAGTAGAGGGATTTGCACAAGTCAAGTATATTTCAAATACATTTTAAATCATGGGATCTGCAGGATTAATGCCATGTGCATTCTTAAATTTGATAGCTATTGAAGAGCACTTTCCCAAAAATGTGGTACTGAATTACATCCCACCCACACTATATCATGTGTGTTTAATTTCCAGTTGTTTAAATTTAAAAGTGGATCTGCATCTCTAGATATTCAGTGGCTATGTGCATTTCTTTTTAAACAGTATTTGGGCACACCCAAAAGAAAATGCAGGTGGGGTATAGTTCAGCATTGTACAAAATACACGTGTGTGCCCGTGTATATCTGGGTTTTCCCTCAGGTTTTTGAGACTGCTTTACTCTTTCTTATGGTCACATTTATAACTATAGATAATGCAATGTTTAATAAATTAAACTATTTTGATTCATAACATTTAGACCATCTCTATCATTTTTCATCCCAGATGTGAGTCCATCAGATCATTTTTGAGCCCACCTCACCCCCCATCCCTAATGTCCACACTGGGGTGAGATAAGTTACACTATTTTACACCATCCACGTGGGTGATGCTGATGTTCTCTTGGGGTTTGGAAACTGTGTCTGCCCCAGCCTCACTAGGGATGAACGAGGGACCTTGCTCAATGGCTTCACCTCTCTAAACCTCAGTCTCCCATGACCTGTAAAACGGGGGATAAATCACCTGCATAGATTTATTGTGCAAATGAATTCACGGGCTGCCTGGTAAATCTTCCAGTGGGAGCTCAGTCTCTGTGATTTGAATTTAGCTCTCTGCACGAGCAGTAAATCGCCACCCAGCCGACACCGGCCCGGTCCCTTTGTACACGCTCTTTACCGTCGCCGAGTTTGTTATTTTGATTAAGCTCTTGATTACATGCCCCTATTCCAGTAATATTTTCAAACAGGCTCATTCATGAGACTTCCATATTGGCAAATGGCATAGAATTCCTGATTCCACTTCCCACTCGCCTTTAGAGAGATGATTTCTGAAGAAACCTGAAGGCAGACTCACCTCCCCAGCTTGCAGGTGACTTTGTCTTTCTGTCTGGATGCCAAGGGATTCTTTCCCATTCTCATGCTGACCGGCCTCTCAGGAGGGTCTTGGGGTTCATTGTTCCATAGTTGTCATTCCTAGCACGCAGGTGTCCTTTCAACCAGTGGATTCAGTTCTTCTTTACTTCAAGAATATGAATCATGATGAGCAGTGACTATTAATCAACCCTGCATAACGAAGCAAAATAATCTTAGACAGCCTTGATCACAGCTTCTCTTTTCTCGTAAACATTCAATGCCCCTCATTGTCCCGCAGATTAAATAATAGTAAGTAACACATATGTAAAAGGCATCTTCTACTCGCAAAGTTGTAAGCACTTATTTTATTCCGGCTCCCAACAGCCCTGTGAAATGTGCCCTGTTAATAAAGGAAGCGGGCCGTAGCCCTGTGCTTCTCAAGGCTGGCGTCTGACCCGGTGGCGCGTCCGTGGTGCGGGAACAGCCGGGCTCCGGGCTCCTCCAGTTTCTCCTAGTTTCTCCATGCACTTCTCTGAGTCCTGGGTCAGGTAATCGGGCCGGCTTTTGGTTAAGGACTCCAGTGTCTTCTGCAGGTCACCTGTGTCTTTGGGTCGACACAGGAAGAGAGATATACGGGTATCCACGTTGCCCCCGCGGGTCCCAGTTTGTTCTTGGGGGCCCTGAGTTTCCTCTGTCAGTCTCCGGCGTGTCCTTGTCCTCCCACGGTGTCTGCAGCTGCTCTGTCCGTGTCCTACAGCGACTCCGGCTACCACCAGTGACAGAGGCAACAGGGAGCACAGACGTCTTCCCCATGGTCCCTGCTCTAATTCTCTGAACTGCCAACCAGAGCCTCCCAGACCACTATTCCCCCAGCTTCTCCCACAATTATTCAAGGTCCAGTTCTCTCCAAAAAAGAAAAAGAAAGAAAAAATCTCTTATTTTATATTACTCCAAGCAGTTCTGTTTCCCTGATCAGATGTATTAAAGAGCATATATTATTAATCATGAAATGCATCACATTAAATTCCACAGCTTTACCCATCTTCTCCCTAAGGTGCCTCTCTGCTTATACTGTGTACAGCAAAGGATGTTCTCATATTTACAACTGCCACACAACTGCCAGCGAAGCTGGACGACGTCCCACTGCGGCGGGCCCTCTGAACACCGCCCGGAGTGAGGGACCGAACACTGTGTGTGGGGGTGGTGGGGGATGAGTCACCTCTGAGCTCTCCACCCTTCCTGGCCCACCTCCTCCCGCCACTCTCTCAGGGGAAGCTGCCTTTGCTCCTCCCGTGCTCTGCCACGTCGCCTGGAACTGGGCAAGGGCTCTCCAGCCACAGGTGGGCAGGAGGAGCATGAAAAACCGGCCGTGTGTAACGAGGGTTGGACCCAGGTGCTGACACAACAGTCTGATTCTTTCTGGGCAGCACCAATTTCTGCGCTGTGCTCACTTTTCTTTTCTCCATTAATTTTTAAGGCTGCAAACATGTAGTGAGGAAAGAAAGGTGCAGAAGGAAGGACGAGCGTGGAAAGAGGTCGACACCAGAGTGAGGTCACTGCTGGGTCACCGCCACTCACATGCCACTCTCCTGCAGAACTCGGCCTGCTGCCAAGAACATTTTCTCAGGCTGTCAGCTTCCTTGCATTGTAACTTTGGTCATGTGACCTTGATACAGGAGTAAGACCATGTCCTTCCCAAGTAGGAAATGTCACCACATCTCTTAAACATGCAAGGGATCGGGAACAGCATGGAAGAGTCCAGAAGTGGGGAACCGACTCTGAGTTTCTGCCTCCTAGGCTCTAGGGAAGATGATGACACCATTAAGCAGTTTCAGGAGAAATGTGGTTTTTTTTTAATTTCAGGATATTATGGGGGTACAGACATTTTGGTTATATGTTATGACTTTGCCACATCCCAACCATGATTTGAGACGTGCCCTTCCTCCGCCTACTACGCTCACTGCATCCATTAGTTGTGAGTTTACCCCCCCAACCCCCCTACCCCCACTGAATATTACTACCATGTGAGCACCTTAGTGTTGATCGGTCAGTGCCAGTTTGATGACAAGTACATGTGGGGCCTATTCTTCCATCCTTGTGACACCTCACTTCAGGGCTCAAGCTCTATTCAGGAAAATATAAGAGGTGCTAGATCACCCTCGTTTTTTATAATTGAGTAATATTCCATTGTATACATATACCATATTTTATTAATCCACTCAAGGATTGAAGGCATTAGGTTGTTTCCACATCCTCGCAATAGTGAATTGTGCTGCCATAAACATTCGGGTGCAGATGTCTTTATTATAGAATGACTTTTTTTCCTTTGGGTAGATGCCTAATAGTGCTATTGCTGGATCAAATGGTAGTTCTACTTGTAGCTCTTTGAGGTATTTCCAAATTCTTTTCCACAGAGGTTACACGAATTTGCAGTCTCACCAGCAGTGTAAGAGTGTTCCTATTTCTCCACATCCTCGCCAGCATTTGTTGCTTTGGGATTTTTTGATACAGGCCA
>NW_012149986.1:1452682-1589495 GCF_000956105.1 Propithecus coquereli | reverse complement strand
GTGTTTAACTTGGTAGAAATAAGATTTTACCCTTAAGTGTGGGTTTAGTTCCACAGTAATATATAATTCACAAATGATCCAGAGACATTTACTTTTAACTCAACTCGCCCAAAGTCAAACTCATGATCTTTCCTTCCAAACTTGTCCCTCTTGCATTATTTTCTATCTCAGTGACCATCCTTCCACTCCCTGAGTCCCATCAGCTCAACACCCCCACCCTACAGCCCTCATCCAATGCATCACTGTCCTGAAACTTGACATCACACAATCTCTCTCAACTCCGTCTCCCCTTTTCACCTCCAGCCACCATTCCCACCTACCCCTGCCCCATCCAACCCTGCACCCACTCCCTGTCCTGGCCCCCTGCAGGAGCTCACGCTCTGTTTTCTCCACTTTGCTCTGGTCAGCTCCACCCCAGAGCCAGTCTACACCCTGTACCGATGCTGGCGCTAACAGCAGATCGTACTGAACATCCGTCTCCTGCATGACTAACAGATATGTCCAGTATGACAGAATCATAACACTAGATTTCCACCCACCACATGCTACTTCCTGGCCTTCACCATCTCAGGAAATGATGATGTCATTCAATTAGCTTGTCCCCAAACCCTAGAGACAGCCACTTCATTTATCTGTGAAAAGTCTTGGCAAGTGCAACTCCAAAACCTCTCCTTAATCCATCCATTGTGTTCCATCTACATTGTTACCACCAGAATCCCAATCTTATCTTCCACACTGCAGCAACCTCCTGACTGGTCACCCTGCTTTCAGCCTTCCCCCCACAATCTGCACACCACCCGGAGAGGTCTTACGATCAAAGCAGAACAGAAATCCTCTGATGGGTTTTTATTGCACTTGGGAAAAATGGAATCCTTTTCTTGCCCAAGGTGTTGCTGCTGCTCACTTCTTGGATGTCACCTCTGACCCCTTTGCTCGCCTACTTCCAAACACCCTGACCCCTTTCTCTCGCTCGAACAGACCAAGACTGTTGGTCTGTTCCTGGTCACAGCTCAGGAATCTGGCTCTCACTGTTTCTGCTGCCAGGAATGTTCCGTCTGGCTTTCTGTGTGGCCTGTCCTTCTTCATCTCGCAAATGTCAGAGCACACACAACTTTCAAAAAGAGACTTTCCTGGCTACTCGCAGATGGGCAACCCACCGCAGCCTTGCATCCCTTCCCCATCACGTGATCTCCTTCATTTCCTCCTTTGCACCTATCGCTATCCAAACTCGTCATCTTTATGAGTGTCTTTGATGTCACTATCAGTCTCCCCTCACTAGAAAGCAAACACCATCACCTATTTTTGCACTTCTGTTTCCCTGGATCTAAGAAAGCGTCTGTGTTTATTACATTTTTGCCGAATGAATGAATGAATGAATTCCCCCGTCCTCACATCCCACGGTTCAAAATCGTATTAACGACAGGTAAGCTGAGTGCCTTACCAAGTTTGCTGGAGACCAAGCGGCCTCACTGCGGCGAGAACTGGTGAGGACGAGGAAGGAGTGACGGCCCTTCGTGATCTCGTGCTCAGGCTCCCTGACAGCGTAGGGGAGGCAGTCTGCCGGCAGGCACCTGGGGACAGCATTTGCTGTTCTCTGGCATCCGTGGTATGTGCTGGAGGCAGCCAACCGCTGCCACACGATAAATCAGAGCAGAAAGAACAGCTTCACGTGTTGCCAGTGTGCTTCTGTCCTCATCTGGGGGAGAGTCTTCGTCCCTCAGAGGAGAAAAACCCACCAGCCTTCCAGAGGGTGAGGGGAAGGTGTGTGGGGGAGTCGGGGCGGGACTGCGCAGCTTCCTCCTGTTCGCGCTGCCCTCGCGGGCCAGTCCCCCCAGTTCACAGCGGTGTCGGCGTTGCGCTCCCACTTCGCAAAGTGTACTTTGGAGCCCACAGGTGTGCGGAGAGACAGTGAGAAAGCCCTGGGGCTCGGCGGGGCCGCGCCGGGTGTGGGGACAGAGCATCCACCGCAGAGGACCAGACGCGAGGGTCAGAGCATAATCGGGGTGACAGGTTTGCATAAGTAACACTGAAATTATTGTTTCTACTGAACTGGGTACTCAAGAGAGGATTACCCCTAATAATCCAGAACTAACATGGGTAGGAACTTGAAAGCTTCTAGGAAATTACCATAGAAAATAAAAATAAAATATATTATTTGATACTAGCAAAAAAAATCTCAATATTTATAAGGAAAGGCAGATAAAGGAAAAACAGACTAAGTTTAACCAAAATAAGTTGAAAATATGAAGCAGCAATAATTACAGTAAATATAAATTTTAGAAGCTCACAAGTGGAAAATCAGAGATGCTAAGACTAGAGATTCTTTAAGCAAGATCCCTTAATGCATTATTTTCAGGAAACATACTAAAAACAAAAGGATATAAAAAAGTTGAAGAAAAGGAAAAGTCTGCCAGAAAAATAAGAATGACAACCAACAAAAGTGCCATAGTGGTAAATTTAGTATCATATAAAATAACATTCAAAGAAAAAATCACCGTAATAAAAAAGGTCATTCTATAATGGTAAAAGAGATACAAATAGATTTAAAAATAAGCCTAGTACACAGGAGACTTCTAGTCCAGCCAGGATGGAGCAGCCACACTCCTCCCCACTCCTCCCTCTCACAACCAAAGAGGTCGACAGCACAGGGACCTGGGCTGGGGAAGGACATGATGATGGTTCCCAAGGTTCCCTTGCTGCCTCCCAAACATCCCAGACAAGACACTATGGAAAGCCCCAACTCAGAACAAAAAAGCTCCAAGAAAGCTCACTCCTCCTGTCCAAAAGACAGGGAAAAGGACAGCCTTACAACAGAAAGCTTTTTGACAATACCCAGGGCCAAATACACTTTTGGCAATTTCAGCCAATCAGCAACAGAAAAATCCACATCCTAGTCCCCCGACTCTACCCCACTGTGGTTTCAGTGGGCCAAGCTAGGAGCTGATCTTCCACCCACCCCACGCCACACCTGTCTTACACAAACACAGAACATCTCTTCCATTTCCTTGCTCTGGGGTGATGGACAATGGGAATAACTAACAACTCCATCAGCTGCTGAGCAGAAGCAGGTGGTGGTGCTTCGATTCCCCTACCAGGGTAGCATCATCAGGACGAGCAGGCAGCTGCCTTTCCACATCCCACCGGGCAGAAGCAGGTGGTGCTCTGACTCCCACACCAGGGCAGGGCCTGGGTGGCAGGTGGCAGTGAGCCCAGCAAGCTGAGCCCCACCCACATCAGCCAGACACAGTAGGGCAGTCTGGGTGGGGCCTGCATGCCGTGTCCCCCTGCCCCTGGCCAGGTGGGAAACTGAGCCTCTGCCCTCATCCAGCATTGGCGAGGTGGAATGAGGTGGAAGAAGACAGGGCTAGTTGTCACTCCACTTCTCCCCTCTCGTGCTGTCATCAGAGTCCAGTAAGAGCTGAGCTTCTGCCACACTGTGCAACAACGAAGTGGTATGAGTCGGCCCTCCACTTACCCTGTCTCGTGTCAGCAGGACCCAGTGGGGACTTACACCTGCTCAGGGGCAGTGAGGTGGGACACTGGCTCGTATCCACCTGATGAAAGGTGTCAGTGGGGCCGCAAGGGAAGCTGAACTTCCACCTCACCTATCTGTAAAGAAGCAGTGTAATGAAACACTTCATTTTTGCTGGAGTGGTGTTAGCGGAGCCAGCTGTAAGCTCAACACGGTGAACATTCGTGCCAATCGGCCCTCACGCTCCACCTCAACACGGGTGCTATCTTCCAAAATAAATAAAACATTGTATAGGTCACAGAGTTTTGTAACATACTTTTTAAAAAGTCCAGGATACAACTGAAAATCAGTCATCACACCAAGAACCACGAAAATCATAACTTAAATGAGGACGAACGATCAACAGACATGAACACCAAGGTGAATCTAATGCTGAAATGATCTCATCATGATTTTAAAGCAGCCGTCATAAAAAATGCTTCAACAAGCAGTTATGAATTCTCTTGAAACAAATGAAAACTAGAAAACATCAACAAAACAACAGATGGTATAAAAAAGAACCAAGTGGAAATTACAGAACAAAAAAATACAATCACCAAAATAAAATTTAAAAAAAATTTCAGAGGCTGGACTCACTGGGAAAACAGAGAATAGAATCAGGAAACTTGAGGATAGATCAACAGAATTCACTTAATCTTCCCAACAGAAAGAAAATAGACTGAAAAAAAAATCAACATAGTCTCAGAAACCTGGGAGATGACAAAGGAACTAGGAATGATGTCATCAGAGTTTCGGAAGGAGCGAGAGAATAGAACTGAAAGGATATTTGAAAAAATAATTGCTAAAAATTTCTCAGTTTAGTCAAAGATATAAGTCTACAGATTCAAGAGGTTGAGTAAATCCCAAATAGGTTAAATCAAAAGAAATTCACATTAAGATACATCATAATTAAACCTTAGAAAACTAAAAACATCTTTAAAGCAGGTAGAGAAAAACAGCACTCATTATAGGAAAACACCAATTAAATGCCAATGGATTTCCCATCGGAAACCCCTGAGGCGAGAAAAAAGTAGAAACACATTTTCCAAGAACTGAAAGAAAAGAATCGTCAATCCCAGATTCTTTATCTGGTGAAAGCATCTTACAATAACTAAGGATAATCTCCAAAAAAAGAAAACTCAAAAATGTGTTGCTAGCAACCCTACTCTTAAAGAATGGCTAAAGGATTCTCTAAGCAGAAAGGAAATAATAACAGAAGAAAGGTTGAAATTTCAGATAGGAAAAAAAAAAAAGACCATCAGAATGCTAAAATAGGGTTAAACATAGCATCTTTTCGTATACTATCTTTTCTGTGAGTGTGCTAATCATGTTGGATTGTTGAAGCAATCACAGTACAATCTGTTGTGGTGCTCAATGTACACAGTACAGAAGACAATTGTATTTTTTGGAATGGACAGATTACAGAGATGTAAATGGAAGTAAATTTTCTACATTTCATACAAAGTAGTAAAACATCAATGCCAGTAGATTATAAGTCACTTATGTGTCTATTGTAGTACCCGGAGTAACCACTAAGGAAACTATACCAAGATCTACAGTCAACAACACGGCGAATAAATCAAGACTATGTCTTAAAAAATGTTCAAGTAACATTTTGAAATGTAGCAGACGAAAGTAGCAAGAAAAGACAGTTGAGGGAGAAACTGAGGAAACAAACAGAAAATAAGTAATAAAATAAAGTAGAAGCCCTAACATATAATCACCTTAGATATAAACGATCTAAATAGTCTAAACACAACAAGGGAAATAGAAATTGACAGAGTGTAGTAAAATATATATAATATATGTTCACAAATATTTATATGTATATATATCCACAAATGTGTGTGTGTGTGTGTGTGTGTGTACACAACTCACTTCAAATACAAATATATAAGGAGTTTAAACAGAAAAGAATGGAGAAAGATACACTATGAAAACAAAAGAGCAAAAATGGCTATATTAGCATCAAATAAAGTAGGCGCCAAAGAAACAATTATTAGAAACGGAGACGTTATAAAATTATGAGGATTACTGTATAGGAAAGACATAAATGATTCTAAATATGTATGCACCAAACAGCAGAGCCTCAAAATGCATGAAGCAAAACTCATGTTAGCATTAGCCATTAGGGAAATGCAAACTAAAACCCTGATGAAATATCGCTACACACCTATCAAAATAGCTCAAGTTTTTTTTAAAAGTGATAACACCAAACACTGGTGAGGACGGAAAGAAACTGGATCATTCGTACACAGCTGGTGGGACTGTAAAATGGTGCAGCCACTCTAGGAAATGGTTTAGCAGGTTCTTAAAATGCTGAACATGCGATTCCCCCACCGCCCAGCAGTGGCACTCCTGGGCATTCATCTCAGAGAAGTGAAAACTTACGTTTACGCAAAAACCTGTACAAAAATATTCAGGGCAGCTTTGTTTATAATAGTCCACAACTGGAAACAACCTGGATGTCCTTCAGTGGGTGAAAGGTTAAACAAACTGAGTTCTTTCCATCCTATGGAATAATAACAAGCAAGAAAAGGGAATGAACTAGTGATATACGAAATAATGTGGATGGATCTCAAGGGAATTATTAATATGTTGTGTGGAAAAGCCAGTCTTTGGTTACCCACTGTACGTTTCCAGTGTCCCACGTGACACTCTTGAGCTGACAAAATCATGGAGATGGAGAACAGATTAGTGGCTGCCAGGGACTGGGAGGAGGAGGGAAAGAAGCGAGGTGTTGTGCCTATAATAGAGTGGCAGGAGGAACCCCCGTGGGGAGGGAACTGTCCCGGATGTTGATTGTGTGATGGTCACATGAATCTACACATGTGATAAAACTGCATGGCACTGAACACTCACACATACACACACACAGTACACATAAAACTTGTGAAATCTAAGGTCTAAGGATCGTTTTGGTATACATTTGCTGGTTGCTATATTGTATTGAAGTTATGCAAGATGCAACTATTAGGGGAAATCGAGTGAAGAGTACGTGGGATCTGTGTTAATTTTTACAACTGCACGTCAATCTGTAGTTATCTCAAAATAAAATGTTAAAGAAATGAGTATGTAGATATCTAATGATACAGCCTCAAACATATGTCTATCTTCTAGTTAAATTAATATAACGGTTCTCTCAAAACAGGTAGAATAAGATTCGTAAAATAAGCCAAGGTATGAATGGAATAATGTGAAGACTGAGCTCCGACTAAGAGCCGCCTATCGACTGTGCAGCACCAGCAAAGAAAGGGATGCTACTTCCTTGCTCCTCATAGGGACTCAAACCCAGTGTTGCAACTGAATCCACTCATCCACTCTCATTGTTTGTCTGTGGAAAACAGGTGGAGGAGATACGTGCGATGTGTAGAGCCGACCAGGTACACCTGCCGTATGCACGGAGCACCTACGATGGGCGAAGGACACAAACAGGCAATTCACAAATGGAGGAACCCAAGTGGCCACAAGGTTTACACGGAGATGCTCGAAATCACTGCTACAGAGACACGCAAACGACAACAGCAGGGAGACGCTGCTTCAGACCTATATGTGCACCTCAGATCGCCACAAAACTAGTCAACTGAGTGATACCAATAAAAGTTCCATGACCATGGGAGCTGGCATGTTTGTGCACCAGGCCTTGCTTAGGAAACCAAGCGAGTTCCTGACTGTGAGCCCGAGGTCCCACCTCTGGGGTAGCTTCTGCTTCCAGAGGCTTCAGCTGCAGGTCCATCTGGGACACCTTTGAGGATTTCCATGCCTGTGCTGTCTGTGGCGGTGGAGGGCGACGGATCCGTGAAGTGTGGGTGACGCGGCCAATGTTGGACGTAGCAGCAGCTAGACCTACTGAGAGCGGGGGAGGGGCGACTCACACAGTGACCACTCACTAAGGAAGAGGAGGGACAAGAGACACAGCACGACATGTCCTGCGTGGATTGAAAACAAACACAAGTCCACAAACACTTTGCAAGGACACCCAGGCGTTCACGGCATAGAGCCGTGAGAACGCGTGACGGGGAAAATGCAGTTCAAATTGCAGCAGGGCACCGGAAGTAAAGGGTCAAAATAAAACTCTGAAAAGCCTCTGCGTGCTGTTGGGAAGCACGATGGTGTCTTAAACTGCCAGTGAAGGGACAATAACGACAGACTCCCACGCAGCGGTGGGCGGGGGAAGGCCCAGGGCGGCGGGGGAACTGAGGGCGCGGGAAAGGTGCTGCTCTCATTCCAGGCCCCTCTTTCGTTTTCTCTTTAACTATGAGCCTGTGTTACTTTGATAAAAATGGTGAAAGAGGGAAGAAACAGGCTCTCCGGTGGCCGCGGGGAAACGGTAGGGCCGTGGTAAGAGCAGCGGGCTCGGGCTCTGCTTCTGCCGGTCTGGCCCTGTTCTCAGGGCGGCTGCCGAGGTTGCCGACCCCCGGGCCGCGCCTGCACCTGCCACTGGGGTCTCCAGCTGGTCCCTGCCACGTGCCTCCTCTCCGGGACTTCTGCCAGGTAGGGAAGGTGAGAAGCTGCGGCTCACTCGGCTGCTTTCCTGAATATGCTCTCGATTCCCCGACGCCACTCGGGACGTGCTCGCAGGACAGGGGTCAGGGCCGGAGACGGCAGGGCTGGGGCCGGGGCAGAGGCGGGCTCACAGGGCCCACGTGGAGGGGCAGGCCCGTTTCCTGTCTGCTACTGTGACAGGGCCACGTGGGGAGGCCAGGCCGTGCAGGGCAGCGTCGCCCGCAGGTGGGAGTCCCTGCCAAGGCAGAGCAGCCCGGCCACTCCATGTTTTTTCCTGGGGAAAATGCAGCCGTTGTTGTTACATAAACACGCCTCTGTCCTTGGCCGAGGCCCCTGTGTAAGAGGTCATTTCTACAAAACCCTGAAGGAAAAGGCTGCAAAAAGAGTGCTCTGGCTTCAGTCTCCCGTCCACAGTTCCTGGCCAAGTACAGTAAGGCTCACTAAGCAGGACGGCCCCAGACGGCTGCAGGCAGGGCCCGACCCTGGCACAGGCGAGCTGCCCGCTGCCTCGAGGTCCTCAGCCACGCCTGCCACATCCCCTCCAAGGCTTTGGCAGCCCACTGTCCCCTTAGCTTTGCTTTTCCTGAGGAGCCAGAGATCATAGTCAGGTGATTGGAGACAATGGCTCCTGTAAACTCCTTCTCCAAAGATCATCATGGTCCTCGAGTCCCCACCTCCCCCTCCCACCTCAATCTTCCCACGAATTGATGGAACAGGTCATGGTCCCCGCACATCTCCCCCCGAAGCAAGAGCTGGTAGGCGCCTCATCCCGGTTCCCCTCCTCCCGGCAGCCTCTCCAGCTCACCCCAGGCCCGAGGCTCCCTGCGCCCCACTGCCTATCCCTGCGGGGAGGGCACCAGGCCTGCACCTTCCCAGCCCAGTAAGCACTGTGACAATCAGATGCTGAAACACTTGGACCACCAGGGAGGGCAAAGCTGATGAAGCTCTTATCTAATCCTCCTGATAATTTTTTCTAAAATATTAATTTTTTTTTTTTTTTTTTGAGACAGAGTCTCACTGTGTTGCCCGGGCTAGAGTGCCGTGGCATCATCCTGGCTCACAGCAACCTCAAACTCCTGGGCTCAAGCGATCCTCCTGCCTCAGCCTCCCGAGTGGCTGGGATCACAGGCATGCGCCACAATGCCTGGCTAATTTTTTCTATATATTTTTAGTTGTCCAATTAATTTCTTTCTATTTTTAGTAGAGAGGGGGTCTCGCTCTTGCTCAGGCTGGTCTTGGACTCCTGAGCTCAAACAATCCACCCGCCTCGGCCTCCCAGAGAGCTAGGATTACAGGCGTGAGCCACCGCGCCTGGCCCTAAAATATTAAATTTTAAATGACAAAAGTTAATATTTCAATTCTCAGTAAGATAGATAATGCTGAATCGCACTTTTTAAAGGACGGTGGTGCTAGAAGTCACCGTCCTTTCCTTACTGCAGTCAAAGACACCCCCACCCCCAGTGTAGGTCAAGCTCCTCTGGAAGGTCCACCGTGAACATGGAGATCACTCCCCGACACACCCATGGGCTCTGAGTCCACTGCCATGTCCAGCAAGCCCGGACAGAGCGAATGGACCAGGAGCCTTAGGGCTCAGGGACATGAGGATGTGTGACAGCACCCCGCTGGAACACGTCTGTGGGTGAGCCCCTCGACACTCTCCTTGAGAGTGGCAGAGGCAGCCTCAGGGACTCGTCCTCCCACGTTGCATGTCAGCTTGGAGGGGCATCTGACCATCCGTCTGCGCTCCGGGGCACCTGCACCAGCCTGTGGTCAAGGCCCTGCCCAAGCCAGGGCGGGGCAGGTGCGTGCAGACAGGCCAGCCTGCTCAGGGTGGGACCCCAGGCTGGGGCTGAGCGACCTCAGAGGCCGACACTGGAGACAGATCGCCTGGCGCTGGCATGGGGCCTTTCAGGGCTCCCAATTCTCAGCTTGTGTATCAAACCTCATAATCCTGGACACACAGGGGCTTTGCTTATTTACTTTTGAAATGGCCACGTGGTCTGGACTGGGAGCCCGCACAGCAGGGCCTCTGCAGCTGCCTGTTTGCTTTCCTAGTGACTCCAGAGTTTGGGCAGTCGGCGCCACCGATGCCAAAACCCAGCTCAAGTGTGTCTCCAGCGGGACGTCTGCTGCCAGAGCCCACAGCCACGGGCCTCACCTGTCCAGGGCATTCCATAAGCCCATCATTCCAGGGAAAAATGGAATCGTTCACTCAGCGGTTTCAATGCCTATTGTTCACCATGCGGAGGCCAGGGGGTGGGGAGGACATTTTCCTTTAACTTCATCCCTAAAAACTTTCTTTCTAGAAACCACTTCTTTTTTCACCACCCATGGGTCACCTTCCCAGGAGTGGAAAGCTGACAGGGTCGCTGCCCAGGCCTTGCAGAGAAGCAAGACGAGAGGAAGGAACATCAGAGTCGCTCACAGCGCCAGGGCAAGAGCAGGCCCCCGCCCATCGGGAATCCCACGTGCTCGGGACAGGGAACGGCTAACACTCTGCTCAGGCTGTCACAACAAAGTCCCACAGACACGGTGGCTTAAACAATAGAAATTTGTCCTCAAACAGTTCTGGAGGCCGTAAGTCCCAGATCAAGGCGTCAGCAGGATTGGTTCCTCCCGAAGCCTCTCTCCGTAGCTTTGCAGATGCCATCTTCTCCCTGTGTCCTCACATGGTCCTCCCTCTCTGTGTGTCTGTGTCCTCATGGCCTCTTCTTACAAAGACACCAGTCATATTGGATCAGGGCTCCCGCATTTGACCTCAGTTTAACTTAATCACCTCCCCAAAGACCCTCTCTCCAAATACAGTCACGTTCTGGGGTTTGGGGCTTAGGACTTCAACATACGAGTCTGCAGGGGACACAGCTCAGCCCGCAACAGATGGTGTCTGCAGGCAGCGCCCTCCACTGCCTGACCTCACCTGCGGAGCATGCTCGAGGTGACAGGTAGGAGCTGGCCTGGGACAAGGTGTTCTAAGATCAACCTCGGAGGGGAGGCCTTCTGCAAAGGTATTGAACGAATAATACACTTAGCAGAACTTAAACCTGGAACTTCTCTTCCCGTCTTGTGTACTAGAGAAGGGATCAGCAAACTACCGCCCAGACCAAATCTCACAGACCGGATGAGCTGCCTCTTCTGTAGATAAAGTCGTTCTGGAGCGCAGCCACGCCCCTGCATGAATGTGGCGTCTGGGCTGCTTTCGCAGAGGACAGAAGCTGCTACAGAAACCACACGGCCTCTAAAGCCTAAAATGTTTATGGAAAACGTGCTGACCTTTGCGCCAGAAGGTCAGCTCCTTGTGGGCAGGGATTTCTGTCTGTCTGGTCGCAGCTGTGCTCCCGGCACCTACAACTCTGCATGGCAGATTTCAGGGGCTCAAACGGTACTTGCCGGGTGGATGAGGGATTTTGTGCCCGTGGAACTGAACACCATAGTCCAGGAAACCCCTTGAATTGTCCAACCCGAGTCTTGTGCCTTGGTCAGTGCATCTGGTCGATGTTCCACTGGTGTCCCCAGCAAGACCACAGCAAACTCAAGCTGTCCTTCCCGCCCGGAAGGCCCTGGTCATTGCCTTTCTTCCCCGACTGCCCCTAGTGACCCTCAGGGTCTTCTGCCCACAGGATCTGTTGGCTGAAAACTTTTTGCTAACAGAAGTCCTGCTACCACCCACCGTCAGGGGCACCCTGTCCAATGCCTTCCTCGTCTCTGGAACTCAGTAACGTCAGCTGCACTGGAGTTCTCTAAGACACCACTTAGGGCCTACCTCACCGTGTGAACGTGCTGCTGCTTCACCAGCCAGATCAAGCACTTGCAAACAAGGGGACTCGACAACCTTCTTGCCACTCAGAATCCGCATGTGTGTGCTGGGAGTGAGACCTTCCTCCGCTCCTCCCCAAATACCAGTCTTGTTATGTCCTTAGGACTGTTCGGCACCCCAAGGAAACAGGGCTGGGAGACGTGGGACCCTCTGCCCTGACGCACAGCTGTGGGAGGCTGGGCCTCCCCCTGGACCCTGGATAGGCCGAGAGTCGTCAGGGTGGCCCTCCATTTCCCAGGAGCCGTTGCCCGTGAAGCCCCAGGTAACTGGGGACACCCCCTGCAATACTAGCAGTCCCCCCACAGGCTGGGTCGATGGCAAGGAGGCACAGATGCTAATCAATTCCTGGGAATGGCCTTGGGCATCCCGTACTCCGCCGAGGTGTAATTGCAAAATAAACTCTCAGGTGCTTTGGTTCCAGGAGCCTTGGGACGCCATGTTGAGCTTGGGAGATGAGAGGAAGAGGCAAGAGGAGGCGGAAAACACAGTTCCCTGGGTGATGTCGACATCCAGCCTCCTGGAAACAGTGGCAGGTGCTGGCCTGCATGAGCCGCCAGGGTCCCCGCAGGGCCTCCCATCCCAGTCCCGCTTCGCCTGAAGGGCCGTGCGGCAGCCAGGCAGAGAGCACGCTTGCCAGAGGCGGGGGCCCAAGATGGAGCACCGAGCTTCCTGGGCGTGCAGCCATCAGAGCCTCCCTTTCTACGAGTGTAAACTGAAGTGGGTGACAGCTGCCTTGTAGAACTTCCGAGAGCACTGTGGCGGTGACCAGCGTGAGCACCTAGCACAGCTGCTGGCACATGTTTTTCCAAAAGGTTAAGCAGGACAAGTGGAAGCAGATAGCTGAGGTTTTGTCCCCCAGGCTGACACACACACACACACACACACACACACACACACACACACACACCCGTGGCTCTGCCTAGGTGAGTGGTCATTCCTGCAGTCACAGTCACATGATGTAGATGACACCCTGGTGAGATGCATTTGACCTTGGTATTCTGCTCTCAGGGTCTGGTCTGCCCGTCACACACACAGAGCAAGCTGAGAAATATGTTCTGTCTCAACTGCACAGGGCGCTCCACCTTAGCAAAGAGAACCACACAGGAATCTTATTTTAAGACAGGTTTTGGCCCGACCACAAGTGGACCAAATGCTTGGCTCTGCCCAGAGTGTGCTGGGGCACCTCAAATACATTCCCCAGATGCCTCAGTTTACACCTTGGCTCCTTCACAGGTAAAGTACCTCATCTTCCAAGCCTGAGCTGCTACCGCGTTGGCCAAGTTCAGCAGTGCGCTGTGGGAACGTGTGGCGCTTCGGCTATTAAGCTGACGTAAGAGAGATAAATACTTTCCGGTGACATGCAGCAATCCCTGGTATCCAGGACTCCTTTCCCAAAAGGCTTTCCAAATAGGGACATGAGTAGCGCTCTAAAAATGAACTGAGGGGACCCCAAAGAATCTGTGGATTTGAAAATATTCAACACGTGCTCAAAATACCTTTGCCATGAGGTATGCAGAAAGAAATGAACTCTGAAATATGAAGATCTTATGACCACAGAAAGTGCAAAAGGGCCAGCTGTACCCCAGCCCTCTCAGCTCCCTGGCCGGGCACTTTGGAAACTGCAGGACACCCAGCCCCCGGGTGTGTTCTCTGGGCACTGACATTGTCAGTTTCAGCTTTCAAATGTCCCGTGACTCCAGCTCAGAAACTCTAGCTCACTGGGAAACACAGGATATATTTCTCTTCCAGAAAGACTCATTTAAAAAATTTAAAGGTAATGAATGGCCTGAAAACTCAGAGAAAATAAAAGAGCATAAGAGCAGCACTCAGTAATACCCGTATCTACTGAGCGCTCACTGTGCTCTGGGCCCTGGGTTTGGGTCGTCCCATTCATCTCACCACCACTCAATGACATAAGGATGGCTACTAATTGCATTTCTCATTTATCCCTTCAGCAATAACAAACACTTATTGAGTAGCTGTTGTGTACCCAGTGTGGTCCCAACTGCCAGGCATGTGGCAGAGAGTGAGACAATGTCCCTTCCCCGGCGGAGCTGATACTCTAAGCGGGGAGACAGACCACAGCAAAAGTCACGCAGGGATGATATCGACTGTGTCAGGTGGTGCTATCTCAGAGGAAAGGGAAGCAGGCGTTCAGGGTCCAGGCAAAGGGGGCAGGCCAGGAGGACTCCTGAGAGGAGGTGACATCTGAGCATGGACCTGAGAGAGAGGTGAAGCCAGTTGGTGTGGGAGACGCTCTGCGTGCTCTGGGGACGGCAGTGCTGGGGCCTTGCAAGGGCCAAGGGCAGATGGACCTTGGGGAAGCAGCCAGGGCCTGACCATCAGGGCCCGCAGGGATGTGTGGTGTGACATCTTGGGCTTTAAGCAGGATGGAAACAAATAGAGGGTTTAGCGCACTGAGAATTTTCAGTTACATCCCATTTCACTTTTCTAAAATAATGCTGATCACATTCCACTAAATTGACTTCATACCCATCAATACAGTTATAAACATATTGTTTCAAAGTCACACTCTTGCTTCTGAATTATCCTTATCAAAATATAGCCATTCACAAAAAGGTCCAGCACATTCGACTGTTCTTTCTGCACAGGCAGAAGAATTGACTGCAAAGGGATCTTGTACATGGAACCAAATAACGACCCTTCGTGTTTTACCTTTGGGGCATGTCATTGTATCATTAAGGAGGTCTACACGGTTGAGATGCCCATGAATGGCAACCTCAGGGAAGGGACCTCCAGGTTGCCAAGCACGAGCTGTCAGATCCGCCCGTCACTGGAGGCAGCTGACTGCGGAACTGCCGCCACCCCCGGTGCCAGCCCTCCCTCGCGCCAGCTCTGTGATCGCAATGCCGGGCATGTGCTGGCACCAGCCCACAACAGCGGGGCAGAGGAATTTAGATGCACAGATGCTCTTACAGGGAAAAAGGCTCTCTTGAATCCGACATCTCCAATTCTGGTTGAGTTCGTAGCAGCTCTTATCTCAAGTTGGCATTCCGATCTGTGCCTGCTGATCACAGAATTCCTGTGTCCTAAAAGAACATGGGCAGTCATGACCCGCAGACTTGAGCTGTCACGGAGGATCACGCCTGAGTGCCCCAGAGCAGGCAGACCCGCAGTCTCCAGATGGGGTCACACAGCACCCACCGACACACTCGGCACATGCTTCTCCACCCTGACGCAAAATCCTTTCTGGAAATGGAGGCTGGTCCTTCCATTTCCCTACCGAGCTCAGGCCCACTCTGGAAAAACAGCCAGTCATCAGCTGCCACCCTCCCCTCTCCAAAACAGCATGGCCTTCACTTCTCATGGTCAGCAACACGCGGGACTTGAGTTTGGGCACAAAGACTTGTGCATCCAGCTAGAGGTCACAGGACCAGGGCCCCCAGAGCTAGGGCCTGAGGCATCAGCTTCCAGCCAGTGACTGAGAAAGGCCAGGGAGCAGCTGCTGGCAGGAGGGGAGCTGGTCTCAGTGCCGAGCTTGGAACACGTTCTCCACTCTGGTGCTCGGGGACAGGCCTTCCGCTGGGAACTGCCACATTCGGAGCCCAGCCATGACCCAGAAGCCCCAGTAATCCCTCTGTGGATTTAGGCCCACTTCCTCCAACACCCTCCTTCAACTGCACCTGGGAAACACCTTCCGGTGTCCCTGTGAGACTGTGTCCTCTATAGTCGCAGCCCTATGAGTGTCACTCAGCAGCGAGTGACTTCAGACCCCCGAGAGTCCCTTGGCCTCAAATGGCTGCCGGGAAGAGCTTGCCAGGCTGTCCAGGCTGGTCGGCAGGGGGCTGGGACTGGTCCCCCCACGTCCTGTCCTCCCTGCAGCCCACAGCGTGTTTCTGATCAGCTGTACACACAAGGACACAGTGACAACAGAGCAGAGTGGGAAGCGCAAACCCGCACCGCCGCCTGCTACGGGGCAGGGAGTCTGCGGCGGGAGTGAGGGCGCAGGCTGCCGGGCCGCGGGTCCCCTCTGCAGCGTGACCTGGGGAGCTGCAGGCCCACGCACAGCAGGCCAGGGCCGGGCGGCGCCCACGTCCGCGGCTCCGCTCCTCGCAGCTTCTGTGATGTTGCTCCGGACCTAGAAAGTTCTTTCGTGAGAACTCTCTTGCCGTTTGCTCGTTTTCCCCACTAATTTAGCAAGCTCGCTCGTTGAGGTGCCCGAGCCACGAGGCGTTTCTCGACGGGACGCCGACCCAGCACGCGCCGTGGGCGGCGTGAGCCGCGTTCCCCAGGGTCCCGCACGCTGGGCCGGTGCCGTCACGGGCGGAGCTGCAGAGCGGGCGCGGGCGGGCGTGTGCGCGGGGTCCCGCCTCCCCTCGCCGCCTTCCAGAACGCCGACCTGGGAGCCTGTGGGACGGGGTGTGTGTATGTGTGTGTTGTGTATGTGGGACTTGTGCTGTGTGGTGCACGTGGTAGATGCGTGTGATGGCTGTGAGGGTGTAGGGGATGTGAGGTGTGTGTGCTGTGATGTGTGAGGTGTGTGTGGTGTGTGAGGTGTGTGTGGTGAGGTGTGTGTGGTGTGTGAGGTGTGGTGTGGTGTGTGTTGTGTGTGAGGTGTGTGAGGTGTGTGTGGTGTGTGTGGTAAGGTGTGGTGTGGTGTGTGAGGTGTGTGAGGTGTGTGTGGTGAGGTGTGTGGTGTGTGAGGTGTGCGTGGTGTGGTGTGTGTGGTGTGTGGATGTGTGTGGTGAGGTGAGTGTGGTGAGGTGTGTGGTATGTGAGGTGTGGTGTGGTGTGGTGTGTGAGATGTGTGTGGTGAGGTGTGTGTGGTGTGGTGTGTGTGGTGTGGTGTGGTGTGTGAGGTGTGTGTGGTGAGGTGTGTGGTGTGTGAGGTGTGCGTGGTGTGGTGTGTGTGGTGTGTGAGGTGTGTGTGGTGTGGTGTGTGTGGTGTGGTGTGTGGTATGTGTGGTGTGGTGTGTGTGGTGTGTGTGGTGTGTGGTGTGTGTGGTGAGGTGTGTGGTGTGTGTGGTGTGTGAGGTGTGTGTGGTGTGGTGTGTGTGGTGTGTGAGATGTGTGTGGTGAGGTGTGTGTGGTGAGGTGTGTGTGACGTGGTGTGTGAGGGGTATGTGGTGTGTGAGGTGTGTGGTGAGGTGTGTGAGGTGTGTGAGGTGTGTTCGGCGTGTGAGGTGTGTGTGGTGTGCTGTCTGAGGTGTGTGGTGTGTGTGAGGTGTGTGTGGTGTGTGTGAGGTGTGTGGTGCGTGTGAGGCGTGTGTGGTGTGTGGGGCGTGCGTGGCGTGTGTGTGCGGGCGTGGCGCGTGTAACGGTCGCTACTTTACTGGGCCTCTGCTCCGAGCAGGGGGATGGCTGTGCGGCCCGGGTCACTGCCGGGGGCGCACTGCGACTTCCTTTCGCGTCCTCCGGGGACCCCCGCGCCTGCGCGAGGCGGCGCCTTCCTCTGGCCGCTGGCGGAGCGCGGGGCCGGGGCTGTGCTCGCAGCCTGCGCGGCCCTGTCCCGTCCCGGCCGCAGCCCTGGGCACTGGGATCCTGGCGTGAAAACGGTGGTCGCACGGAAGGAACGTCTCGTTAGGAAACAGGTTTCTTCTGTTCAAGATGGCCCCCTGGGTCACGCTTCAACCCCCTCCTCTACTCCAGCGGTGATATGGACGCCCGTTTAAGGAGAGCGTGCACTCGTGGCCATGCAGCACGCGTGTGCCACGCACCCACTCACACACGCCCCAGGGCGCAGAGGCCCCGCCGCGCCTGGGCTGACCCGCGCCACGTCGCCTGGCTCCGAGCTTCAGAGCCTGCCCGGGAGGACACGTCTCTGGTTCCCAGTGTGACCGAGAGAAGTCAGAGCTTCCAGGTCCTCTGCCCAGCAGGACTTTCTGGGGGCCCGCTGCCCACGGCCACACCAGGGACGCGTGCCCACGTGACGCTGCCCCAGCCCAGGCCACCCCCTCCGAAGCAGACTCTCTGCGGACCGGACCCTGATCCAAGGTTTAAGGAGGTTTCGCAGGTTCCGACCACGGCTGCTCAGGCTCGCGGTCCCCCCCGCAGGCAGCGCGAACGCAGCAGAGGCTGTTCCCGTCTTCCTTAACCCGCGCCACAGGCGCACCCCACCCTTCCAGGCAAGGGCCCCGCAGCTGTCCGCGAGAGTGCTCCTCAGCTGTGTCCTCGGCCTGTCCGGGCCTTTTCCGGTGCTCAGTGGCGGGCTCCTGGGTGGTCAGTAGCCAGCTGATTCCGGGGATAGGGACAGAGCGGGCACGTGAGTGGCACCTGGTCAAAGTGCTGCATGGCGGAGAATTTCCCTGGTTTACTTGCAGGCCCCACTCTGCGCCCAGGCCGAGCCGTCCATGTGGCCGTGACTCTTCACTTCTCCACTATGGGACAAGGGAGCTCGGCACTCCGGACACCTTGATTTCGGATGTCTGACCCCTGGAACTGGGAGAGGTCCATGTCTGCCGTGGTGCTTTGTCACAGCACCCTAGGGAATGAAAGCAGGGGCCTGTTTTGCTATTTTTGCATGATTTGTCCTGCTGTAAGTGACAGTTGTCAAAAATGTGGTCCCCAGACCAGCACCGTCAACGTCACCGTCACCTGGGATTATGTTGGCAAAACAAATGCCAGCCCCACCCAATGCTATTAAATCAGAAAACTGGGAGGTGGGCCCAGCCATCTGTGCTGTGACAAGGCCTCCAGGGGATACTGAGGCCGCTCCAGTCTGAGCGCCACTGGGAAGGAGGAGGGAGGTCAAGGACGGGACCCAGACGATGCAGCCGCAGTGCGCCCGCAACACTCGCTGCGCCATCCCTGGACAGCCGCGCTGGGGCCTTGGGCAGAATGCAAGGAGGCTGGGCTTACACGGGGTGTGTGCACATCCCACAAGGTGTCATCAAGTCTGAACGCTTGAGAACCTCGACATTGCACCATCACACTTGTGTGGCCGCATGTGTTGTTCTGCAGCATTCCGTGTGCTCTGTGTCGCGGGCCTTAGAGAATAATCGCAGCCCGTACCTGCTTTGGAGGGATAGCAGAAGTGGTGCCAGAGAATGCTGTCCAGCTGTGGATGGCCATGCCCTTCCCAGCTGGCTCCTAGAGGACACATCCCCAGAGTTTCTGCAGCTCTGATGGCACGATGTGGCAGGCATGGCCCCAGCTGGCTTCCTGGTGTGCCAACCCCTTTGGCTCCAGGCCTCTGCACCTGGTGTCTCCATCCTTGGGATTATTCCATCCTGTCCCCACTGACTCACCTGCAGAGCCGAGCTCCCAGCCCCGCCCCAGTGCACTCTGTTCTCCATGCCCACTGCCTTCACTCCTCGGCCCGTGACAGCGTCCAGACGAGGCCCTCGGCAGCTGCACGCACACACCTGCCTCCTTCCCCAGGCTGCCACCCACCCATCCCCACCTGCCTTGCTCTCCTCCTAGCCCTGGGCCTCCTGGAGTCCCAGCGTCTGCCCAATAGATCACTAATCATTGGTCCTCGGGACAGCACGCGGTGTGGATGCGCGGCACAGGGGAAAGCCGATTTTTACTGTGAGAACTCTGGGCTTACCTTTCTACAGTGACAAAAACCTCCGAACAATTCCTAAGTCCTTTCCTGCTGTGGAGACACAATGCTGTGGAGATGACATTCTTCTCAATTAAACTTTTATTTTAACTACCACTTAGCAGAAAAATAGAAAGCAAAGGTCTCGTTTGGGTTGTGGATTTGGTAACTTTTGAACACAAGGCTCATGTCCCTGGTGCCTGACAGTTCTGAAGCCAGGTCCACCTCAAGCTGGGCGTAGAACCGGCTTCCTTCGCTTTCCATGGTCCTGTGTGGCGAGACACACACTGGCCTCGGGGGGACTGGACACAGGTCTATAATGAGGTCCCAGAGCGAGGTGACTGAGGCTCCTTCCGCAGAGCCGTGACCTGGCAGCGACTGGCCCAGAGAGGGCAGTTTTCTTCCACCCCCCTTTTCCATGCATGCCTGTTTGAGACTTTCTTTGGATCCTTCCAAAATAAGTGATTTTTAAGGAAGGAAGAGTGAGATCAACAGTCCAGGCCAGATACTGAGTTGGGTCCTGAGTTGGGGGCCCAGGAGTCCATGGAGGGAGCGTCTGTGAGCCATCGTGCATGCAAATACAAGGCCAGCCTCACAGCGGGAGCCAGTGACCCGAGCCCCAGGTCCCCACGCAAAGCAGTGGCTTCCTGCTCAGGCCTGGGGAGGGAACTTCTGCTCACTGGCTCGCCTCCCAGCACGCGGCAATGCCAAACAGGGAGAAGGTTTCTGCAAACGAGGGCACCATCTGTGTTAGTCAGCTCAGGCCGCCGTAACAGAGTGCCACAGACTGGGCAGCTTAAACAACGGAAATGGGTAGTCTCACAGTTCTGGGGCCTGGAAGTCCAACACCACGGTGTGGGCAGGGTTGGTTCCTTCTGAGGCCTCTCTCCTTGGCTTGCAGATGGCATCTGCTCTGTGTCACAGCATGGTCGTCTGTCTGTGTGTCTGTGCCCTCGTCTCCTCTTTTTATAAGGACACGGGTCATGCTGCCTTGGGGCCACCCACATGACCTCATTTCACCTTACTCACTCTTTAAAAGCCCTGCCTCCAAATACAGTCACATCCTGAGGCACTGGGCTTTGGACTCCAACATATGAATTGGGGGACACAGTTAAGCTCATAACACTGTCCCAAACCTGCAATTTGGGGCAATGTGGCTACCTGTCTCTGAGGTCACTGCGTCTCTGTGTGAGGGGCCCAGGTGGTGGTGGAGAAACAGAGAAGGACCAGCCTGGGTGGCACACGGAGTGGGGCCGGGGCTGCCGTGCCCGGGGCTGGCCCCATCCTCCACTATAGAGCAACACGTCAGGAGGCTCTGAACTGCACACCGTGTTCTTGGCCACCTGACAAGGGGAGGAAAAGTACAAAGAAAGTTCTGGGATGAGACCAGAGGATCTTACACAGGAAGAGAGGAGGCTGGGATGGGTGTCAAGCAGGCTCTGGCGTTGCTACCTCCAGACCCTGCACACCATCCTCAGCCTCCTGGGACAGCCTCCTCACCTGTGGAATGGAACTGTCCCACACATCCACGCTGGAGGGGAGGGAGCAGACTCTCCAGCCCCTGGGGCGCCAGAGCCGATGCTAAAAAGTGGCCAGACCATAGACAGCAGGCTGCCTTCTTCCCTTACGTCCTTTGCTTCGTACGTGGGTCCGAAGCCCTCTGCAGTAAAGGGAAAAAATAAAAATTAAAAATCCCAAACGGCATGGAGCAATTGACAAGTCGGGCTGAGAGGCTGAGAAGCAGCAGTTGGGGTGTGGGGTGGGGAGCAGAGGTGCAGGGGCCCCCGAGAGCTGCAGGGGAGGCCCTCAGGTGTGAACACCCACGTGTCCCAGAACAGAGGCCTGAGCAGAGCAGGGGCAAGACCCACCCTCGCGCCCCACCCCACCGGAGCACGCGTGTGGGAGGGGATTCTAGCTGTGGGACCTGCTGCCCGCAGCCTGGCTGTGGGTGTGGCCGATGGAGTGGCAGGGAGGCGTTGGAACAAGGGCTCATGGTGCGCCTGCCTCCCTGGCACTGTGGCATTGTAGGGGCCCCACGGGATGGCACATAGACCCTCCCCTGAGCGTGCTCAGGCTGCATCCCCCAGGCCTTCAGGACCCTTGGGCCCTGCACGGAGGGAGCATGCTCTTCCCCATGGGTAACACCATGTCTGAACAGTGACATAATAGAGCTAATGGTCACTGAGCCCTGCCACGTGCCGGACCCTCTTGTTTGATCAAGCTGTGTAGTGCTCACGGCAGCTCACAAGTCAGCTGCTGTATTTGTATCCTATATCTCTCTTTTAAAGCTAGAGGAAACTGAGGCAAAAAGTGCACCAAGACTAGATGGAGGGGGAGCTGGGTTGCATTGCGTGGCGTCTCTGGCCAGGCAGCCAGGGGCTCCCCATGACAGACAGCCGGCAGCTTCCACTGCACACACCTGCTCTCCAGAGTGCCTGGCCACCTCCACCTGGGGCCAGGTGCAAGGCCAACGCCACACGCCTTGCTGGGTGATGCTATATGCAAGCTTGCATGTCAGATGGGAAGAAAAATGGGCCAGGACAAGAAACCCTCACGGAGGAGGGTCTGTCTGGACTTTCAGTTGGATGGAACTCATGATTTTTTTTTTAACTCATGTTTATTATGAGGATTCATTTTTACCTCTCATGGCCTTGCTGCTGTTCAGCCCTCGCTATTGTATCAGTACTTCATGGCCCTGCGTGCTCCCTGGGGAATTGGTCCCAAAGCCCTCTGTTCCCCAGGGGCTGGGGCCAGCCATAGCTGTGCTGCTGTCCCCTCAGCTCCCGGCCCCACTGTCCCTGCAACCCCACCCTAGAGGCACTGATGTGGCAGCCTGAGCTAGAATGTCCCTCCTTGGTGCTGGCTGCTGTGACGCTGGGAGGATCTCTGGAAGCAGAGACCAAAAGCACACACACGAAGGCCCTGGGCCTGCTCTGCAGCCTCAGTGACCTGGACACTTGCTGCCGTGGGAGAAGCTGGGCTAGATGTCCATCCGTGCGGACACGGCAGAGAGGGAGGCCAGCCGGCCACAGCTCCAAATGTACTCGTGACTGTCACTTGGAGGCACGAGGGCTCTGCCAGTGGCGCAATTCACAGGGCCACTGACTGCTTCCAAATAGAAAAAGAGTAGAAGAGAAAAAGACTAAATTTGAAAAGTTAAAGAGAGAAAAAGGGTGTGGGGCAGGGAAGGAGATCAGGGTGGAAGCTGCAGGCCATTTTTCTCTCTGCAGTTTTCAGTAAGGAGTAGGATTTCGGGGCACATGTGGGACTTCTTGGTAGCTGTGGGTGCAAACACTCAGCTGGGAGCCAGGGTGAAGCTCGCCAGGCCGCAGGGAGCTGGTGCCTGGAAGCCCAGGGAGCTGGCCTGCCCACGCCCCCCAGACACAGTGACAGGCCACTCCAGGAGGCCCCCAATCACGACTCCTCAGACTTGAAGCCCAGAGTAAACCCCAGCAAGCCTGGGGTCGAGGGAGGTCACGTCCAAGTCCTAGCAAACTTGGCAGTCAGAGTCCGGGAGCGCTCAGCCATGCACGCGCAGACTCGGGAGTTCACGCAGCAAGCAGGACCTGCCTGGACCTGGTTGGCCGTGTTGTTCTTCCATTTAATTTTCAGCTGTAGGACTCAGGACTCCCCTGGGATGCCCTGACCATGGCCCAGCCTGGCCAGCTCACTCTGTGGAGCAGACGCTGGTACCTTCCTGGGGCTCGCCCTTGTCCTCCGCCAGCGCCGCGAGCAGCTTCGCACTGGGAGGCCTCACTCTCTGCCGGAGAGGAGGCCAGAGAGCCGCTGCTCGGGCCAGACCCCCTGGCCACACCTCTGCTCCAGGGGCTCCCCAGAAGGGACTCGAGCGTTCCTGAGAAACCCGGTCAGCAGGAGGCGGATCAGCCATGGCCTGTGTGTCCCTCATGCACTCTGTTCGTTAGTAGGCGTCTGCCGAGGGCCCGGGACTACTGGGGATGTGCCTGAAGGGGCCCCAGTCCTGCTCTCCTGCTGTTTACAGCCCAGTGCCGGAGGGGGGGGCGGTGACAGCACCGCGGGGAGTCCAGGGAGGCGATACTGAACCCTGCCATCTGAGTGCCAAGGCAAACCGGGGGTTCTCCTGCCCATCTGCAGAGCTTGTTCCCAGAGGTCTGGAGGGCTCTCGGGCTGCAGTTCGGAGGGCCAGTTCACCTGCTTTGGGTGGAATCTCCCTGGATTTGGGCTGAGCTGTGTCCATACTTGCAAGTGGGATTGGACCCCGTGCATTTTCATGGGGTAGGGGGTCGCCAAAGGCTTCCCAGGGCAGTCGCTTAATTTACCACCTCAACAGGCCTCTGAGCACCCGTGAGCACTGATGAGTGCTCTCCCACGTCACAGAAGCCGAGGCTCAGGGCCACCCAGACGTGGCTCGGGGCACAGGCAGACAGGGAGAAACAGGACCCCAGGGGCCCACAGTCTGTGCCCACGCCCAGCTCAGCACTGCCCTGAGAAGCAGGAGGGGACAGGGCTTCTGAGAACACACTGGCAGGTCCTCAGGCCCGAACCGATGGCACCACCCCCGCGACACAGTTGACCTGCTGGTGGTGTGGGCTGGGGAGGAAATGACCTTGTCATTTGTCTGCTTTGTGTGCATTAACTTACTCGGCGTTCCACCTCCGTGAGGCGGACACTGCCAACCTCGGGAAACAGAGGCTCCACGGAGTAAGTGACCTGCTGTCCTCGTGGGGAAAATGATGGTTAGTAGACCAGAAGCCAGACCTCCCTGGCCCATAGCCCACGCTCTGCCCTCGCCCTACCTGACGGGGCTCCGAGGACGCAGGAAGGAGGCCAGTGTTCCCCCAGGGAACCTGAGATCACGAGGCGCAGCCCCGACACCTGCCGTGTCAGGCCATCACTGTGAATCCTACTGAACCCGGGACTCTGGAGTGAGCCCAGGGGTCTGTGTGGTCACAGCCCTCCAGGTGAGAAGAGCTGCGACAGACAGCCCAGCTGGGAGCCCCAGGGGACGGTCTGTCCTCTGGTGAGTGCAGAGCATTGCTGGACAGGCCGATCCGGCCAGCCCAGGCCCCACAAAAGCCACCCCCATCCCCCCCTCGCTCTGGGCTGTGGAGAGGGCCTGGTGGAGTGGGACCCACTGCAAGGCCAGCAGGCCCGGAGCAGGCGCAGGCCAGCCCGGCACAGGCGAGACTGACAACCAGTCCAGGGTCAGGACTGGCCGCGGGGACAGCTCCAAGATATCCTCACAGGGCTCTGGAGGGACAGATGCCAGGGCACCTGGCCTCAGCTTGGGGACCTTGGATCACCTCTGCTCTGTACGGTACACACGGTGGAACGCAGGACAGATAATTCCAGGGAGGTGCCCTTTCTAATTAGGCACTGAGATGGGCATGAACTTCAAACAGGGCAGACAGACTCCTAAAAATAGCCCGGGGAAACAGTGAGGGGAGCTGCAGGTGTGGCCGGAAACTTCCTGCTGGCCTCCAAACAGGGGAAGCCTCCCCAACCCCAGCGGACCTCCAGAAGCAGCGAGAGCCCAAACGTCACGGTGTGTGCAGGGGATTGTGACAAGGGAAGTGCTCAGGACTTTGGGCATGCGACCCTGGACATTTATTGTGGGGGGCTCTCTTGTGGTGCTCACTGTTTGATAGATCTTTAAATGCTGTGTTTGGGGTGTACTTACATTCCTGCGTGCATGGGCCAGCTTGCTGCATGTATGAGTATGTGCATTTATCATTTTCCAGCAGGGACACGATGGCTCGCCAGGCCTTCCAGACACTCCCTACTCGAGGCACAGCCGTGGACCAGAGCGTCGGCAGCACATGGCAGCTGGTTCAACGCGTCGTCTCCAGCCCACCTGGACCCTCTCAGTCAGAACTTGCATGTCCACAGGGTCCCATGGTGACTCAGTGTCCAGGAAAGTGTGAGGAGCCACCGTGCTCCAGGCTTTTGGAGGCGCGCCCAAAACCACAGGCATTGGGCTGAGGGTCCCATAGGATCCCCTGGGGGGTCAAGGCCCCAGCTCACCGGGGCTGCTGTAGGCCAGGGGCTTCCTGGGGCCATGAGGGAACCAAGAGGTGCGGCTGCCGACTGAGTGAGGCCCGGAGGGCGGTCATCCCTGGACAGAAGGTGCCGAGAGCCTGGCCCAGGCTCCAGTTCAGGGCACCTGCTGGCACCAGGGCTGGTGCTGAGCAGCATGGCGTGTGCCCGCCATGGCTTGCTGGGACCCCTGCGGTTGCTGTGACTCACAGGGGCGTCCCCCTGGCAGGGCGTCCTGCACCAGGAGAGAGTCCCAGCCGCACGGACCCTGCGCAGCACTTAACAAAGCTCCTGCTGTGCACCAGGTCGGGGCCCCACAGGGAGTGGGATCGGCAGGCTCCTGCCCTCAAGACTCCCAGACCTGATGGGGGACAGAGGCACAAAGCACGTGATGACAAAACACGGCGGAAGCTGAGGAACTGCGCTCTGGATCTGGTGTCCGCCTAGGAAAGGGGTCTGGCCAGCCTGGGGCCAGTGACTCCTTACAGTGGTTTGTGGTTTTCTTTTCCTTCTCTAAATTCATCTTTCCCTTTTTTTGGAGTTATTATTCTCATTGAAGTATAATTGACATCGAGCGCAGAGCATCAATCATCCAGATACAGTTTGACTAGTCTTGACAACAGTATACGCCACGTCACTGCCCCACACCAATACACAGAGCACAGCGCCACCCAGACAACGCCCTCCCGTAGCCGGGTCTCGCGCTCTCGATGCTCATGGAGACGGGCGTAGCGCGGCGCTCTGCGTCTGACTGCATCTGCTCGGCGCCAGGCGTTTGAGGGTTACTCATGATCGCACACGCCACGAGACGCCAGGCTCGTCCGCTTCCCTGCTGTGTAGAATTCTGGCCTGTGGGGGGGACGAAGCCACACTTCGTCGATCCATTGTGTGACTGGGGGACATCTGGGCCATTCCAGTTTTGCATTATTATGAATAAAATTGCTGTGGACTTTTTTCCTTTTTTAATTTAAAAAAAAATATCGAGGTGAAATTCATGTAACACAAAATCAACTATTTTGAAGTGAACAATTCAGTAGTATTTAGAACATTCACAATGTTGTGCAATCACCAACTTTTATCTAGTTCCAAAACATTTCTATTACTCCAAAAGAAAGCCTGAGAAGCAGTGTGTCCCTGTTCCCCCCACTCCCAAACCCCTGGCAACCACCAGTCTGCTCTCTGTCTCTTTGAATCAACCTATTTTAGATATTTCGCATGAATGGAACGAAACCATGTGGGACCTTTTGTGTCGGGCTTCTGCTACTTAGCACAAAGTTTTCAAGGTTCATCCACGTTCTGTCATCTGCCAGGGCTTCGTTCCTTTCCAGGGCTGAGTATTATTCCATTGCACGGATAAACCACAACTTGTTTGTGCTGCAGGCATTTCCGTGCGTATTTTTGGTAGATATACGAGCTCATTTCTCCTGAGCATGTATCAAGGAGTGGGACTTCTGGGTCATGGAGCATTTGTGGTAGGTGTATTTTAGCCTTACTAATACTACCTGACAGCTTTGCCCTCGGGAGTGCACAGCCCTGGGGCCCTAACCAGTTGGGAAGGTTACGGGCAGGTCCCGAGATGGCCTCAGCCCTAGTAGGCAGTGTAGACGTTGTCCTCTGTTGTCCACACCTGCTGGTAAGCCTGGGCCAGCCTCCTGAATCCCCAGGAGACCATCACTCTCTGAAGTCCTGCCTCCTTCCGGGCCACCTGGAGGCCTTGAGGTACCACTCCCTGCAACCCAGGAGACCCTAAAGGGAACCCTCCCCCGTCCTGGGCTTTCTCCATGTCCCCTCAGCCCTCCACAGTCTGTCCCCAACCAGAAGCTGTCTTCTCCCTGTTCTCCCCCTACTCCCTCAGGATGAGTCACACAGCCCCTCACTGAGTTTAGAATTTTCCAGATAAAACATAGAATATGGCTGCTGCTGGGCTTGATAATGTCAACCTTGGTGAAACCTGGGAATGCAAAGGCCTGGCTGCCGTGTCATGGTGTGCTGTGTTGGGCTGTGTTGGGTTGTACTATATTGTACTGCATTGTGTTATATTGTGTTGTGTTGTACTATGTTGTGTTGTATTGTATTGTGTTGTGTTGTACTGCCTTGTGCTGTATTGTACTGTGTCGTGCTGTATTTTTAATAGGAAGAGACATGGGAACAAAATTCAAATTATTAATAACTTTCCCTCAAACCTTTCTGGAACATTGTCACCCCTTGGATGCCCTTAGTGCCAGTCAGAACTGGACTCACCTGGCCCCAAGAAGAACAAGAAGAGACCTCCACGCAGCTGGCCTGCGGGTCTTCAGGCGGAGGGTCGATGTGCGTCGCGTCCACCCACTGGAAGCAGCGGCTGGAGGTCCGCAAGCCTGAAGACACTTGGGAATCGCCTGAAAATTAAACACAGTGACACCCAGGCCCCAGCCCAGACGTTCAGATTAACGTGTGGTCAGGGCTTAGCATCCCCAATCCCTGTCTCACCTCACCTGCCTGCCGTCTCCTGCAAGCCCGCGTGGCAGATGCGGTCACAAACGCAGCCTTGCGTGCATCCGTTCACAGACAGCTGGTCCCTCCACCCCGTAACAAAAGAGCCGTCACCAGCCTCGAGGCTGCCTGAAAAGTTAGGTCAACACTTAATCCCTCAACGTCAGCTCGGCGTCCACCCCACAAGCGCTCCCCCAGGCCTTGTGTGTCCACTGAGGGGCCCCCTTTTTGGCTACGGCCCTTCACCACAGTGACTGGGAGAAGACCCTCACAGGGAAAAGGCCATTGCAAGGCCCCTCTGCCCCCTCCGAGGGCTGGACGGACTCTCCCATTTCCTGTCGTAGTTCCCTCACGCACAGCTTTCTGGGGAGCCCTGAGCCGGGCAGTAGAGACCCACATCGAGCACCCACACAGTGCTACACTGGGGACTTTCACAAGTGTGCGCTCAGGTGAGTGGGCGGCGCGCGAGCCACCCAGCACGCCGTGTGCGTGCACACGCCGCTGCTCACCCCTGTCCCGCATTTCCTCAGAGCCTGACGCATCCACTTCCTTGTCAGTAGAATGTGCATCCCAGGGACATAGATAATGAACACGCACAATCACACCGCACGAGAGGTTCTTGACGCCATCTCCTTGGCAGCCCTTAAGTACATTAGTTAGCAGCCTCTGGTGTTCCTTCCACTGGGGGAGAAAGTAGCTGAGTAAACACAGCATCTGCCATAAGGACACAGGTACAGGAATAAGGCAGGAGTGTCCCTGGGTACCGTTCCTGCCAAGCCACGGCCGTTTGTCACTGACACCCCAGAAGGCTCCAGCTCTGAGAAAACAAAGTGGGCTGAGGCCTGCGTGTAAAATCCATAGCACGTGGTGTGGGCTTCAAGGGCGTCCTGAGAGCCGTTTTCACCTGTGCCTGGTGTTTTCGCACACACAGGAAACACACACAAAGGCAGCACAGCCTCACCTATGGAAAGGCAGGGGGTGGATCCCGTGGACGTTGTAGGCAGCAGGAGGGAGACCCGGGCCACTCCCACCAACAGCCCCTGTGTCCTCAGGAGAAGCAGGTGCATCTGCCTGGAGGGAAGGTATTCGGCCAGCAGCACTGAGCATCGGTGGGACACAGCGGCGGCGTTCAGGGTGCCACGCCCCACGCTCCCGACCCCTCCAAAGTGAATTGAAGCCAAAGAAAAACCGATTTATTTATTACTCTCTAATCATTTAAAGGATCGCATGAGGTTTGCATCAAAAAACGCGCTTGCTAGCCTGGCGTCACCTACCCTTCCTTCAGCACTCCCTACCCACCACAGTGTGTGCGGGACACCTCCTTGCAGGGCGAGGGCAGGAGAGGCGGGGAGGGCGCCGAGTGTCAACAGCTCACGTGGGCACTGCAGGCACCTCAGACCCAGTGGCACGGGCAGGGCTGAACGCTGCACTGCTGCCGGAGAACGTTATTCTGAAATCAAACAAATGTGAAAGCACTTTTTCCAACAGCTAAAATTTATCAACTATTTTCTACGCGCAGGCACTTTACCGTCATCACACTTGGACATGATGACTTTTCTGAAAGGTCGCCTTTCCTCCCGCCCTCTCCACACGGCCCGGCGTCTCCTACGTTTCTGCTCACGACGCTGGGAGCTACGACGAGTCCTGCAGGCGTCTCTGTGTTCGCGCCGTTTCCCTGGCTGCAGTCTCCGTGCCAGCGGCTGTTCGTTGGGACAAACTGCTAGTGACTCGGACGACCAGAGATGTGTTTATAGCCAACAGGGGTCTGTATGGAGAGTGTGGTTCGGGAGCCTGAGCAAGGCCTGCACGGGCAGCGGGGAGGACGAGGAGCCTCGAGGGCAGAGCCCCGAGTCCCCTGCAGTCTGCAGGGCCCTGGGGACGGTCCCAGGAGAAGCTGCAGGGCAGCAGGCTCCTCCCGAGCGGGCGGCCACTGTCCACACACACCACACTCTGTCACACACATCTAACAGGCCGGGGTTAAATAAGAGCTGCGGCTGCCTGCCCACGTTTACACTCAGACGCACCGACCGCGCCAACCCCGCTCTCTGGGCCCCTCTCCGCCACCACTGGCTTTTCCCTTTGGCACATTCCCAAGTCCCCAAGAGTTTCCCAAACAGTCCCGTTGGCCATGTAACGCAAGGAGAGCACTCGAGGAGCAGAGGCGAGCACGCCACGCGGGGCTGCCCTGCCCTGGGACCACTCCTCCCTGCGCCGGCCACGGGCTCAGCATGGCAGCACTCGCAGACGCAGGCCTGGCGGAGAGCGGCGCTGCCGGGAGGTGTGTGGCTGGCTCTGTCCTTGCCGGCTGCTCTGCAGAGTCAGATGATCCTCACATTGACATGGGGGGAGGGGCTGGGCGCACAGGCAACGGGGAGTGATTGGGGGGCCACCAGGAAACAACAGAACGGGGACACCCAGGCCCTGGAAGAGCAGCTCCTGCTGAGCTGAGGTCCTTGCACACGCCTTGATCTCCTCTCCAGGGTCCCTCTGAAGTTCCAATGCCCCGCCCCACGCTCTGCCTCCCGTGACCACCCTGGGAGCGGGGAGCCCATTTGTCTCAGTCCCTGGGCCTCGCTGACCCCAGCCCGCCGCACGTCCACCCCGGGATGAGCTGTGGCGTGAAGGATGAGAGACAGCCACAGGTCCTTGACACACCGTCCCCTGCAGTCTGTGTGGCTTTGACCAATGAAGTCTGGCAGAAGTGGCAAGATGTGATGCCAGGCCTGGGCCCGGGTGTTCTGAAGTGGCAATGTCCTCCTTCCTCTCAGGGACCCTGACCGCCCTCAGGAAGCCAGCCACCCCAGGTGCTGTGCTGAAGCACGCTGAGCCATGGTCCTAGCTGCGGCCAGCCTACAGCCCCCTGCCAACCTTCAGGCGTGGGAACAAAGAGAGCTGGGACTCTCAGATGCTCCTGTGCCAGCGGAATCCCACCACAGCAGCTCAGCCGCGCTACCGGGAGCTGGACACTCGCCCAGCCGAGCCCGGCCGGAATCCCTGACCCGCGATGATCATCGGCTCTGACAGACTGCGTCACGGCACTGGATTCTGAGGTTACGGCACCCGGTGGATACCCTGATGCTCCACTCTGACGTCCTCCTGAGGTAGACACCATTCCCAGCTCCTACTGGGCTGGCCGTGAGGTCCCCTTGACCACTTTAGACCAGAATAGAAGCCCCCGACACCCGCCTGCTGCAGACCCACACACCCAGTGTGTGCGGTGTTTGGGTCCAGTCTCTGAGGGCATGGGGAGCTGCAAGAGGAGGGGAGGCAGCTGTGACCAGGGCAAGCCCCCATCCTGAGCGACACCAAGAGCTCTCCTCCTTGGAGCCTTGGGCCTGAGGCCTGCTACGTGGAAAGCTGCCCAGCCCACGAGGCAGAACAGTCCTCTGGTCGATTGGTCCAGGATGGGGTTTCTCAACCTCAGCACTATGGACATTTGGAGCCAGATAATTCTTTGTTGTGGGGACACTGCAGGACAGTCCCATGCCTTGTGGGACATTTAGCAGCTTTCCTGGCCTCTACAGTTCCTCCCAGTTGTGACAACAAAAGTGTTTCCAGACATCATCGAATGTCTCCCGAGGGCAAAATTCCCCCTCCTCCCCGGTTGAGAACTTCTGTCCTAGTGAGTTTTGGCTTTGCCGGGAGGAAACAATCCCTGGCTCCACAGTAACCTGCAGTGCTAGCAGGCCATGCCTTGCAAATTCATTCCTTCAAATCAGGCTTTGGAAACGCTGGTCATTTCTGGATTTCCCTGTAGATAGCCCTCCTCTCTCCCCTCTCTGTGTGGCCTTGGGGGAAGAGGAATTCCCAGTGACCTGTCCCCTGAGGAAGTCAGAGGGTGGGGAGGTGACACAGCTCACCCACTCCAGGCCTCTCCCTCACTCCCCCTGTGCCTTGAGCTGGGGGACAGGACTTCATCGTGGGCAGAGGAATAGTCTGGAACCAGCCCCAGTCTGGCTGCTCTGGACAGTGCCGGACCTCGAGCCCCTGCCACTCCCTAGGCCTGGCCGTCCAGCCCCGCAGCTAAGCCCAGCTGTGGGGTCACACGGAGGAACCTGGGTACAAACTGGGCCTCCTATCCTTGCCCAGGGGCCGAGGACACTTGTGGAGGAGACATCTAAGCTGCTTCCCTAAAGCCCGAGCGAGGCCCCAGCGAGGCAGGAGGGCTGCATTCCAGTCCGTCCCACTTGACACCTGTAGCTCCGTCCCTGCTGGAGTCAGACGAAGGAGACACACGCCTCTTTGCCACCGGTTCCTTTCCAGCCAGTCTCAGAACATTCTTGTCAAAAACCTTTTACTAGCTGGACTAGAGTCTTCCTGCTGAACTCTGGAGCTGGCTCCTCTCCATCTGCTTACCTCCATTTCTCCTATCTGCCATTCCCTGCACAGGACCTGATCACTTGCTTGGGGACATGACTTACAGAGGACTCTTGCTAACTCTCACATCACCATGTAAGACGGTGCCTGGCTTTCTAAATCGTGGGTTCCCCAGACAGAAGCACATAATAGAAACACACGACCTCGTGCCCCCTGTTTCCAAAGGTGAGTTACTACTCTGTCCAAAATGAATACATAGCCAATTTCAAAATCCAAAATGCATTTACAAGTGGTTCTTAAAATGAGCAGCGTAACCTGTGAAATTTCAAATGAAGAGGGTGTGTGGCTCAATCCCCAAAAGCACCGGCAGAATTTTCTGTGGCTTGGTTTACGATACCGATGATACTGTCCCTGGATGAAAGTATATTTCATGCATTCGGGGTTCAGATACAGGGCATCCCCAAGCTATAGGCCTGCTGAAAATACCTTTCTACACATATTTGAATGTTTACACACACTTGCATTTAGACATCCCCGGTTATTCAATTTCTTTGCTCTTCATAAATACGAAGCTGAGATTCAAATGCATACTTTTGGTATTCCCAGTACACATTTGGGCAGTGCCATCCTACTGCAGAACAAAGCCTGACCGTGCCATGCTCAACTGAGATCCACCGCCCTCACTGCTCGCCGGATCCCCCACACCAGCCCCGGGCGGGGGGTGGGGCTATCCTGTCCTAACCTGTGTCCTCGGGCAGTTACCCTGGAAACTCCTCCCAGGCCCTCTGCCCCCACTAGAGATGCCCCTGCCCTATCCCTGCCCCTATATGGGGTCTGTGCAGTGGTGCGGCCACTGCACCGATGGCTCGATGGATGGCACCGGGACAGGTGTGTGCCGTCTGTCACAGCATGCACGGCCATGCACCAGGTGGCAGCCCTTCCTCCTTTTCCATGTGGAGATCTGTGCATCTGGGGACAGATTCCAGAATTTAGGCCACCCTAGATCTCTCTTCATGGCTTTGTCACACACTTTCCATCTCTACAAAGCAGCAGAGCTTGTGGCCACATCTCAGCGTGGTTGGTCCGTGGTCAGCCAAGGCGGCCCTGTTCCCTTCAAATCCAACAGCTGCCGTAGGCACTCCCTATCTAAACTTTCCCAAAGCTCAAACTTATTTGCTTCTTGCCAGAAAGTATGAATGCTGGCTTCCGGGGCCATCAGCGAGTGGACACCCTCCCGGGGGAGCGAAGCCACCCTCCTCCTCTTCCCTCTTCACTTCAGTTCCTGTCATTGTCCAGCGCAAGGTGTGCCTCTGGCTCTCCTGAGAGCAAACAAGGCCACGTGTCCTCGCAGGCCACACCATCGTCTCTCAGTGCGGCAAAGAGCCCCTACATGCCTAGAGGGCAGGTGCTGTTCACATGAGGAAAGCGAAGCTCCCAGCTTTTGCGATCTGTGCCAAGATGCTTCCTACAGCCAGATGCCACTCACTGGCCACCGCACCTAGAGCTCAGAGGCCTCCCTGGAGCCTGCACCCAACAGGGACCACATGGAGACATGTCCATCAGCATGAGAAGGTGGCCATCATGAATAGGAAGGATGTCCCCCTGAGCTGTGGCACAAGGGGCAGCAGCCATGAAGAGTGGACGGAGAGGGGAGAGCAAAAAGGAACCAGGGCAGAGGGACTCCTGGGCTCCCGGAAGCTCCAGTTGGGCCCACAAGTATCAAGAGGCCTGTGCCGGCCGGAGTCCAGAGGCCCCTGCTCTGCTGTCTGGACGTCTGCCACTCCTCCACCACCACTGGCCAGAGGTTCCTGTCTGCAGGGTGGACTGTCTCTGCACAAGCTTCCGGGCAACTGAGGGTCCCAGGAACAAGCGACAGACAGGTGGTCATGAGCCGAAAAGCCCGCCCTTACAGGTGCTCAGAGGGGACTGGTGTGTCCGGGCTGCCAGAGCCCAGGTGGGGCGGGACTGGCCCTAGAACCCCAGCATCCAACGTCCTGCCCAGCGTGCGTTCTGTGGGTGGAAGACCACAGAGCACAGTCTGCTCCTCCCAGCAGCTGTGGAGGTTGTTGGAACCGTAGCATTTTGTCAGGATAAGAAAGAAGGAAGCAGCAGTCGCCTACGTCTCCCGGAAACCCTGCCAAGGCCTGATGTCGTGCCAGCTTCCCAGCGCTGTGCGGAGCAATCCACCCGATGTCCGGCCTGCCCAGGGTGCAATCCCGGCCTCTGCTTGGGAGAAGGGCTGACTCCGGGTTTTAAAGGCAACCGCTTGCCTGCAGCAAAGCCTCAGGGCACGAAGCCCACAGACTGCAGACTGCTGTCCTGTCCGGTCACAGGAGGGACAGGAAAGCACTCCCTGGGGTCAGAGCCGCTCCCGCCAGGCCCATATAAGAGAGTAATGACGCTTGAGGAACCCACTCAGAGAGGCCAGGTGGTGGCCGTCTTGATGAACCTGGGGCCGGCGGGGAGCGGAGGGCTGGAGGCGTCCAGGAAACGGATCATTCGGGGTTGTTTATGTCGTGACCTTGCTCTTGTGAGTGGGCAGTAAGTAAATCCCTCATGTGGCTTCTTGTCAACCTTGAGGCTCACTGGTGTCAACAGACCAGACCAGGGGGCCAGGTCCCCGGGAACGGCGAGGGCATGACCCTGCTGACCGAGGGCTGGCTGCCTCCCAGCCCCCAGCACCTCTTACTAACCTCCAAAGGGGTCTCTGCCCTGGGCCAGCGGTTCCCAGCGTGGGCTCCCTGGACCCACTGCATTTGGGTCCCTGGCAGAGGCCGAGGCCTGGCTCTGGCGAGCTCCCCAGCACTGCGGTGGGGCCGCTGACCACTGGGCCAGCCCCGGCTGCGGCCCTGCCCCCAGAGGCTCCTTCGCAGCCCAGCGGTCCATGCACGCAGCACCGCCACCCCACCCCTACGCCGCGTCTCGTCCCCTTACGTTCTGGAGAAATTCTTCGTCTGTAAATTCTCATGGTTTCCATGGCCCTTCACTTTTCTTTTAATTGTGATAAAATACACACAAAGCGAAATTACTATCTTATGCATTTTCAGTGTGCAGTTTGGTGGAAGTAAGTGCATTCACACTGCCGTGCAGCCATCACCATCTAGCTCCAGAACACTATTTGCCTTGAAAACCTGAAATGCTGTCCCCGTTAAACATCAACTCCCCGCCTGCCCCTCCCCCCATCCCCGCAACCACCATCCTGTTCTCTGTGTCTATGACTTTGACTACTCTCCGGACTTCGTATCAGCGGCTCCTGCGGTATTTGTCCTTTTGTGACTGGCTTATTTCACTTAGCATAATGCCCTCAAGGTTCATCCACGCTGTAGCCTGCGTCAGAATTTCCTCTAAAACTACATAATATTTCAGCATATGTGTATATCACATTTTGTTTAGCTGTTCATTGTCAGTGGGCACTTGAGTGGCTTCCACCTTTTGCTGTTGTGAATAATGCTGCTAGGAACTTGGCTGTACAAATATCTCTTTGATATTCTGCTTTTAATTCTTTGGGGTATATACTCAGGAGTGAAATTGCTGGATTGTATGCTAATTTTACTTTTAATTGTTTGAGGAACTGCCACACTGTTTTCCGTGGGGAGAGCCCATGAGCTCTGCTCAGACTCCCCCTTGTCCAGAGACGGCTGCGTGGCCCGTACGTCACAACGGTGACTGTGGGCTGGTGCCCAGGGCCACATTGCAGGGCGAGTAAGAAGCTGGAGGAGGGAAGCTGTGCAGCCCGACAAGAGGCAGGCGTGTGGCCGAGGCTCAGGCACCGGCAGGCCACCTGCACTTGGCTCCCTGCTCGCAGCCCTGTCCCTGACGCGGTGACAGTCAGTGTCCCTGCCCTCCCAAGACGGTGGGGCCGAGAGGGCAAGGCCTTTGTCTCCTGCCCCTGTGCATCTGCAGCCCAGCAGAGAGCCGCTCTCATGGCTGACATTCAATAAACATGTGCTGAGGGATTAAAGGTAGACAACAGAAAGACAAACATGGAAGAAATTCTAGGTCAGAGGTTCTTAAGCTTCAGTGTGCATCAAAATCCCTTGGAGACCTTGTTTAAACTCAGATTTCTGACTCAGTAGGTCTGGGTGGGGCCAGAGGCTGCCATTGCTGCCACTCCATGAAAGCCCCCACTCTGAGGATGGTCTGTTCCATCCCCACGTGATAGATGCTGGAAAGGAGGGATGAGATGTGAAGAAACCTTCCCCAAATCACGGCGGCCACCCCCCAGGTGCCCTGAGCCACTTGCCCTCAGCCCACATCCGACTTCAGCCGCAGCTGTGGTGGCCATTCGGCAAAGCTCAGAGCCTCCTCTTGCAGGGTGGTCCGACCCAAGCTCTGAGTGCCTGTCAGCTTCCTGCCCCTGGGGCGCTCTGAGGCCAGGGAGGCCGACCAGGCCTCTGTGCACACAGCCCAGGAGCGCCGGGGCTCACGGCCGATGGAACAGTAGAGAAACCTCCGCTCCCGCCCCACGGGAGAGCACGTCTACGAGGCAGGGGGCTCGGGTGGAGCGGCCCCTGCACGATGCACCTCCCCTCCAGATCGCCCGCTCCACCCCCCTCACTCCTGCAATCACTTCCAAAATGCAGGTGCACCTGGTTTAGTGCACTTGGCAGAGACTGTGTCATTTACAAACGGAAGGTTGGGGCAGCCCTCCATGGAGGAAGTCTGTTGGAGCCATTTTTCCAACAGCAGGTGTTTGTTCACTTCTGTCTTTGCGTCGCATGTTGGCAAGGCTCAAAATATTTCAGACTTCTTCATAATTATTATAACTGTTGTGATGATCTGTGATCAGAGATCTTTGATGTTACTGTTGTGATTGTTTTGGGTGCTCCAAACCATGCCCACATAAAACACGAACTTGACAGATGTCGTGTGTGTTCTGATCACTCCACCCACCACCGTCGCCCTGTCTCTCCCCTTCTCTCTGGCCTCCCTGTTCCTTGACACACAATAAAATTGAAATTAGGCCGATTAATAACCCTACAATGGCCTCTAAGTGTTCAAGTGACAGGAAGAGTCCCATGTCTCTCACTTTTAATCAAAAGCTAGAAATGATTAAGCTTAGTGGGGAAGGCACATCAAAAGCCGAGCTAGGCCAAAAGCTGGGCCTCTTGCACCAAACAGGTAACCAAGTTGTGAATGTAAAGGGAAAGTTCTTGAAGGAAATTAAAGTGCTGCTCCGGTGAACATGCAGTGAAAAGAAAGCAACGCAGCCTGTCGCTGATATAGGGAAAGCTCTAGTTACCTGGATAGAAGATCAAACCAGCCGCAACATTCCCTTGACGCCAACGCCTACTCCAGAGCAGGGCCCTGACTCTCTTCCATTCTATGAAGGCCGAGACAGGTGAGGAAGCTGCAGAAGAAGAGTCTGAAGCTATCAGAGGTTGGTTCATGGGTTTAAGGAACGAAGCCACCTCTGTAACATAAAAGTGCAGGAGGAAGCAGCAAGAGCTGATGGAGACGCTGCAGTGAGTTATCCACAAGGTCTAGCTCAGGTCATGGAGGAAGGTGGTTACAGTAAACAACAGATTTCCAATTGAAACAAAACAGCCTTCTACTGGAAGAAGATGCCATCTAGGACTTTCCTAGCTGGAAAGGAGAAGCTTCAAAGCTTCAAAGAATAGGCTCACTCTCTTGTTAGGGGCTAATGCAGCTGGTGACTTTGAGCTGAGGCCAATGTTCATTTACCATTTCAAAAATCTTAGCACCTTTAGGAATATTATGCTATCTACTCTGCCTGTGCTCTATAAATGGAACAAGAAAGCCTGGATGACAGCACATCTGTTTACAGCATAGTTTACTAAATATTTTAAGCCCACTGTTGAGACCTACTGCTCAGAAAAAGAGGCTCTTTTCAAAAGAGGTTCTCACTGACAGTGCACCTGGTCACCCAAGAGCTCTGATGGAGACGTACAAGCAGATGAATGCTGTTTTCTTGCCTGCTAGGACAACATCGCTTCTGCAGCCCATAAATCAAGGAGTAATTTTGACTTTCAATTCTTATTATTTAAGACATACATTTTGTAAGACTATAGCTGCTACAGATAGTTATTCCTCTGATGGAAACACCCTACAAAGAATTCGCCATTCTAAATGCTATGAAGGAGGCATTCTAGATGCCTGCATGGGAGGAAGTCAAAATATCAGCGTTAACATGAGTGCAGAAGAAGCTGATTCCAATCCTGCTGGATGACTTTGAGGGGTTCAAGTCTTCAGTGAAGGAAGTCACTGCAGATGTGGTGGAAATGGCCAGAGAACTGGAATTAGAAATGGAGCCTGAAGATGTGACCGAATTGCTGTAATCTCATGGTAAAACCTGAATGGACGAGGAGTTGTTTCTTACGGATAAGGAAAGAAAATGATTTCTTAAGATGGAATCTACTCCTGGTGAAGATGCTGTGAACACTGTTGAAATGACCACAAATGATTCAGAATATTCCATAAGTTTAATTGCTAAAGCAGTAGCAGAGTTCGAGATGACTGACTCCTTTAATGAAAGAAGTTCTACTGGGGGTAAATGCTATCAAATAGCATTGCAAGCTGCAGAAAAATCTTTTGTGAAGGGAAGAGTCAATCAATGCGGCAAACTGTTGTCTTATTTTAAGAAATTGTCATAGCTGTTCCCAGCCTTTAGTGGCCACCACCTGCTCAGTCAGCACCATCCATACGGAGGCCAGACCTCCACCGGGAAAACAATCACGACTTGCTGAAGGCTCAGGTGATTATTAGCACATTTTAGCAATAAATGTTTTTTGCTTGAAGTATGTACATAATTTTTTAGACCTAATGCCATTGCACACTTAACAGACTACAATATAGGGTAAACATAACTTTTATATGCACTGGGAAACCGAAAATCTTCTGTGGCTCACTTTATTGCGGTATTTGCTGTATTGCGGTGGTCTGGAACCAAGCCTGCCGTGCCTCCAAGGTGCGCCTGCAGACCCCTTGCAGACAAACCCCTGTCTCGGGGTCTGTTTTAAGGGACACCAGAACCAACCCCAGCCCGGTAGTTAGGAAGGGGAAGGTCAGCCTGAGCACCCAGCTGTAGGGTTCCCCAGCAATAGCCTGTTGTCCCTACCGTCCTCTGTAAGGGTCAGCGGCACCCACACTAGCAATGCCGACTTGGAAGAATGGAAAGCAAAGCAGAGGTTCTCTAGTGCCCAGAAAAAGAAAAGAAAAAATGAGGCCCTGGATTGGTTTGGTGTCTGACCCACAGACACTTGCTAGCTGCCTACTGTGCATAAGCAGGGGACCAAGACTGAAGGGTCCACGGAGCGGTGCGATGCTCTGAGGGGTCCTCCGGCCTCCAAGGAACAGAGAGCAGAGAAGCAGAGGGTTCAGGTGCAAGAGTGGGGAGTTATCATCTGATTCCACAGAGAGGCGACTTGAGAGAGCCCTGGCCAGCAGGCCTGGAGATGCTGGTGGCGCCAGCTCAAAGACCCAAGCACAGCTCCCCCCACCCAACCCTCCCCACCGTGTGGCTCCAGGCCTGGGGGCAGGCCTCTGCCTGCTCGCTTTGCCACCTTCTCAGAAACAGGATTCCTTCGGAGGCCCTGCTGACGTATTTACTGATCAAGGATATACGGCGTATGGCCAGAAGTCAGGCTACGCTCTCGGGATAACACAGCGATTAAGAGTCACGTTGTCTCCAGCCCCGAGAAGCGTGTGGGCTGGTGGGAAAGCACAACTGCTGGCTCCCAACAAACGATGACATTGCAGTGCAGTGGCCGTCCTCCCAGAGGCCAAGCGCCCCTTGCCGTGAAAACGCCCAGGACAGGTGTGCAGCCCAGACCAGGTTTAGCCACCTCCTGAAGGTGAGACCTGCAGGAGAAGCAGAGGGAGGCGGAGGCTACATGTGCCCAGCCCAGAGGCGACCGTCCAGGGCCCCCAGCGGAGGCCACAGAAGTGCTACCTGAGCCGAGAGACCCTCCTGCTCCTCCTCCAGCTCCCAGTGACCAGTGAGAAGGTGTCGGAGCAAAACGGAAAACAGAGACAGCCAGCTGCTCACACTGATGACTGAGCAGCACCCCTGCCCTGTCCTCGCGTCACCCGGCCCGTGGAAAGCCCTGAGGGAGTAACTGCTTCGCACCCGCGTCCGGGGGCTGAAGCCAGCAGTGTCCAGGAGACATGGGTCCCAGCTGTCACGGAGGGGCGGCTCTGCTGGGGCGAAGCAGACAACAGGCAAGCACGTTTCGGTACATGTGCACTCACGCACACGCGTGCACACCTCAACACACTCACGTACTCACACACGCACACATGCACATGTACACATGTTCACAAGCACTCGCACACACACAACCATGCACACACATTCACACACCATCCACACAAACTCACACTCACTTGCTCAGACACACACAACACGCCCACACATACCTTCACCGATACGCAGCCGCAGGCTCCCGTGCACCCGCACATTCACACCCTCTCAGAGGCCCGCATGCGCTCACACACACACATGCACGCACCCTCACACGCACGCACATCCACCTGCTCACACGCACCCCTGCGCACACCCTCACGCACAGTGCCCAGGCGTTGATGACCACAGCAGAGACCTGAGCAGGCAGGATATGGAGCTGTGAGCACCCTTCATACCGCTCAGCCCCAGCTCGGCTCTGCCCCTGGGCACACAGCCTGAGACCCTCTCTTGGCTCCTGGATGACCAGAGTTCATCGCCCCACCCCCACCCCGGTGGGGCCAGCCTGGTGTCACCGCCTGGGCTGGCCCGTCCCCACTGCTGAGGCCGCCCCTCTGCTGCAGCAGGGCCTTCACCTTGCGTGGCTAACTCCTCGTGCCCCAGACCCCAGCTCAACCCCCACCTCCTGGGGGCCCGTCAGGCCCCCTCCTCACGTCCCCTCTGCCTGGCACGGCCCACCTCGGCCGCCACGCATGTGTGTGTGACTCACTCTCCGTCAGACTGGAAGCTCCACAGTCGGGAGCTGTGTCTATTTTGCTCATCCTTGACTTCCCAGGGCCTAAAGTACCGTGCTTGGCACGTGAAGCACATTTGTGGGAGGAATAAATGAATTTCATGTAAATTTACCAAATCAGTTAACCGCAGTGATCAAAGCCACCAAGGTCTAATCAATACCCTACGACTAATAAATATAACTGACTGGCTCATCAAGCGATAAACCCTTTCGGCAGCCTTCAGACCCGTTTGTACAGCTACAGCTCAGCAGCCCCTCAGACAACAGTCACAGAAAGTGCTACAAGGGGTGACCAACTCTAAGAACAGAGGTGGCTCTGTGTTCAGTGTGTGATTCTGTTCCATTACGAGATGAAACAATATCATCATGATTCCCAGACTTCCTGACCCCGTCAGACACCCTGTCACACAGGGAACTTTGGACACTGATTCCAGGCCCGTCGCAAACAGAGACATCAGCGACGAGCCTCTTGCTCAGCTGAGGAGAAGCACACCCGTGCGTAACAATCTGACCGGTGTTAAGTCAACCTGGGTGGACGAAGGAGAGGGATACAGAATGACTTAGAACAGCAAATTCAGTGAGAACGCATAGTTCCACGTCGGCCCACATGGTGAGATCACTGCAGACGCAACGTGCTGGACGTCTTAGTTTGCTGAGGCTGCGGCAACAAAGCACCCCCGACTTATGGGCTTAAGCAACATGAATCTATCGTCTTACAGGTCTGGAGGCCAGAGCTGCAAGTCACTTTCCCCAGGCTAACGTCGCGGTGTCAGCAGAAGATCCGTCCTGGGCCTTTTCCAGCTTCTCAAGGCTGCCCACGTTCCCCGGCTTGTGGCCCCTGCCTCAGTCTCCAAAGTGCATCATCATCCCTGCCTCTGCCACTGTCCTTGCACCTTTTGCTCCCAACGCCATCTCTACCTCCACAGCCTCCCTCTCAGGAGCACCCTGGTGACACATTAGTGTCCCAGATAGTCCTGGAGAGGCCCCCACCTCCAGACCCGTACAGCTGCTTCACCTGCAAAGGCGCCTCTGCTCCGTGAGGTCACATGTTCACAGGCCCTGGGGGTCAGGAGTGGACATCTCTGAGGCTTGGGAGACCACTATTCAGCTGGCCACACCAGGAAAATATCAAATGGAAGGAAGGTGGGCTGGGTTAACTAGTGCATTTAATAGAAATTACTATTTTCCTGAAAACCCCTGGAGGACTCTTGATGGAGTTACAAGTAAGTATTTTAACCTCCTGGCGACTTCAGGTTCCGCACAGGGAGGGAGAGCACGAGGGGATGGGGGAGGCTCAGAGCAGGTCCACGAGCTTTCATCAGCAGGATCCCAGCTGAGCTGCTGGCCGAGCTTGTGGAAACACTTTCTCTCTCTTTGCAGCTGCTTAAGTTGTACCTGCCCAGGGGATTAAGGAGTGACTAGATTTTCTTGGACTTGGATGCTTCTCCGGTCTTGCTGAAAATAGATATTTCCAGAAAGGAAAAATGGAAAAAGCATGGATCTATTAATATTTTCTGATGGACTCGGATCTAAGCCACTGTTTGACTGAATCCCCACAGAGCAACGAGAAGCGGCAGCAGAAAGGGGAAGTCACGACGGGAGATGCTGTTTTGGTGTTTTTCCACCTGCCTTCCCCGCCTCCACCCAGCCAATCCGAAAGTTGCTCAGCTTCAGACTCCCTGAATGTCCGAGGAAACCCTTGCAATCCGGACTTAAATGACTTCAAACCACCAGTTAATGTCCTGGAGACATCTGGAGTCTACCCAGATTCCCAAGGGCTCAACACAGAAAGGTGTGACCCTCCAATGCCAGAGTCCTCCTTGGCACTTACCTTTTCCTTTTCCATATGCACAGCTGAAGAGCAAAGCCTGCCAACGCCTCCTCCGAGCCCCACATCCCTCCCACTCTCCAGGCCGGGCCAGAATCTCTCCTGCTTCCTTTCTGTCTCCTGGCCCAGGTGCTTTCTCTCACACCGGGGGGCCCTGGCCCATGCTGTTCCCTCCTCCTGAACACCTTCCCTTGCTCTCAGCCCTGCCGGTGACCCCGGAGCCGCCACTCTGAATGCCAGCTCCTTGTCCTGCGGGAAGCACAGGGCCTCAACTGCACCGCCCTCCTGCACCGCACCGTGTTTCCCGGGCCGTGTTCACACGCTGGAATCACCTCCACTGTTCGTTTGCTGTTCACCGGTTTAACGTCTATTTCCTGAACCGGACTGCGCAGGAGAGGGGGTGCTGTTTCCCTCCACAGGAAGTTTCCTTCCATGTCCTCTGGGGTCACGTCCCAGGCCACCCTCCCAGGGGAGCGTGAGGGACTTTCTGGGCAGGGGAGCAGGAGTGCTTCTCGCCAGCAGTCTGTCCTCTGCAGAGGGCTGGGGTCTGCTCTGCCCCCTGCACCAGCGTGGCAGGGACAGCCGTGGGGGGCGCCCCACGCTCCTGGGTGTCCCATGCTGCCGGCTCTTGCCCCAGATGTGGCTCAGACTAATCGCTCGCAATGCTGATCTCCCGACCGCCCTGGGCAGGCGTGGGTTTTGGCGTGGGACATGGGGGCATGGGACAGTCCAGAGCACGCGTGAGACACTCACAGCCTCCCCTCCACCCGGGCCAGGAACCAGGAGGCCGCCAAGGGCTCCATTCACCTCCGGAATGTGGTAACGAACGGGAAAGAGCCCTTTCCACAGAAACCAATCAGCGCGTACCTGGAGATGGCCTTTTAGGGTTTTTTCTTTTCTCTTTTTGTTTTTTTTTTGACTATCCTTATACTTTTCCTTGAGACCCACTTGAACCCAAATTGAAAAATGGGCCCATCTGCTCCTTCCTTCATTTCTTTGTCTGGTCTAATTTCACTGCGATGACCCAGGGAGCTTCCATAGACAGAGAGATGGACAATGATTTGTTCTTTAATACCACGTCCTCGAAGAAAACCCAATTTACAGTGGAGAGCAGCACGCGGCCCTGCAATCAGGACTGGGAATTGATCTCCGGGGATATATCGTTTTCAAAGTATTATTTTGCTCTGAAACCCGTACCTCCGACCCTGTGCTGAACATGCCCTGCCATGCCTGTCCCCCCACACGACAAGGAAGCCCTCCCAAAGCCAGCGTCACAGAACGGCCACTGGGTCAGGATAACAGCACTGCAGCGTGGACACCAGCAGGGGAGGCTGCCTCCCTAATGGGGCTCCCACGGGTGTGTGGAGTCACACATCCCGCTCTAAACCCATTTCCCTAAGCAAACCCATTCCAGGAAGTGAGAGAAGAAAAAACATTTCAACAGAACAGCTCCACCTGGGCAGAGCAGGAACTAGCAGATCCTGGATGCTCTAAGAAGAATAGAAATGCATTTAAATCTCTTAAACTCTGTTTAAATATTTGAGGGTAGGAAATAACGCAATGTGACTTTGAGACACTGCATGGAGATAAGGCTGTTCCTCAGTTTTTACCCAGGAATCTATTGATGTTTGCAATATAAACATTTTTAAAGCACTGTTAAATACTTTTCCCATCAGAACACATGCCACAGGCAGGCTCTTGGGAGTTTGCAGACTCGGACAGCGTATTACGATACTCGTGTCTAGTATGAATTGCCCCCGACGGCGTCCTCAGCGCTGTGTCAGCAGGCCAGACTGTTACCCAGTGTCTGTACTGGGGCCACCAGACTCCTTCCACCCCACTGACCACACTCCAGAGCCCCGGAGAAGTGCTGGTTCCCCGACATTCCAAGTGCGTCCTCGCCTCACAGCCTTTGCCTCGGCCGTTGGCCCCGCTTGGAAGGCTGTCTCCCCAGAAACCGACGCGGCTGCCTCAGTCACTGTGCCTGCGGGCTCTGCCCGCGCATCTCCCTGCATGAGAGCTCGGCTGGTCCAAGGCCAGGCTGCCCCGGCCACACTTGATTCTCTTCCTCCGTCCCACAGCACCAAGTGCTGCATGGTGCCCGCTGCCCCTTCCCACCCAGAGATCAGATCCCACAGGACTCCCTGATGTGCGCCAGGGGCCTCCAAGGGGGCCTGCAGGCCTCAGTAAATGCTGCTTGAATGAACGAATGAATGAATGAATACATCACACACTCTGCCATTTCATGAGCCCCCAGCAGGCAGGCTCTGTCTTGTGGTGTTCGAGCTGTCACCCTGTCGGCAAGCATTCAACGCGTGTCAGGTTTGACTGGGTCAGCTCTTCCCCAGCTGTGCCCCCCCTGCATTGGGGGCTGCTCTTGCCTCAGCTACAGGCAGGTCCGGACTCTGCCTGAGACCCCTGGAATCCACCCTCTGGTGAGGGACTTGGTGGACATGTGATGAACACTCGTAGACAAGTAGCAAATGTTGGTCAATCCTTGGTGCTTAAGCAGAGACACCCAGAATGTTCAGGAACTCAGAATCTTTGTTTTTCCACACTTTTGTATAGGGGTGGGAGTGGGGGTAGGTCAGAGGATTTCTGTCTTGTTACATTTGAATAAAGTAATTTGCCCTATTTTCTGAAAAGCCGTTAAGTGTTACCTTGGGCCTGGCAGGTGGTCACAGTGCGGTAACAGTCAGCCCCAGATCTCAGTGACTTAGCATAGCAGAGTTTATTTTTCACGTGTGCCCAGCTTGCCCCGGGCCCAGGCATTCTCTGCATGTGGGGTTGGCCTTCTATGCCCCCGTGGTATCTCGATATCAATATACACTTCCTTGATCAGGGAGGCAGGGGAAGGAAGGGAGAGGTGAGCGCTGTAGTTAAATACTTCCAGCCCAGAAGTGACACGTCACTTCCACGCATACTCCCCTGGCCAAAGCAGTCCCATGGCCATGGGCAATTCCAGGGTCCAGGAAGTACCACGCTCCCAGGCAAGTACAACATGGGGCCATGCTGGTGAGCAGCAGTCATTTGGGCCGTGGGTCAGTCCCACTTTAGAGAGACCACCCTGGCTGCAGCCCCCCAACCTCCTCTGGAGAAGGAGCCCCACTGTTCCAAATGGTAGAATAGTCACCTAGAGATGCATCAGCCATGGCAGTGTCCCATGGCGCACTGACCCCCATCCGGCCCCCCCAGGCCTGGATAGCCACAGACCACTCACAGCCCCGGCTGCCTCAGATGCTCTGGGGAGAAGCTGCAGACGGGACCAAGAACAGCTGGAGAGCTGGAGCGTGCAGACGCTGGGAAGGGGATGGTCCAGGAACGAGCACTGGGGACGAGCAGCTGTGAGGGTGAGCGAGGACGGCACTCACCAGGGAGGAGCCGAAGGTGTTTCCAAAGGAGGGAGTGACCCACGTGCCAATTGCTCCTCCATGATGTGACCTGGCCACTCCCTCCTCAAGAGCTGGACTTTATTTCTCCCCCACTTGCCCCCACCCTTTGAACCCGGATGGGTCCAGGGACTCTTTGACCAACAGCATGTGCAGAATGAGCCTGCACCTGCTCTCAGAAGAGCCTCTGAGTGGCCTGGCAGCTTCTACTTCTTGTCTCTTGGAGCACTCACCCTTGGCATACTCCCTCGTGGAAGTCAACGGCCACGCTCTGAGAGGTCCAAGCCGCACGGAGAGGCCACATGTGGGTTCTCTGGGCAAGGGTCCTGTTGAGCTCACAGCCAACAGGCAGAGCCAGCGGCTGGCCACATGCGTGCCACCTTGGATGTGCCTCCAGATGACTCCAGGCCAGATGCCATCAACTGCAACCACACGAGATACCAGTCTAGAACCGCCCAGCTGAGCCCAGTTAACCAATGAAGTCATGATACATAACAGCACATGGCTGGTAATTTGGGGGGTGCCTGGCTATGCACCAGTAGGTAGCTGGAGCCAGGGCTGATGGTTGACCACCACATTTAGCCATGTCAAGGCCATCGATGACCTTGGAGTGGGAAGACAACGTGACTCGAATGGATCCAAGGGAGAATGGGAGGAAATATACAGACAGGGAATCAGTCAGAGAGTTTTGCTGTCAAAGGGGCAAATGAGAAATGAGGCAGCAGCTGAAGAGGGTGCAAAGAAGGCTTTTGCTTTGAAGACGGAATTATTATGGCATGCTTCTATGCTGATGGAAATGATTCAGTGGAGATGAAAACATCAACGGTGCAAGAGAGAAAGGGAAATTGCTACAGCAAAATTATGGAATGAGCAAAATACTATGGAAAATGGTAGAGGCTCTGCAGGAACACCAGTGGCTCATGGCTAATGGTTAGGCCTGTCCTCCCCCAGAGGAGGCTGAGAGCCCACCCCAGGAGAGAGGGCAGTGTCCACGGCTGCGGAGCAGAGGCCGGTGGATGTGGCAGGGGAGCTGGTGCAGGTTCCCATTTGGATGCCTGTATTTTCTCCATGGAAACATGCCAGGCCTTCAGGAGGACGAGGAGGGGAAAGCGGGGGTAGAAGGTTTGAGGAGAGAGAATGGATGGTATGCAAGCTCACGTGCGAGACAGGATGGTGGCGGGGATGGAAGGCAGCCTTGTATGTCCAGGAGGACTGTGTCTTGGGTGCTGGAGCCTGCAAGGGCAGAAGGCAGCATGGAGCAGGGACCATCCCAGAAAGCAGAGACTTCAGTTACAGCGCAGTGTGCCGAGCACAAGATGTTATAGGAACACAGGTGAGGCAAGGACTTTCTGCCCAGGAGGACGCAGGAGGGCTTCACAGAGGAGGTGACATTTAAAGAGAATCCTAAAAGAAGAGGAGGAACTTGCTAAATGGGTGCAAGTTTGGGGGAGTGTGTCAGAGAGGAGCACGTGGAGAGCAGGGAAACAGGAAGAAGCGAAAGCGCCATAATGCAGGGGCTGGCAAGGTCAGTGTGTGCAGCGCCTGGAGCACACGGGCAGGAACCTCCCCAGTCTCTACGGGATAGGTTGGATTCACACCAGTCCAGAGGATGGACCCTGGTGTTAAATACGTCTCATTAAATCTACCGTTTGGATCTAAAACAAATGTTAGTGAGCCAGGGTATTTATTCATCCATCCAACAAATAATTATTCTGTGTTGTAGTGGTTAAAATTAGTTTTGGCTTTATATACAAAGAAATATAACATGGGCTTAAACAAAATAGAAGTTTGTTGCTCTTCCATTTAAAAGACATAAGCACTACTAAAAGAAGTCTAGAGGTTAGCATTTTAGTTAATTAGTACGGCAACTTCAACATGCCATCAGCAACACAGGCTTTGTTCTAGATTCCATTCCACATTCTTAGTCTTTTGCCCTCTTCTCTGGGCTTCGAAATGGCGGCCAGAGCTCCAGCCACCACTTCTGCATTCCAGGGCACAACCCTTCTTTTAAGAAGGTGTACCAAACCCAGCTTTTGCACTTCCCCAGATTTGCTAGGGCTTAGCTGCGTGCTCAGTGGAGACTCTCAGCCACTGCACTGTCACCACTTCTCTTAACAGACTGGCTGCCTCAGCTGTCTTCAAGGTGGGGACAGGCTTTGTCCCTCTATTTGTCCCTCTAGCCTCTATTGCTCCCACTACAGAGGACAGTAGCAATTCTGGTGCCCACGCAGGCTCTGACATTTCTCTGCACTTCTGGGCTCAGAGAAGTCTGCTCCATGGGGCAGGTGTAGGAACTGGCCTTCCCTGAGGCCACCCCAGGGGATTGAGTGATACAACCAGGAAGGGGAGGTGGATTTAACACCCCATGGGTCAAACTTGGACCAATAAGTGGCTTGAGACAGGACAGGCACATAACTGCTCTCTCTCCTTCTCCCGGGTGGACTGTCCTATCTGGGAGAAGTCCCATGTGACCAAGCACCCTGCCACGCTTCCCTGCCACACTGGGAACAGCTCTGCAAAGTGCCTTCTCGTGCTCTGTGGCTCCTGCCTTGCGGTTCCTTTTTCTCAGTCTGCTGCCCATGGATTACCCTTCCCGATAAAGCCGCGGTGCTTGGGCCTTGCCTGGCCCTCTTTCCTAGGGATTCTGGGTGGAGCCTGTGTCTTCCCCAAAGTCCACACCACGCTCCATTTTGCCCCGCGTGGAGGAGCACGTGTTCACATGGCCACACTGAGCTGCAAAGAAAGTTGGGAAAGGCGGCCTTTCCACGCTCGCAGCAGTGAGCCGGGCTACAACTCGTGCTCTTCTGCGGCTTCTGCAAGAAGGAAGCGGGGAGTGGATGTTGGCAGCCAGCAGGTGCCTACGGGGGCAAGACACCTGCCCAGGGAGCTAGACCGCCTCTTCCAGCAGTCAAAGGAACTGCAAGGAGTTGATGACCCACTGATGTATGAGACAATGAGCTCGTGCCGGGCACATAACCGGGCTCTAAATCAGACCATCCTTTTCAGAGCGGCGCTAGAACGGATCTTCCTCGTAGGCCTGTCTGGTGCATGCCAGAGTGGCCCTAGTGACTTCTGAGGAGCCAGTGAAGGGGAGGGACATGTAAACAGAGGAGCTCCACACCCAGCCTGGGGTGACGCCTTTCCAAGGAAAGCACAAGGCACCGACTCCTCTTGCAGGCAGCTGGCACGCGCTGAACAGGCCCCTGGGAAGGAAAAGCTGGGGGCTGCGCTGCAGCTCCGCACGCCAAGCTCAGCCTGGCCTCACAGGCACACGGAGGCAGCCAAGGCTCTTAGGCGGGAAAAATGTCCTCGTAAGAAGCCAGCTGAAACACAGGCGGGAGAGGAGAGAGAAATCGATTGAAGCCATTACCGGGCATGTCGCCCCGTCTCTGCTGACTTAACTGCACGTCACTTGCATGCGAACCGCGCACCCTCTGGGAGTCAGCGCTGCGCTGCGCCTGTGTGATTCAACTGTTTCTGGACCTGAAGTGCCAATCTCTCGATAGTTTTCGGTACAACTCTTTGATTTGAGAATTGGAAATTTTCTAGTCAAATGCAATAGACACATGGAAGCTTCCATTAATGTAAAATCAGAGCCCACAAAATGGAAACTGAAGAAAATTTCTTTAAGTGTCCCAGGACAGAAACTGCAGACGAAAAGATGTAAGACAGGCCAAATTTCCTGTTCTGTAGGAAATGGTATTGCAGTGGCCCTGGACCGCCCCAGCGAAACGAATCTCTCTGGTGTCAATCGGAGCAGCGGGGGGCGGCCAGGAGGAAGCCACATCCCCTGAGGCAGACAAAGGCTGGATTTTTTTTTTTTTTTTTGAGACAGAGTCTCACTGTGTTGCCCGGGCTAGAGTGAGTGCCGTGGCGTCATCCTAGCTCACAGCAACCTCGGACTCCTGGGCTCAAGTGATCCTCCTGCCTCAGCCTCCCATATAGCTGGGACTACAGGCATGCGCCACCATGCCCAGCTAATTTTTTCTATATATTTTTAGTTGTCCCACGAATTTGTTTCTAATTTTAGTAGAGACAGGGTCTCGCTCTCGCTCAGGCTGGTTTCGAACTCCTGAGCTCAAACCATCTGCCCGCCTCGGCCTCCCAGAGTGCTAACAGGCTGGATTTTTACAGTCTCGCTTCCCTAAACCCAAGACGCAGCCCTGCAGGGACAGCTCCCCCTCCCTAATGCACATGTGAGAAAACTGAGGCTTGGGGAACTAAGGGGCTTGCTCAGGCCAACAATTCAAATTTGCCGCTTTGTCACTGGGTCCAATCCCACTGTCCTTCCCGCCGTAGTCTAAAACCCAGCTTGCCTCAAAATAAACCCACGTGCACCCTCCCTGCCAGAAGGGATCGCTGCCCTGCATTCCTGCAGGGCCCCACTGCAGTATCCCTGAGAAACTTGGGGCTCCAGCCCCAGGAGAGGGGGGACCTCTCTGTTTTGCTCACCTCTCATTTTCAGCACCGGGAAGAGTGACCCTGCAAATAGGAAGTGGCCAACACAGGGAACTGCTCACTCCCAAACTTCAGCATCTGGAACAGGAGCCCAACGGATGTGGCCCGGGGAAGCATCGCTCTGTGCTAAATGAAAGGCACATCCCATCCAGAGAGCTGTCTAGTCACTCTCCGTCATTGACAGATTGTCAGTGTCAAGCAGCCTGGGTCTGATATTGAAGAGAAAGTGATAAATCTGGGCGGGTCACAGTCTAATCTTGCACCACACCCTCCGTTCGCCCTAGCAGGTGCCACACAGGTTGCCAGGCCGTGGGGAAATGGAGATGAACCAGAAAGAGCCACTGCGCTGGGAGCTTGGGGCCCAGGGGAGGGGACAACCCAGGCACACGTCCACCAACCCTCAGTGACCAGGTGCTGCCTTGGCGGGAGCGTGTCCGCTCCAGGCCATCTGGGACATCGCCCTGCCAGGTGCTCCATACGAAAGGCCCGAAGTGCTATCTGCTGCCCCCATCGCCACACTCCCCCTCTCGTGGCGCCATCTGGTCCGCGAAGCAGGCATCCCGGCTCTCCCGATGTGGCCTGCTGACCAGTCAGGTCACGGGACGTTAAAGCAGCTGAGCAGGTCGGACGTCAACATTGGGACTGACTCTTCCACCTGCATCTTCTGTCTTCAGGTCTTGTGTCTGTTCCATGCCACCAATGTGCTTTTCTGGATCCTGGGTTTGTGCACAGTCACTGGCAACAGTCAGAAAATGGCTCACTTTTTCTTGCAAATGTGCCATTTACACATACCGTGACCAGCTGTTGACAGCTGACTCCTCAGAAACCACAGACAGACGTGCGGCCACAGGCAACGTCGGGACTCCAAAGGTTAAGTCTGCTTCACTGTTACATTACAGCTGCGTAGGAGTCATTCTTCTCACAGGGAACGAAGAGTTCCCTGAAGCAAGCCTTGATCCCAAGAGGAAGCAGAGAAACTGATCCAAGATTTTGAGTGTGTCCTCTATGGTCTCCTCCTTTTTAGGTTTTCCTGGGGGTAAATAAGGTAGAAATGTGTAACATTTACATAAAGCAACTTTGGATGAAGAACCAAGGGACACCAGCAGTCCTCCATCAGCAATAGGACGTGTCAGAAGAAACAATACACGTTGGAAGGAGAGGACACAGGCTTTGTGTTCATGGCCTTGGGATGATTCCAGGGAGCGTCATTGCCTCATCCACAGGGCTCCCCACTGGGCCAAACGTTCTTATCCCAAATCCCCGCCCCCCACCACCGCCTGGCACTGGCATTTCTGAAGACTGCGTCTGTCTGCATTGCCTTCTTGGGAAAATAGAGTTTGCTGATAAGAAAGGATGAGGTATTTGATGGTAAGTTTCCTAAAAATATCTTTTAGAACAAGTCATCTGGTAACGGACGGGAAGGTAACAGGGAGGCCTGACGAGTGCCCAGGAGGTGGCCAGCACAGCACGAGCCTGCAGCCACTCAGTCAGACAGCTGAGGGAGGGACACAGGCACCACCCGCCCTGCCAGAGGCAGGAGAAGCCCAAGCTCCTGATACGTGAAATTGTCGTGAGCACCGTCCCTACACGCCTCGTGGAGGGAGGCCGCCAGGGAGAGCCAGCCAGGGGAAAGATGACCCACACTCCCCCCATCACCGACAAAGAGTCCCCATCAGAGGTGAAAAAATCTCCAAGAACAAACACAGGCGATTGTCTATTTGATTAGAAGATGGACAGGGAGACAGATCTAAAATGCTGATATGACGACATTTTCAAAACCTCTAGCCAAGCTCAGGAGAGAGAACGGAAGGGCCTTAGGTGCCAGAAATGAACCAGAGACTCAAACAGCAGCAAAACCACCCCCTTCCATGCCACGCCGCCTGGCCATGGGTGAACGAGGCTGGCCACTCGGGGTCAGAGGTGTGACTCTGGACCCACCCAGAGAACCGAGACCCAGCATCTAGCTGGGAGAACAGCAGGACTATCCACAGATAACCATCCCGCTTTGTGAAAAGGGAGATTAGAGACATTCCAGCTGCCAGGCCAGGGATGTGTCAAGAAATATTGTCATCTGCCTGGGGCTCTGAATGGGAAGAAAAAGGTTTCCCATGAGAAATCAGAACCTCAAGCTGTCCCACCTGCATGCAAGTTTCCAAATGTGCACTGTCAGTGTGGTTCACAGAACCCTGAGCCAAGAAATGAATGCAAAAGCTTGTCCTGGATGCGTGAGCTCCCAGGGCCCCAGCAAAAGACAAACAAAGCCATTTTTTGTGGGAACATTTTCGCAACCTGGGGCCTCGAGGACAGCTCAGGCTTGGTCTCCCACAAGCCACGTCCATTTCCTGCCAAAAGTCTGCTAGGCATGCAGATTTCAATCTGGACATTTCCCATCGAAGGGAACCAGAGCCCCTTGGAAAGGGCTGACTCCAGTCTGGGCAGCAAGCGCGCAAGATGCACTGGGACAACCTCTCATCCGGAAGCAAGGAAGCTGCTAAAACCATCAGGGTCATGTCAAAGGGAATCAGAGACCACAGCAGGGACAGTAAGAGCAGCAGCCAAGATAGTAGGGACACAGGTGAAAACACAACATGTTGACATTTGGGTACATAATGGTATTTAATTTAAAAAACTTATTAAATGAATTAACTCATTATTTTGAAGACTGGTAAATAAAGAATCAAATATTTATTCCATTCTTTTAATTTAGGATCATTAAGATGGAGAGAATCCTTTCAATGATTAGGGGAGACACAAGACAGAAACAAAGGTTTGATTCCTCGCAGGTCCTGGGCTGCACGGCACACCTGGCGCCCCTCACACAGGGAAGTCAGAAAGCACATGGAGAGAGAGAGAAAGGGGCCCGTGTGCCGATGCCTCTACTGGGTCCAGGGCATTATCCAAACAGGTTTCACACAGGAAGTTTTAACTTGTGGGTTTAGAGCAAGCGGGCGCGAGTTCCAACAGGTCGTGCAGTGACTACAAGGCGGCCAGTGCTGCGTATTTGTGCAGTCCATGTGGGGCGTGAGGGTCAGTGGGCCAGTCGCATGCTGCGTCTAGCTGTCCCACAAGGGAGTGGTCACAAGGGTGCGATTGTATAAGGCAGATATCTGGGTCCTTTGACCATATTGAGAACATGGGGGAGGGGGAGGATGTAGAACTGGAAACTGTGTGAAGGGTGACTGAGCCCTGCTTTTAGTATGAGAAAATCCAACTTATATCTAAAATGGATGCTGAAGCAACATAAAATTATAAGCATTCACTATGCTGCCTTTCCTATATAAACTCTTCCACTGGGTATCAAATAGCTAATGAGAGAAAGTTTCCTCTTCATAGAAATATTCCAGCCAGACTTGGGGGCATGAGCCTGCAGTCCCAGCTACTTGGGAGGCTGAGGAAGGAGCATTGCTTGAGCCCAGGAGTTTAGGATTGCAGTGGGCTATGATCACACCACTGCAGTCCAGCCTGGGTGACAGAGAGAGACCCCCTCTCCAGAAAAGAAAGAAAGAAAAGAAAAAGAAAGAGAAAGAAAGATTCCATCTGATAAATGATGAAGGAATGCTAGAAGTAGAATATCACAACTTTGCCACCTGTAATAAGCTAGTGTATGAGGGCAATGAGCATCCATGGTATCTCACACTGCAAAGGGGTAGGCACCATGTACCGCCCAATGGAAGTTCCAACACTCTCCATGCCCCCAAACAAATCAATCAATCACTTAAATCTAAATGTGAATAAGCTTCTGAATCTAACTACCAATTTGTAGGAAACACAGAGAACAGAACAACTTAAATAAAACTATGGGGAGGAAATTAGCAAAATCCAGACTATTGGGAATTCTGTAAGGCAGATGACTGGATTTGAGAGAGCAAGAGAAAGAGAGGTACGGAGGGAAGCTATAGATTAAAAGGAAGTTATAATATATAGCAAATTTTCCTAGTGTGAGGACCTTATCTGAATAGTCATTCGAACAATTGATAAAAAAAATTATATAGCACAACCAAGTGGGATTTTCAAGATGTGCAAGACTGGTTCAATATTCAATAATGAATTAATGGAATCCATCATATCAATAGGCTAAAGAAAAAAATGTGATCATATTAATTGATACAGAAAAGCATTAAAAACTCAAAATCTATACATGATTAAAAACAACTCTTAGCAAAGTAGGGATATAGAGAAATTTCTGAACTTGATAAAGAACATCAAAAAAATGAAATCTAACATCATCTTTAATGGTGGGAAACTGGATCCTTTCCTCCTAAGTTTGGGGAGAAGACAAAGATATCTTCTCTCACCACTTTTATTTAATATTATATTGGAAGTCCTACCTAGTGCAACAGGACAAGGAGAGGAAGTATAAGGTATATGGATGAGGAGGGAAGAAGTAAAACCGTTCACAGATGACATGATTGTCCATGTAGAGAATCCCAAAGAATCAACGAAAAAATCCTCTTAGAATAATAATCAAATATTAATTCTAATTAATTATTGAATAATTGATTATTATTGAACATAAAGTTGCAGGATACAAGGTTAATATACAAAAGTTGATTGCTTTCCTATAAAGCAGCAATGAGCAATTGGAATTCAAAATTAAAAACACAACACCATTTACAATAGCACCAAAACCCAAAACATTTTGGTATAAATCTAATTTAAAAATGTACAGGATTTATATGTAGAACACTACAAACTATTAGGGAGGAAATCAAAGATAATGGCTGAAAGAATCAATATTGCGAAGACATCAGTTCTGCTCCACTTGATTTACGGATTCAATGAAATCCCAATAAAATCTCGGCAAACTGTATTTTCTGATTCTAACATATATGTAGAAAGACAAAGACCTAGAATAGTCAACACAATACTGTAGAGAAGAAGGAAAAAAGGAGGAGGAGGAGGAAGAAGAGGAAAAGGAAAAAGAGGAGAAGGAAGGGGAGGACAAGAGTAGCAACAACAGAGTCCGAGACTCCACATGGCCTGATTTGAAGACTTGCTATTACTAAGCTAGAGTGCTGAAGACAGCCTGGTACTGACAAAAGAGTAGACACAAGGTCAGTGGAATAGAATAGAGAGCCAGCAATGACCAACACAAACACATACAGTCAACTGATCTTTGATAAAGACGCAAAGGTGACTCAATGGAGAAATGATAGTCTTTTGAACAAATGATGCTGGAATAATTGGGTGTTCGGAAGTGACAGATAACACAAAAAGATGAAAGTAACATCTTTCATCTATGCCTTTCATAAAAATTAAAACAAGACAGATCATAGACCAAAATGTAAGATTATGAAATTTCCAGAAGGAAACATAGAACTTCTAGGAGACTTTGGGTTTTGCAATGAGTTTTTAGATATACCAAAAGTACAATCCATGAAAGGAAAAAAATAATAGATTGTATTTAGATTTAAAACTTCTCTGCAAAAGACACTGTTAACAGAATAACAGATAAGCCAGGAACTGGAAGAAAATATTTGTAAAACATATGTTTGGTAAAGGATTTATATCCAAAATACACAAGAAAAGCTTATAAATTCAGCAATACGAAAACAAACTTCCCAATTACAAATGATTAAAAAGTCTGAAGAGACATTTCACCAAAGAATATACACAAATGGCAAATAAGCATATGAAAAAATGATAAACATAACTTGTCATCAGGAAATTGCAAATTAAAGCAACAATTAGATACTACTATATAACTATTAAAATAGCTAAAATTTTTAAACAAAATCTGACAATACCACATGCTGGTGAAGATGTGGAGCAACAGGAACTCTTGCTCACTGGTACCGGGAATGCATTAGTCTACTCAGGCTGCCATGACAAAATACCATGGACTTGGCAGCTTAAGCGACAGAAGTTTATTTTCTCACAATTCTGGAGGTTGAAAGTCTAAGAATCAAAGATCAAGGTTTGGTCAAGTTTGGTTTCTGGTAAGGGCTTTCTTCCTGGATTATAGGTGGCCATGTCACGTGGCCTTTCCTCTGTGTGTGCATGAAGAGAGAGAGAGATCTCTGGTGGCTCTTCCTCTTCTTATAAAGACACCGGTCTTATCAGACGAGGATATGCACTTAACCTCAACCACCTCCTCAAAGGTCCTGTCTCTAATACAGTCACCTTGGAGCTTAGGGCTTTAACATATAAGTTTAGGGAGAAAACAACTAAATCTATAACAAGAGCCTTATAATCCAATAATCACACATCCAAGTATTTACTTATATAAATACAAAAGCCCTGCACATGAATACTTATAGCAGCTTTATTCATAATCGCCAAAACTGGAAACAACCAAGATGTCCTTCAACAAAACACTCCGTGGTACGCTTATACAGTGGAATACTGTTTAGTGATAAAACGAACAGGCTGTCAAGCTGTGGACAAATGCGAACCTGAAAGAGCCAATCCTCTAAGACAGATCCTGAGTGGCTAACTGGACCTAAATTTAAAATAGAGCCGAGTGGCCATTTGCTGACTAGAGGTCACACATGTACTGAGTTTCCTGAAAACGCCCACTTCTGTTTAACTTTGGGACTTTCAAAGCCAATCAGGGCTCAGCTGTATCTCCCAATGAGAACTCAGCTACATCAACCAATGGGAAATAAATGAGTTTCAAGCCTTCATTTGCATAAATGGACCTGATTGGGAATCCGGGCAGAAACTTTTATAGCCCAAACCCTCCCTTTGGCCTCTGAGCTGCACTTTCATTTATACAGAAGACTGCCTGTCTCCCTGGTTTGCAAACTGTTCACCAGAATAAAGTCTTTTTCCCCAAAATTCCTTTTCAGAGAACTCTTGTTCACATAGCCAAGAAAGAAATGGATGTATCTTAACTGTATATTATTAAGTGAAAGATGGAAGTCTAAAAAAGTTACATAATGTATAATTCTAATTAATGATTCTCTGGAAAAGGTGAAAGTATAGTGACAATTCAAAGCTCAGTGGTTGCCAGGGGCTTAGGAAGAGGGGAGGAGCATTGACTAGTTGAACACAAGGGGCTTTTTAGCATGGTAAAACTATTATGTATGATACTTTAATAATTGTGGATAAATGACATTATGCGTTTGTGAAAACCCATAGAACTTTACAGCATAATGAGTAAACATTAATGTAGGCAAATATTTTAAAAATAATGTAGGAAGTTGAAAATTCCAGGATGCAATGCAAAATGTGACAAAACAATCTCACTGTATCAAAAATGTATAAAATAACCTCTCTAAATTGGAGGGGGGGAGGTACTGACCTGAGTAACGTTGGAAATGAGTGGTGTGTATAAAAACATCTGTATTACCAGGTCACCTTGCCCTCTGCCATGTTAGCCCACCACAGACGTGCTGTCTTCCATCTCTAAGCTACACTCTCCATTCCCACACAGAAGCACAGGGAAACTTCCACAGCTCACACATGAAGCTGGGACCAAGGGTGCAGCCCACGCTGTCTCTCTAGGCATAAACATGCCACACCAACATTTCCCCTTCACTGACGCCATCCCGGTTTTATGCAAGGCCTTCCTTGGGCAATCCCTTCCCAGAAACCCAAAAGGAATTGGGGTCCACTCTTCTAGGAACTCCCCCCACCAACTGCAACATTTTTATCCAGGGAGAACAGAGTTGGGAAACACACATGCTAACACTTGTCCACCTTCTTTCTTCCTCAAGCTGTTCTCCTGGAATCAGGTCTGCCTGCTTCTTCTGTCTGTTGAGTGGAATCTTCCCTGTGTCACGGCCTCCCTGTCTCCTCAGTGACTTTGCATAATGCTATCCTCTTCTTCCAGGGTGGATAAGACTTACCACTTAATTTTAATGTCTAAGAGCTGTAAGAGAACATAATTAATAATAGGAATAAAAAATATCCATGCTTTCAAAATGTGCCCACATTGCACACACCCATGCTGGTCGGGGATGAAGCTCAACACGTGGAAACAGAGGAAGGAAAGAGGAGGGGAAGCAAAGGTGAAGTAACTCGCTTATTGTTTCTAGCGAGAGACCAATAAATACTGTTGTTGTGAACAATTTTAACAATGATAATTCAAAACTAAACATTTAGACATTATTTACCCATGTAAAGACAATCAGAGTAAGAAAAATTTCCCTAAATCACCAAGAGTAAACAAAAATAAAAATGTTAAAAGGTTGTATAACAAAAGACAGAAACAAACCTCATTTTATTATTATAATAAATAAACAATAAATATAAGATCAAATTTACCTGAGAAGTCAATAAATGTTAGATAAATTCAGTTGCTTAGAATAAAAAGAAGCTCAAATTTGATTAATAAACAAAACCCAACTCCACGTTATAAAAAGAAACATGTAAAACAATGTTCATACAAGGCTATAGTAACCAAGCAGCATGGTACGGGTACAAGAACTGAGATACAGACTAATGGAACAGAACTGAGAACCCAGACATGAAACCATCCTCATATAACATATCTGATCTTTGACAAAGCAGACAAAAACATACACTGGGGAAAAGAATCCTTATTCAATAAATGGTGCTGGGAAAATTGGATAGCTACATGTAGAAGACTCAAACAGAATCTGCACCTCTCACCTCTCTCAAAAATCAACTCACGATAGATAACAGACTTAAACCTAAGGCATGAAACTGTAAGAATTCTAGAAGAAAATGTTGTAAAAGCTCTTATAGACACTGGCCTAGGCAAAGAATTTATGAAGAAGACCCCCATAGCAATCACAGCAGCAACAAAAATAAATAAATGGGACCTGATCAAATTAAAGAGCTTCTGCACAGCCAAAGAAACTATCACTAGAGCAAACAGACAACCTACAGAATGGGAGAAAATATTTTCATGCTATACATCTGATAAAGGGCTGATAACTCGAATATATACATAGAACTCAGGAAAGTCAGCAAGAAAAAAATCAAACAACCCCATTAAAAAGTGGGCAAAGGACAAGAACAGAAACTTTGTAAGAGGAGACAGAATAATGGCCAAGAACCATGAAAAAATGTTTAACATCTCTAATCATCAGGGAAATGCAAATCAAAACCATGATGAGATATCACTTAACTCCAGTGAAAATGGCTTTTATCAAAAATCCCAAAACAGCAAATGTTGGCATGGATGCGGAGAGATGGGAACACTGATACACTGCTGGTGGGATTGTAAACTAGTACAACCTCTTTGAAAAGTAATATGGAGATACCTCAAAGAACTAAAAGTAGAACTACCATTTGATCCAGCAATCCCACTACTGGGCATCTACCCAAAGGAAAAAAAAAAAGGCATTCTATAATAAAGACATCTGCACTCAAATGTTTATGGCAGCACAATTCACAATTGCAAAGATGTGCAAACAATCCAAGTGCCCATCAATCCATGAGTGGATTAATAAAATGTGGTATATGTATATCATGGAGTTCTACTCAGCCACAGAAAACAATGGTGAACTAGCACCTCTTGTATTATCCTGGATGGAGCTGGAGCCCATTCTCCTAAGTGAAGTATCCCAAGAATGGAAAAGCAAGCACCACATGTCCTCACCATCAAATTGGTACTAATTAATCAACATTTATGTGCACATATAGTAGTAACATTCATCGTGTGTCAGGCAGGTGGGAGGCAGAGGAGGAGATGGGTATATTCACACCTAATGGGTGCGGTGTGCACTGTCTGGGGGATGGGCACGCTTGAAGTTCTGACTCAAGTGTTGCAAAGGCAATATGTGTAACCTAAACGTTTGTACCCCATAATATTCTGAAATAAAAAGAAAGAAAGTGCCTGGCACTCTGGGCACAGTTGATGGATCGATAGGAATAAATGAACACAGCATGCCACGTTCAAAGAAAAATTCACTAGCCATTCACATTTATATTACTAAACAAAAATTAATATTTATGAGATGGACCAATCATTCTCCTCTAGAATAAAGTATTATGTAGGTAAATATGAGGTTTGTCTGGAAAGTATCCAATCACCGTGAGTCTCCATTTTTCATATTACATGGCTAGATACTTTCCAGACAGGCCCCGTGTATGTTTAAAATGTTTACCTCAAAAGAACAGAAAACCTAATAAATCAATAACCATGAGCACAGTTAAAGACACTGTTAAAAAGCTATCCTGACCTAAAAAATCCCTTACTTAGTTTTATGTAGAAAATCTTGAAAATTGTCAAGGAAGAAATAATTCCAACATATGAATTTTTCTAGAACACAACAAAAAAAGAAAGCTTCCGGATTCTTTTTTTTCAAGGCCAGTAAAACAATGCAACTAAAACCTAACTAATGTGAAACAGAAACCAGACCAGGCTTACATAAGAAAGCGATGTTGAGATCTTAATAAAGTACTAGCAAATATAATTCAGCAGTATGTAGGAAATGGAATACACTGTGGCCAAGCTGAGTTCACTCCAGAAACGCAAAAATGGTTCGGTGTTAAGAAATCTGTTTATGCAATGCATGTATCGGTCAGGGTTCAGCTGCAAAGAGACAGAACCCTCTCTATCTAGCTCAGGGCACAGTGGGGTCAGTAAGGGGTGTTGAGTGGCTCACAGAAGCAGAGGCAGGACTGGAGAAATAGAAACCGTGAGCTGTTCTGGGAACAGCTGCCAGAGCAGCATCTCTGAACCAGGCCAGCGAGGGTGCACCTGCCCCTCTGCAGTCGGAAGGCCTCTGGCCCCGGTGCCTCACTGCCAGTGCCAAGATGGACCAACTGCCATCAAGAAGCTGCCTCCATCAGAAAGCCCCTGGGATCGGGAAATTGTCTGATGAGAAAGACACTGTGCTCCCGCACCAAGCTCACATCCCCTGCCGTGACCAGTCAAACGAGTGCTCTGCATCCTGCCTGTCAGTATCCAGGGACCGGAGGCTGGACACTGCTCTGCTCATCCGTCCACAGGCAAGGCAGTGCCTCCGCCACCTTGCTCGTCAGCAAGAACAGCAGAAGCAGCAGGAGCACGGCCTTCACAGCACTCTGCCTTCCAAGTCTCAGGCCACGGCGTCTGACTTCCCAAACCTAAATCAAATCCAGAAGCCTGCCTGGAAAGGAGTCTCGGAGGTGTGTTTTATCTTCCCATCTCTGACGCACAGGAGGGTAGAGTGTGTGCAGAGCACTGAGCTTTCATATCCATCTCAGCCACCCTTCAGCTTCTCCAAATCCTTGTCTCCTAGTCCCCCAGCAATCACACTTCCTAACACCAGCAAGAGCAATCTGCTCCTCCTAACTGAACGCAGCTCTCCTCGTTTCCTCGTATAAAAGGAAACACACCCACTCTTTCCCCAGAGAAGACCCGAGTGCCATCAGCCACTGCATATGTCTCTGAGTGGTGCTCACATCTCACCAGTTCCATAAACATGCAAGACTGGAGTTCTGTAACCATCTAAGGGCTAAATTAGAATGATAACCACCAATAACAAACCCTAACTTAAAAACAAAATGAGAAAGAGGAGGAAAATAGGTTAACATATGTACATATAAACTGAAAACTAAAGGAGTATGGATATGAAACAGTCCTAATTTCAGCAATTTGCCAGGAGGCCAATGGTGGTGTAAGATAGATAAATGGATAGAAAATAAGCTAATATATATCAATTTATTATTAATTATTCATTATATGTGTAGCTGCTTATTGATACCATATAATTCACACATTATAAGTGAACAATTCAATGTTTTTAGTATATTTGCAGACTTGCGTAAGCATAGTCACAATGAATTTTAGAACATTCTCATCACCCCAAGAGTAAACCCCATATCCATCAGAGTCACTCCCCATTTTGCTCCCAAATTGCCCCATTCCAGTGCTGGACGTCTATTACTCTGTTTTCTGTCTTTTGAGATTTTTCCCATCCTAGATATTTCATGTAAATTGAATTATGTAGTCTTTATTGACTGACTTCTTTTTACTTAGCCTAATGTTTTCAAGGTTCATCCATGTTGTAACATGTATCAATGCTTCATTAGTTCTTACTGCCGAATAAGATTCCATTCTACAGGTGCACAATATTCTATTTATTCATCAGTTGATGGATATTTGGGTCACTTTTGCTTTTTGGCTGTTATGGATAATGCTGCCATGAACATGTGGGTATATGTGTTTGTGTGGAGATGTGTTTTCATTTCTCTTGAGTGTAGCCTAGAAGTGAAACTGATTGGTCACACATTAACTCTGTGTTTACCCCTTTGAGAAACTGCCAGACTGTTTTCAAAGCAGCTGCGCCTATCTCATTCCCACCAGCAGGGCGCGAGGGTTCCATTTTCTCCACATCTCCACCGAGGTCAGCAGTGCCGTTAGCGTGCAGTGGTGTCTCATGGTGGTTCTGATTTGCATTTCTCTGCTGCTTAATGATGTTGAACATCTTCTTGTGTGTTTCTTGGCCATTTTTATATCTTCCTTTGAGATATTTTTAGTCAGATCCTTTGCTCGTTTTTCTCAAACTCCTGAGCTCAAGCGATCCTCCCGCCTCAGCCTCCCAGAGTGCTAAGATTACAGGCGTGAGCCACCACGCCCAGCCTCATTTTTCAATTAGATTGTTTTATGTCTTTTTAAAAAAACTAAGAAGAATGGAGACTAAGTATATATTAATGGAGTTTATTATATTTACCTTATTTACCATTTCTGGTGGGCTTCATTTGTGTCTGTGGATGTGTTACCATTGGGTGGCATTTCAGTAAAGCTTTGCTCCCACCACCTCCTTTGCACTCTTATTGTACATATATTTCTATATGCTAAGGGCTCAAACACATTGCGTGCACACTAGTTTATGCAGTTGCTCTCTAAAACATTTGAGAGCATAAAAAAGAAAGAATATACGTTGATACTGTCTTTCATAACTGCATAAAGACCTGTACCAGAGCTGCTTGATTTTTTGTGTGAAGGTTTGAGTGTCCCTCTGAGGTCACCCCTTTCAGCCTGAAGAGCTTCCTTTGGTCTTTCTTATAAGTCTTCTAGGAATGAATTTTCTCCATTTTATTTATCTATTTAATAGTAATGTGTTTATTTTGCCTTCATTTTTGAATCATAGTTTTGCCGGCATAAGATTGCTGGTTGACAGTTTTTTTTTCCTTTCACCACTTTGCATCTGCCATCCATTGCCTGCTGGCTCCATTGTTTCCGACGTGAAGTCACCTGTCAAGAGTATGCCGGAGGGTTCATTGTACATGGCAAGCCACTTTTCTTTTTTCTGTTTTAAAGATTTTGTCTTGTCTTTGGCTTTCAATATTTTTACTATGATGTGTCTGAATGTGAATCTCTGAGTCTATTCTACTTGATGTGTGTTGAGCTTCTTAAATGTATAGATTAATGTTTTTCATCAAATTCGGGAAGTTTTCAGCCATTGTTTATGTAGTATTCTTTCTACCCCTTTCTCTCCTCCTGGTATTCCATTATGTGCATATTCATGTGTTTAATGGTGTTCCCCATCTCTGTGAATCTTTGTTCATTTTTATTCTTTTCTCTGTCTGCTCTTTGGATTGAATAATCTCAATCAATCTGTCTTCAAGTTTGATGTTTGTGTCAGTTCTCATCTACTCTTGGAGCCCTCTAATGAATCTTTTATTTTAGTTATTGTAGTTTTCAACTCCTGAGTTTCTATTTGGTTCTTTTTTATAATTTCTATGTCTTTATTTATTGATATTCCCTATTTGATGAGACATCGTCATCATGCCTGTCTTTCTCTCTCTTAGCATGGGTCTTTATTTTAGTCTTTGAGCATATTCATAACAGCGGTGTTGAAGTCTGCCTGTTAAGTCTAACATGTGGACCCTCTCATTGGCAGTTTTCATTGCCTGTTATTTCCTTATGTATGAGTCACAGTTTCCTTTTTCTTTGCATTTCTCATAATTTTTGTTGAAAACTTAGCATTTTGGATAATATATCGTAGCAACTTTGAATACTTATCACCCTCACACTGACACATACACCAAAACTCGTGGTATTTTGTGCTTGTTTATTGATTTAGTGGCTTAACTGACTTCATTAGTTCCCTTTCCAAGCAATGGGAAGCCTCTGATCTCATTCCACAGAGGGCTCGGTCACACATGCATATGACACCCGTCAGCATGTGTACCATCACCCTGGGGTGACAGTGGTTTTAGCAGGGCTTTCCTGGAACGTCTCTTTCCTGAGCTCTGTGTTAAGATGTGTGCCTCTGTTGGCATCACATGCAGGTCTTAGACTCCATTAATTGTCAGCTGATTGCTCTATTGTTTTTGACAATGTTTTGGTGGCATAAATTGTGTCACAATCTGGTCCAGTTAAATTTAGGTCCCCTTGTAAGCCAGTCTCTGAGGTTTGTTCTGACACAAACAAGTCTCCTTTTAGCTATCTCTTTTTCTTGTAAACTAGCTGGCCTATGATTCAGTTTTTTACTTCTCTGGACCCACTAGCCTGCTCTTAATTGCTTGTCACCAAAATCTCCACTATTTTCTAGAGTATCCTTAAGTTTGAACTTTATAACACTCTTCTAAATAAAGTCAGTTCCTTCAGGGTAGCTTCAGAGCTCTCTCTTATTATTGCCTGCCTCTCTCTCCTTACAAAATTTCTGAGCCACTTCCCCAAGCTGAGAGTGGCCCACTTCTCTCTTGGTGACACCCCTGCTGTGCAAATAAGGTGCTGTATGGGGGTGGTAGCTTCTGATCTGCTGGGCTTGCCTCTCTTGGGATGAAACTTCCACCCTACCAGCAAGGGGGAGTGAAGGGGATTGCAGCCCCAGTATCCTCAGCCTGCCATGCCTGAGGTGGAGCCTTTCCCTATGAGTGGGGGCTGGGTGGGGGAAGGGATCCCCGACCTCTCAGCTACACTCACCTGGAATTTAGCCTCTGCAACACGATCTGGGGCACGGGGAATGAGAAATGCTGGTAGCCTCCCCTCCTGGGGATATATTATGGCCCTTGTCTTAGAGCTGGGGAGAGAAGGAGCCCCATCCTCTTTCCCACATCTGCCCAGACGGACCCATCCGTCTACCGCCCTGAGCTGAAGGCAGAGGGAGGAGGCAGGAGTTGTGGCTCTTCTGCCCCAGACTCTCGCTGTCCTACCCAGATTAGACTTCTCTGTATGCCACTGGACAACTTCCAGAGATTAAAATTGTAAGCTTTTTAAAAATCATTTAAACAGTATTGGTTGTTTCTCTGGGAAGAGAAGGATAGAGTTCTCACACTGCCATTCGACAGCAGCGGGTTCCGCACAGCGCCCGTTGCCGGCGCTCACACTGTCCTTTCTCCACCACATGGCCTGTGATCCCTTTACATTTAACCAGCCCCTCGGCTGGTCAGTGTTCTTCTCCTGGGACAGGGAACCTTTACTCCCAATGGCTCGGAGCCTTGAAGGTCCCACCTATTATGATTTTCTGCAGTCTCCCATTGACCTTTGTCGCCAGACTTGGCCATAAAAGGCGAGGATGCCCTGTGCCCCACTTACCTGCCGCCATGGTGTGGCAGCAATCCGATTTGCGTTCTGTTCAAAGGGGCCATCACTCTATCCAAAAGAGCAACCACCTGCTTTTTCCCTCTGGATTCAATGGAAAGAAAAACCCAAATGGTAGGCTCAGCTTCTACTTCAGTGGAACCATTATTTTGTCCCCTGATGGAATGATTTTTCTCTTTGGTACCAAAACCACTTAAATAAGCAAAACCCAAAAGTAAAAAAAATGGAAGTGTGTTATTAGGTGTAATGATGAAAGATGCCACTCCCACTCCTCCCCATGGCTACAAGTTGTTCTGGTTACAGAAGAGCCAGGCCCATATGTTGGCTGCTGGTTCTAAATACGTGCCTTACCTGCTGGACGATATCTCAGTAGAGCAAGGCGTTGTCTTCCAGATGATGTTGTCATAAGTCCTGAGTGGACCACTTGGCTACTCTGTAGATCCCTGGGGCTTTCTAGGTCCTAACTGGCTGAATATTGACATCATCTGAGAAGATGTTAAGAGTGGCCAATGCCCAGGTCCCAGCTCAGACAGATTAAATGCGGATTTCTGGGTATGGGACCCAGGCAACAGTAATGCTTAAAGCCCCCCGCCCCGGTGAGCTCAATGCACCCCCAGGGTTAGAAACCACTGGCCCAGCTATGGGCATGGGAGCCTGAGAGGTTGTCTGGGCAGGACAGCCCCTCCCCCAAGGGAGGTCATCACAGAGCTCAAGGGCTGCAGCTCCATGAGACCTGAGGCCACCTGCGCAGTCAGGAGGGCCCCATCCACACTTGGCAGTTCCAACAACAGTAACACGTCCAAGTCTAGCCCATTCTCATAATTCTGCTTTTTCCCAAGGAGCAAAATAGAGAGCACAGAAATAAATAAAAAGCATAGGAAGAGCGCATGCTTGGGGACCCACGACTGTCAACTCCACCGGGAAGACAGACTCCAGCCCTTCTCACAGCACTGTTCAACCACATTGAAGAAAAACGCTTTGTGTACTCACGTCCTTCTGTATGCCAAAGTAGACTCCAGCCAACACAAAGATCTGTGAGTAAAAGTGAGCAATAAATGTACTAGACTAAAACGCCATTTTTCAAATTTTAACATCTTGGAGTAGAGAACACTACTGCATAAACTGAAATAATCATAAACTGAATCCACAAAGGAAGATTTGAAGACTTAACAACATACATATTAAAAACCTTTGTGTGACCAAAATATTACTATAAATAAAAGTAAAATAAAACAACTTATTTTAAAATATTGGTGCTTCTGTGACAAAGTACTAGTTTCCTCAACAAAGAAATGATCACAAATCAGTAAGGATTAAAATACTGACACTTTTTAATAGAGAAATTAGCAAAGGATTTTAACAAAAAGACGGTGAAAAAAAGGACAAATGGTCAATAAATATATGAACATATATCCAACGTCACATGTTGGTTAGGTGTGCACTATAAATCTCACATCTATATGAACTAGCATTTAGCGTGGTGCTTGAAGGCCAGACCTTGGGGAGAATTTGCCTGGGTGTAAACCGTGGCTCCACCTTTGTGGTGGTTAGTATTATGTGTCAACTTTGACTGGGCTAAGGGATGCCCAGAAAGCTAGTTTAAAAAACCCATTATATCTGTGATGGTGTTTCTAAAATAAATTAGCATTTGAAACAGACTTAGGCAGATGGCCCTACACAAAGTGGGTGAAAATCATCCCGCCTATTGAGGGCCCAAATAGAACAAAAAGGCAGAAGAAGGGTAAATTTGCTCTCTCCTTACGTTAGGGCATCCATGTCCCCCCGTCCTCAAACATCAGTGCAGCTGGTTCTCCGGTCTTAGGACTCCGACTGGGACTTGCAGCACCCACTGCCTGGGACTTCTCAGCCTCCGTGCTCAAATAAGCCAGTCCCTGACACTAAGTCTTTTTCTATGGCAAGTTATTTAACCTGGTGTCATTTCCTCACCTGTAAATGCGGTAATGATGCACCTGTCTCATGGCTGTTGTGCAAGCTACGTGAGATGAGGCACATAAAGGGATAGAGCAACTCTTTTGGGTGCCCTGTGTTTATCAGGATGTGGAAAATACACATTCCCACATGGAACTGCTAGATGTACACACTGCACAAATTTGGGAGGTCCATTTGCCAAGTCTACGGGAATGTTGAATGAGTTGCCCTCATCTGCTCTGCACACACGCGTGCAGAGTTGTGCACATCAGCAGGGTCAGGAAGAGTGAAAGCTGGAGACACGCAGACCCTGTCCACATACGGCCAGGTAAATAAACCGTGGTCCGTGCTGCAGGGTGCACCGCAGTCACGCCAAGAAGCAAAGTGACCTACACGTGCTGATGTGGAATCATGTCTGAGACATGTAATGTATTGTGATATAAAAACATAGAGCACAAACAGTATGCACCATCGTGTCCCTCCATGTGAAAATGCATCCCACATACACACATCGCCGTGCAGAGAACGTTTCCTACACGTTGTACACGGAATTATTAACAGTGACTACCCCTGGGGAGTGGGATATTTCAGTCTGAGGGGTGACAAGGACTTTCCTGTATCCGCCATGAAAATCTCTGCTGTTTCCGAGTTGATTTTTTCATAAGAGGCATGAAATTCTCTTACGTATGTTTCAAAACCTGGTGGTCAGGTAGGCACACAGCACATACTGAAAGGGGAGGCAGTCTCGGCGATGGGATGGAGACCATGTTGTCCCAGAGGCAGGGGCCACTGAGGGGCCTCGGGAGAAGAAAGCCTCCTCATGTTTCCTGACAAGACATGACCCTCTGGGGACACCTGAGTTTCTCCTCCCAGGCCATTTGATACAGAATGAGCAGAGAGTAAGAGCAGTAAGAAAAGGAATCAGTCACTCCACTCACATGGAAAATGGGCTCCAGGGAAGGGCGTGGCCTACGTGGGCCCCGAGGTCCTGGCCCAGGGGAAGGTTTTCCTTCTTAAAGGAAGCCCCCACACCGACGCAGGGAGCCCACAACCCAGGCCCCCGGACACATTCTCCTCCCCTCCCGACCCGCGCACCCCTGGTGAAGGCGTTCTCCGCGCAAAGACGAGTCGCTCGCTGCAGTTGTTCAGCCCTGTGAGAGAGCGCGAACTCCGCCAGCAGCCACGTGTCACTTAAGGAAAGTCAACTCAGGAAACACAGCGGGGCGGCAGAAGGAGCCTATCGACCTCCCCTCGTGAGAGGGCCTTGAATGACAGAACACGCGCACACCACACACGCCACGCACCACGCACGCCTTCAGGCCACACACACTACGCTCCACACACACCACACACACCACACACCATACACACCTTAACGCCACACACACTATGCTCCACACACACCACACACCACACACACCACGCACCACACACACACCTTCATTCCACACGCTATACTCCACACACACCACACGCACTACACACACCACCCACAACACACACACCTTCATTCCGCACACTATACTTCACACACACCACACACACTTCACACCACACACACACACCACACACCACACACACCCATACACACCATACTCCACACACACCACACACACACTTTCACATCAGACACATGACACACACATGCACACCCCTTCACACCACCCACACTATACTCCACACACACCACACACTCCCCTGTACACACTCACATTCCTACACACTCACACACACATGCATACCTATGCACACATTTACACAGCTCACATTTCTACATGTGCTCACACACTCACACCCCCACACACGTTTATACACACATCTACATGCACTCACACCTGCACAGATAGTCACCCTTACACATTTACACACCTACACACCCCTATACACATACACCTGCACACACAGCCACACAACGCACACCGGTGCACACATACACACCTGCACACACTCACACTCATATCCACGCACGCCACAACGGCTCTAACCCTCGCCACAGATCCCCCCGGAACCCTTGCAGCGACATGGGACAGACAGACGCAGCTTGATGCTCGTTCTGCCAAAAGGGAAACAGAGGCACATCAGGGTCCCGTGGCTAATAAGGGACAGGGCCAGACTCCAAGCCTGGGCAGCCCAATGCCAGTGACCTTGCCCTTAACAGCCACCCGGTGCTGCCCACGCGGCCTGCCTCCGTGCCTGGCCAAGGGGGAGGGGAATAAAAAGAGGGGAACACTGTCTGGAGTCATTTCCGTGTCCACGTCTGTGCCAGCGGGCTGTGCGGCGCTCACCGACGCTGGTGGCTGAGAGACTCGGACCTGTGCCCTGTGGCTGACCATCTTCCAGCAGAGAAACAGTGAAGAAGTTAACACACGCAATGTGGGCAATGTCGGCAAATTGTGATAGATCCTGGCAAAGAAACAAAGACTCCGACACAGGAGGTGCGCAGACGGAGTGGTCAGAGGAGGTGCCGTCAGGAAACGGGACGGGGTGTGAAGGTGAGAGGGACGTGCACGGGGCCCAGGGAAAGCAGGAACGGCAAGGTCTCAGCCCAAAGTCCCCTGCTCCGTCAACCACACCAGGGGTCCCAATAGTCCTCATGCAGCGGAGTCACTGGGAGGCGTGTCCAACACAGACTGCTGGCCCCATCCTGGAGTTTCCGACTCCGCAGGTAGGTGGGGCTCAAGAACGTGCACCCTTACAACTCCCGGGCGCTCCCTGCTGCTGCAGGGAGCCCACTTTGAGAACCAGTTTGCTACACCCCATTAAAATCTCATCTCTCCAGTTGCCTCTCAAGTTCGGGATGTCCTTCTTACATGTCAGAACACAGAAAGCAGTTCAAGCTTTTCCCAGCACAGAGCTCCCCGTGCTGTGTCTCCCAGTGGCTGGGTGGCTTTCACGGACCAAGGAGAACACACCACGCATAACGGCCCTGCAGAGCAGCGCTTCCTGGGATTGGTAATCTCAGCAGCCCAGACATTAAGGGCTGCCCCGGCTTTCCAGGAACTGTTCTCTGCTCACGTACAAACAGCCATGTCTCATACACTATTTGGTAGGACTCAGCTCACGTCAAGAACCATTAGCCGCATGCAGTGGGAGCTTCGTTATTGGTTAGGGAAGCGGATGGAAGGGAATAACCAAGGCCAAAGTCCCTCTCATTGCACTGCAGAGAAAGGAGGCATTTCAGTCCCCGGTCAGCAGGAGAACTGAGCGCCCAGCTGGAGGGTGGGAGGAGGGGCTGAGGGCAGGGAAGGCCTCGCTCCCAGCCGGGGACAAAGGCACGGCGCTTCTCCCACCATCAGGCTGAGCGAAGGGCCTGTTCTCCATCTTCCCCTCAAAATTCTGTGCGGCGTGTGGCGGTTCTCTGCCCGCGTAGTCTGACTGTGGTATCAGCAGAACCCGGCAAGTTTCCCGTTTTCACATTGCCTTACGCAGTGTTCTAACAGCACTCTAAAAAACCTTGTTACCCAACATCAGGTTTTCACGGGGAGATCACTTGAAGCTCTAGGATTGCAGCATCGTGAGCCCGCAAATTCGAAAGGTTTTTAGGAATTTTGATTTTTTATGTTTTAAGAGGCAAGGTCTTGCTCTCTCACCCAGGCTGGAGTGCAGTGGTGTGATCACAGCTCACTGCAGCCTCTAACTCCTGGACTCATGGTATCCTCCCGCCTCAGCCTCCCAAGTAGCTGAGGCTATAGGTGCGCACTACTATGTCTGGCCAATTTATAAATATCTTTTGTAAAGATGGGGTCTCACTATGTTGCTCAGGCTGGTGTCAAACTCCTGGGCTCAAGCGATCCTCCTGCCTCTGCCTCCCAAAGTGCTAGGATTATAGATGTGAGCTACTGCTCTCAGCCATTTTTAGGAATTTAATATCAACACACAAACTGTATGCACAGGTTCACTCGGTGTGAGTGCACCTCTTCGTGGCTCCTTTCGAAAGGACGACCAAGCAGTCTTTCCAACCATTAATGCCACTGTGTCCCCCACTCCTACACCACAACTTTCAGGTTTAAATAAGGTATTTCTACTATTTTACTCATTTGTGTAGACGGGACTTTTCGTCTCATACTCACACTACGCATGAGCACCTCTTTAAAATAAAAATTTTAGTCCACCACGATCTTCCCCTTCCTCCTCAGGCCCCCAGGAAGCAAGGTTTCAGATTCGCAGGGGGTGAAAGGACTCCCAGCTTCCCATCCGAAATACATCTGAACTTCTCCACTACACTACGGTATTTTGGGCTTCTCCCAAGAACTCCGAATTAATCATAGGCGTCATCAAAGAGTGCAAGTGTCTTTGCTGGGGTTTGAGATGCCACGTAAGCCCTTCAAGCCACAGAGGTTCCTGCCGCGTGGACCTCCGGCCTCGCTGGGCTTGCAGCAGCTGCCGTGCAAAGGACCTGCTACAGGGTGATGTCGAAGTTAGTGGTGAGCACCAGCCCTGACCCACTGTCACAATCAGGTGCATTAACCCAGGGGACAGTTTTGTCTGTTCATCTCAAGTCCCAGCAGGGAGGAGGCGCAGGCACCAGGGCCACGAATCTCCATGATGGAGAACACTGAGTGTATGAGTCAGGGGTCTTCACGGAGACGGAACCAGTGGGGTGTGTAGACAGAAAGAAAGAGGAGCTGGCTCAGACCACGTGGAGGCTGACAAGTCCCAAGACCTGCTGTCTGCAGGCAGAGACCCAGGAGGAGCAGATGCTTCAGTTCAAGTTTGAGGTGAGGAGAAGACCAATGCCCCACTTGGTCCCCTTCTTGTCCACCCAGGCCCTCAGTGGACCAGACGCGGCCCACCCACCCTGGGGAGGGCAACCTGCTTGACTCGATCTACGGATCCAAATGCTAATCTCATCCAGAAACACCCTCACGGAGGCACCCAGAATAATGTTTGACCAAATATCTGGGCACCTGTGGTCCAGCCAGGTGACACATAAAACTACCCTTCACACTGAGCGTGTGAGAGGTCACATGATGCCCCGAATGCAATGCCCCGGGCGGGGCCGTGCGGCCCACTGGACACCTGAGGGGCAGCGGGGTGTACTGGGTGCTGTGGACTCTGCGGAGGGGGCAGCTTCCCTGCCAGAGCTCCTGGCCCCGGGCAGTTCCCGGGGAGCTGTGCTGCACCTCAACAGCCATCTCACCCGCGCACAGCTGCGTGGAGACGGCGCAGGAGCCTGCGTGCTCCCGGATGCTGCTCTGAGCTGTGTTTCCCCCGATGTGACTGTGCTCAAGTCGGCATTGGCTCCCAGGGCTCAGCACACCTTGGAGGTCAGAGGTCAGCTCCATCCGCCGCCCCACCACGTGCCATGCACAGGCCAGGGGAGCTGCGCCCATGAGCTCAGCAGCAACCTCCCCAAACACGCTGCCTCTATGGGATGCGGAACCCCCACCGCCTGGGTGGGCCTGGGAGACGTCTCTGCCACTCTGCTCAAATGTGTTCCCGCCTCTCACAGGATTTGGAAGCTTGAGGCCCCAAACTCTTTCTCCTAGTCCTTTCTCGGCACTGACGTCTCAGGGCCCTTCCCTGCATTTTTCTGGGCAGCTGAGGAGGCCAATACCCCAGGCTACTTGAGGCTTCAACCCCCCACTCAGCTAAGGAGTGGAATTTACCCTGCAAAGGGGACGTTCATAATCTGCCAGGTCCTGTAGCTTCCCCAATCTCAAGAAGTTCCGTCTACAGTGGAGCGAGGGAGGGAAGGGCTTCCTCGGGCTTCCTGTGTGCAGAGGGGCCTCTCGTCCACCGGCGGTTACCCCACTGCAGCAGTCCTGTTTCCAGAGCACATCTGTCCCTGCCCCAGGCTGCAGACCTGCCGCTGGCAGGGAGATTGGGCAAGGCGGGCAGTGGGGGCCGCGGGGCTCTTTGGTGCTGCGCTGGGGGGCCTCCCTCCCCCCGCAGCCAGGCTCCCTGGAGGTGGGGCCTCGGGGCCGTTTCTATCCCTGCTGTCTGAGGGTTTGCTCCAACTTTCCAGCGCTCCTCCTCAGTACTGGAGACAGAAAGCAAGTCACAGCACCTCGGGCGGGCAGGAGACGGAGGCCGTCGAGCCTGCCCAGAGCTCTCGCCTGCCTGGGACTGAAGTTCCGCCCTGCCCTCCTTTTCCTCTCCCCTGCCTCCTGTGTCCCCCGCCTCACCTCCCGCCCCCGACCCCTCTCCCCAGTCGCAGCCCACACTACTTGGTCTCGCACCAGCCAAGGCAGAGCATCTGGGGAGGAAGGTCACTTGGTGTCCCCACCTCGCACCTCGGGACCCTGACTGCCCCAGGCCCAGCCTTGTCCGTGCTCTGAAACGGGCTCTCTGGAGCCTTCTCTAAAGCCACCTGGACTTGTCTGCTGTCTGTGGTCCATGACCCTGGTGAAGGGGTCACCAACTTCTGTGGTGACAGCCACTGGTTGCCCTCCCAGGGACGGCCCTCGTCCCCCTCAAGCCGCGGCCTCCCCCGGGCCTATGCTTCCCTCCCTGCATTTGTGCTTCCAGCCTCCAGGCCCCAGGCCAACCTTGACGTCCATCCCCGGGCCAGCCCCTCTTTGCTCCTGGCAACCTTCCCAGGGGCTCCGGCCACTTCCCTGTAGGCGAGGCCCAAATGCTCCACCCCCAACTTCACCTTGCAGCTCCAGAGGTGCCTCCCAGCAAGAAGGGATGGTCAGCTCCCAGGGGAAGTTCAGATCCCGCCCTGGAAGACGGATGGACAGATGGGAGCTGCTCGAAATGTTTTAAGTGGCAGTGCATCCAGATGGAAAACAAACTCAAATTCCAGTCTTCCCCAAGCACCTCGGGTGAGGGCCGAGAGCCAGAAAAGAGCAATGGTGCGTCAAGACCATACGTGCAGAGGACAGGGCAGCCCCAGGCTCCAGATTCCTCTGTTCAGATGTCTCTGCTACTTTCTAACAAAGCAGCAGGCCTCCTGTAGGGTCCAAACACATGTCTCCAGTTCGGCAAGCAGGGAGCCCCCTGCTTGGCCGGAGATGCTAGCTGTGGCTGATAGATAAACCCCCTCCTCCCAGAAGACCCCTGCCGCCCTGCCCTCGCACATAGCTGATGATCTGAGCTACTGATTGATATTTTGTAAAGTCAGATTTCTCAGCACATGTCAGAGCTGGTAATTCTACCCGCCGTCCACATGCCAGGCATCAGTCCCCCGCAGCTGGCCGGGGAAGGAAGCGTAATCCCTTGGACTGCGTGATGTCTATATAAAGTACAGCTGGGCAAGCATCACAAACACGTCCCGTCGTGGGTCCTGGGACGTCAGATGCCTCGCATACTTCCTCACACTTCGAGAACACACTCCGGGGAAAGCCCCGGCGTGCTCGGAGCCACGCGGCACACAGAGAATGCAGGCAGCGAGGCCCTGCCTTGCGAAGCTGATGCATTTTCAGTCTCGATCGCGGAAAAAGGAAAGACAAGACTGCCTTGAGGATGTGGTGATGGATACTGCCTACACACTGCGTGCCGAGCCAGGACGCACTGAGAGATAGAAATAGTCACTTGAGAGATGGGAGATTTTGCCGATCCCTTTGTTTCTTTGAATGACTGTGGAACTCGTATATCTGCATTTCCCCCTAAAGACTGTCTGCCCTTGCCATCCGCTTTTTCTTTGCTATTTCTACAGAGGCAGACCTAACTGCTGCCTTAAACACTTGGCAAATATCCATGGAGCTAAAGTAATCAGAGCAAAAGTAGTGCCCGGGAACCGAGCTCCTGCCGCCTGCTTTGGTTACCACCGAGTTCTTTCCGAATTCCTGCTGGGCACTGGGTTTTATGCATTGTTCTTTAAAGAGACAGGAGATGGGGTTATGCTCCGGCACGTGGTCAGTCAGCATCCACCAGATTAGACCACCGAGCTAGTTATCTATTCTGCATAACACCCAACACTCGGTGGCTTAAAACAACAATAATCCTCCATCCCCTCTCGCAGTTCCTGGGGGTCAGGAATTCAGACAAGGAGCAGCAGAGTGGCTTGTCTCTGCCCCACACTATCTCCAGCCTCTCCTGGGGGACTTGAAGCAGAGATAGGGACCATCTGAAGGGCATTTCCTCATAAGTCTGGTGGTCCGTCCTGATGGTCGACTTTTGGCTGGACACCCACACGCGACCTCTCCTTGCGGCCTGAGCTTCCTCATGAGATGGCAGCTGGGTTTCAAGAGCAAGTGTCTCAAAAGTAGGAGAGATGAGAGGCCACAGCAGAAACTGTAACGACTTCCACGATCTGGTTACAAAGGCACACGCCACCGGCTCTGCCATATTCTGTTGGTCGAGACAGTTACAGAGGCCTGTCTAGGTCCAGAAAGAGGGAACACAGCACCCCCACCAGTGGAGAATGGGACATTTATAGTTGCGGCCGTCTTTGGAAAATGCCGTCTACCACAGTGATGGACGAGCAAACCGACTGCCTTCCCTGCAATCAACACTGCACCGCGCAGTGCACGCCACCTTGCTTAATTTCTCCCCGAAGCCCAGTCTGTGTCAAGAACAGTCTTTCTGATTCTACTCCGTTAAGAGTGCTTCACCTAAGCCCTCTCCTGGGATCACTTTTGTGCTTCCTCTAGCATTCATATCCAGAAGAAAAAACAGAAGAAAAATAGCCAGTGTCTTCAAGGTAGTCCTTCTCTGAATCGTGACGGAGCAATCTCTGGGCTAGGGATTGCTGGCAATAAATCGAAATGCCTCCGGGTTTATGGTAGGAGCCGTCATGAGCAACTGCTGGCAGCGTCTCACCGTGCTCAAGGGCAACAGGGTGCGTCACCCACTGACAGGCCACATGATGCATAGCCAGGGGCCGCCGCCTCCGCAGCCCACAGGAGGCTGAGCCAGAGGGAAGCCGTTCCCTTCAGCCACCCTCCCATCCCGCAGACAGGCCGACAGTCACGGTCCCGGCAGGGCGTACATCAGGCAGGTGGGCCGCGTGGTCTAAGCCCCCCATCATGCCTCAGAGATGCTCCCTGCATGATGGGCAGGGCCCAGCCAATCCCGAAGAAAAAACCAGGCCCTGGGTGAGGAGGCTTTTCTGTCTACCCACTAATTGCAGTTTTTACTAAGCTGTGTCTGGCCACAATTCCAGATTCCATCTGACAGACTACACCATGGCCCCCCGCTCCAATGCAGGAGCCACTCTTTACTCTTCATCAGCTTGTGGGATCAGGTAACACAGACACACAGATATGGCGGTTTACAGTCTTTAACGACGTGGTGCAGCTTGGAAGCCAGGCGGCCAGTCGGCATGTCACCGCCGTGCACGACACACGCAGCTCCGGAGACTCAGCCGGGCGATCACAGAGGCATGACACAAACACTCAAATCATTTGACTCTCCTATTCTGCAGAGGAAAGCCTGGACACCCGGCCAGGGAGGATTCATCACTTCTTTCCGGCAGGTTCGTATTTGCCTTGAAGAACCCAAGGGAGTGTCGCTGCCTGGAGGAACCCAAACGCTGCCGGCATTAATCAGCTCTGCAGAAAACCCACCAGGGACACCCTCTGTTGCAAGGGGACAGCTTTGAACTCCAGCTGCCACAGCTGGGGGAACCTTTGATAGTGGAAACAATGAACAGCAGGGGAAGGAAGGTCCCCTGGTTGTGGGTATTCAGAAATGTTCCCCAGAGGCAGTACCGGAGAACACATTTATGGCCAACGGTCTCTCTTCTGAACGGTCGGTTTCTGCATGACGCTGACAAGGGACAGAAACACGCACAACGAGAATCCAGGAGTCCAGGATGGGCTAAAACTCTCTGTTCTTTAAAGGACTTTGAACAACAAAGAGAGACAAAGAATGCCCCATGGCTACTCTGCCAGGAAGTGACCCACCAGTGCAGGATGCAGAACAAAGACATCGGAGGCTGCAGACCACGGAAGGAGCGTGTCAGGGTCTGGGCCCACCTGCCTCAGGCCCTCGGGTGCTCTCAGAGCGGGGGTGCCAAGATCACTGAGGGGTAACAGGGAACTGAAGCCTCTGTACACTGCGTCAGTAGATGCACAATGCCATTTCTACCAGGGGGACTGATGTTTTTCCTCTGGACGTACTGCCTTGTTGCCGGGGTCCTTACAAAACCACACCTTTATGGATGCAATTCGCTGAGTGCTGCAGGTGGGTGTCAACATAGACAAGACCTGCCCTCCACTGTCCACAAGCGCAGTCCGTAGGGAAGAAGGGTGTGCATGTAGGTGTGACCCACATTCTAACACAGGGATAAACCAAGTGCAGAAGGAATTCTGTGGAGAAGAAAATAAATTCCACTGGACACAATCAAGGCCACACTAAATTCTGTGCCAAATGCCACATGGTCCCTGATCCTGGACTGCTGGGCTTATCAACAACTTATAGATGACTATCGGTGACAGTGTTTTCGCTTAGCATTTATTGTTACTATGATTTTTTGTTTAACCTGGGAGATTTAAAGTCACCTGACGAAGGGCATTTTAAGGGACATTTAATGACCAGGGCTGCTTGGCACAGAGAAGGTCCCCGCACAAGGGTGTGTCTCCTCCCTTGGGCTTCTCCTGCAATCTGACCCAATGAAGACACCATGTCAGGATGTAGACACAGCCACATTGGTGCAAAAGGGTCTCCATGCGGCCCTGACGCTGGCCAAGCAGAGTGAGGGCGAGTCCACAGGCCAAGCCTCAGTGCTTCACAAGACCCCCCACTTCAGACCAGCCACACGCTCAGGCGTCCCCAGGCCACCCACACTTATGACCAGCTGGCTACAAATTTGAGGGTTTCCATCAGGTTCGATAATTTACTAGAATGACTCACAGAAGTCAGGAGATGCTATACTTATAATCACAGTTTCATTATAAGGGATATCAGGAACATGCAGATGAAGAGACAAAGAGGGTGAGGTTTGGGAGTGTCCCAAGCTTCCCTGTCCTCGGGATGTGTCGCCGTCCTGGAACGTGGCTGTGTGACCAGCCAGGAGGCTACCCTGAGCTTTAGGTGTCCAGAGTTTCTATCAGGGTCTCGTTATGGAGGCATGATTGACTAAACCACTGGCCATGGGCTGGAACTCAGTCTCCACCTGCCTTGCCTCCCCAGCATCAGGCCAATAGGGGCTCCAAGCTCTAACCCTCTAATCCCATGTTGATCTTTTTGGTGTGGCCGGCCCCCATCCTGAGTCTCCTTGGTAGCGTAAGTTCTGGTGTGGTCTGAGGGTCCTGGTGTGAATAGAAAGACACCCGATCACTCAGGAGATTCCAAGGATTTAGAGGGTACTTCTCAGGAACCAGAGACAGAGGCCAGCCAAGTGCTTTATTGTACAACAGAGTTGAAGTCTCAAACTCAGCATTGCTAATGGCAAAGTCTCCTCTCGTGCCCTCCACTCTTCCACAGTCTGCATTTCCCAGGCTGCCCTTGGAGCCCGTGTCTGTGGGATTCCCAGCTCTCTGGACACCTCAGTCTTCTACAGGGTCTTCTCTGGGTCCCATCCTGCCTGCATGGCCACTACCTGAGCTGTTCTGTCATCCCGCCGAGCCAGGCCTGCTGCTTCCCCACCGACTGCGTTGCACTCCTTCTCTGGTGCTGTCTCACAGAGCCCCTGCCTCGGTCCCCGAGGGTCCCATGGTCAGCCGTGACCCCGCCCACCCAGGTATTTGTCACTCTCCCCTCCCACAGTCTTTCTTCCTGGAAAGGCTTTTCTCTGGTCATCTGAGTCCCACCCACCCTCCCAAGACTTTCTCCACTGCTTCTATCCTCTTGATGAATTCATTGACCTCTCACCCTGCCACTGAAGCAGGTCTTCCTTGCTCATTTGCAGGTCTTCTGAGATCTGGAATCAACATCAGAGTGTTGAGCTCCACACACCACCTTCTGCGAGCGGACTGCCCTTCTCCTGAGAGCGGGGGTGTGTTCTCAGGTGCCTTGGCAGTCTCTGTTCTTTGGAATCCCACACTGATGGCTGCCCAGGAGTGATTCTCAATGAATTTGAGATAATCTCTTTTTTTCTTTATTCTGACGAAACTCTTGGTGTTTCTTGAACTCTGTTAATATTTCTGCCCAAAAATAAATGCAAAGTAATCAAATTTATGGTCACTTCCAAAAAAATAAAATAAAACAAAAGTTGGTTTAGCCTCTAATATTTAACAGAAGATTTTTAGTTATGTCTCTTCTTCACATTTCCAGTGGAAGAGATATTGATTAATCTACTCTCAGTTGCCTGTGGTTCTGCCATATGTCACAGTTAAATGCCTCCAAATGACAAGGAAACAGAATCCAAAATGTTAATGACACAGTCAGGGCATCTGATGACACAGAAATGAAGATGTGACTGTAAACTCAGCAGCATTTTCTCCTAATGGCACTAAGCAGCCCCCGTGTCACCTTGCCACCAGACCAGCATAAAGGGCAGGCATAATACCTTGGGTGTGGATTTCTCTCAATATTCATTTTGGTGGACGTTTAAGTTCCTTTTATCTCTTTATATTTACTTGTCCTCTAGCAACATCTTTTTAACTTATCACCACAATATCTCAAGTTAGTTACTATCAACCAGAATGAGACATTGCTTTATAAATTCTCCATCAAATCTTAGCATCAGAGCCAGCTTCTGCCCCCGTGGCACCCACCCCAGCACAGCCGTGTGGTGAGCCAGGTGTCACCGACACCGAGCAAATCTGGGGAATGCCCACACACCCTGCAAGGCCAGACCCAGTGGTGCTGTAGTCTAGGCTCACAGGGAACGCTACAGGCTCACAGCACCTTTTTGGAAAAGACAACACTAAAACTATCCGCACTTCCCTTCTGTGCTTCCCTCCAGAAAGTCAGTTCCCTGAAAACTGATACTGATCTGATTAATTGCAAACCACTGCTGACTCCAACCAATGCATCGTCTTTTCAATTGAAAACCATGCAGAAATTCCTTCTATTTCAACCCTTGTTGAAAGTAACTAAAAAAGATGCCACTGAAGGAGTATCCTGAGTGTAAACATATCTTCAAGCCACGAAAGACCTTGCAAGTCTTTCTGGAATCTTCATTGAAATAATAAATTCCCGTCTCGTAATCCTAACACCACCAGAGGAGGTCAGGGTGGGTGTGTGAGACGCTGGACATCCCCAAAGTTCTTCTTTGGGCTTTATAGACCACCTTTCTCTTTGCCTTTCATGTCTTCCCAGAAGTAATGGGAAGAACACAGATCACCTCAGTTCACTGGGAGTTCTAGGTGGCTGACAGATGTCCTCTGCTGCCTGTGTGGCCTTAGGTCAGAGCATGTGAGACCAGGGGATGTGCCTTGAGGAGTCGCAGTGTAATCAAAGTACCAACTGCACTGGGAGGAGGTTTGAGCTTCGCTTTCAGTTGCAGGACACATATGTAGGAACTATCTAGTGTTGAGAGTTACATTTCTTTCCTGACTCTCAGCTCATGATGCTTGGAATGTGCACTGGACTATAATTTGGATCCTTCCAGTAGCTGGTGGTGAGACAGACCTCAGATGAGGTGTGTCCCTCTCTGTGTCTGTTTCCTTATCCACTAAATAGGTTTGAGAAGAATGCCTACTGCATAGGGCCGACGTGTGATTAAGGAGGTAATTATAACAATGCTTGCCCCAGGGTAAAGATAAATGAATGGTAACTATTGATCAAGGCAATATTTATTCCTTAAAGCTTGTTTCCCAGGGAAAATGCCTGGCCTCTCTGTTCATCTCATTTTGGCGACTGGCCCTAAATTCCCCAAGGCAGGCGCTGAAATCGACAGGAATAGAGAAAGGAAACCAACAGGCTTGGGGTCAAAAGTGCAGCTGCGTGAGGGGCAAGGATGGACAGGTCTCCAGCCATGGGGAACCTTGGGAGCCGTCTGGGTAGCTCATGGCTGTGGCTGGTCTCTCTCCTCTTGGTGCCACAGCTCCTCGGTGGCACCCAGACGTAGGCACTGGGGCTGTGGACTTGTTGGTCCTTCTGAAAAAGAGATGTAGCTATTTTAGTTAAACCTGTTTTTAACTTAAGAAAGCCCCTGCAGCCATGTGGCATCGCTCAATTGTGGCCATAGCATCGGTAGAGACTGGCGTCTACCCATCCCTTATGGGATTTGTGCTCCTTCATAGCCAGCTCCGGGTCTTCCTGTCCCCAGGCTCCTGTGTCCTGACTGCTGATTGCCTCATCCACTCTGCAACCCATGGAGAACCTGAGGCTGGTCATCTGGGGCCACTCTGCCTGAAGACCCAGCAGTCTTGTGACTGCCTGGGAGGTTACGACCTCTTGGACAGATTGGTGACATTCTACAAGTGTACTGACTACCCCCACTTGGGAACAGCCTTTTCTCTGATGCAAATTGGGCACCGCCTTAAAAGAATATTGACTAAGAATCCACTGTTATGCACCTTTCCCCAGGGACATGACCCCCTTGGAGCTTCCCATGCATACCTCGTGACCCCGACTCATGATGCAACCCATGGGAAACCGAGTCACTTGCCAGTCACATGAAGGTCCCCACGGTACTCAGCCAGCACAAAGGTCTTTGTACGAGGTCAATACAGCCACAGGATCTTGCTTTCCAAAAAGAGGTGAGCCAAGAAGAGCACACACTGAAAGTGGAAACAGGCAGGAGCTTGTCGTGAGTGTTTTCACACAGGGAAGATGGGGCTGGAGGGTTTAGGATGCCAAGGTCGGCAGACACACAGGCAACTTGCCCGTGCATGCACTCTGCACTTCACCAGAGCCCCAGGGACAGGGAAAGGGAGCTGGGCCCTGGGCCAGGGAACCTGAGCCGAGTTTCTGTCGCTCACACGGAGCCAGCCCAACTTGCAGGCCCAGCTGTAGACGTCTTCCGAGGACAGCCCAACCTCGGGGCAGCAGGGATGCCAGACAGGGTGTCCAGCAGAGAAGCAGACAGAAGGGAAGAGGGGAGACATTAACCAGCTTAAGGAGAAGGATATTCATGTCCCTCATCTTCCCAGATCATCTTTTCCAAAATTGAAAACAATGTAGCACGAACTCTGGCATTACTAATATTTCAGGAGTCTATTCTTGATTTCCTCCACTTTTGTAAACCCCATCAAAGTACTGAAATTGACCTTCCTGAAGGAGGTTGTACGCCCCACACACTCAAAGGCAGAGCCAAATTGAGAATGAAAACCAGCACCCTGACATCTGGGCCTGCCAGTGCCTTCATCCCCAGCACAGAGAGACACTGTCCCCACCTCCCCGGTTTCACAAGCACACCCTCTTGCAGTTACCAGCTCTTTGGAGCAGCATCACAGACAAATTGAAACCAGCACATGAAACAGCTCTGCACCTTTCAATATTCTTTTGAATAGTCAAAAGAATTGAAAAGTCAATATTCTTTTCAAAGGGAGGGGGGCGTCTCTAATGAGCTTTTGAAAGCAAGCATGGCATCGCCAGCGTCGCCCAGCAGAAAGAAATGTGCAGTGACCACCCAGACTTGCAGGCTCTGCTCTCAAGCACGGACGTTAATCCTCGATCCCACCCAGTGTCACATTAATTCTCAGGACACAGGCTACCCACGAATGCACTCAGGGCAGCCAGAGAGAGGGAGAATGGCTGCTGGGTTGGAAGCAAAGGAAGCTGGTTTCTAATGCGAGTCCCACCATTTCCTCCCTCCCCAGATCTGTATCTCTGTCTGTCAAAGAGCCGATTTCCAGACTTCACGGGACACCCACCCTGTGAGCTCCCCCCTCCGACCATCACGGAGAGCAGCCTGGCCAAGTGCCTCGGCTGCCACAGAGATAAAAGGGCTACACCACAGGAAACACGGCCCGCAGTCTGCCAGACGAACACACTCTCACCCAGGACCATCGCAGAGAGCCGCCTTGTTCAAAGGCCCAGCACAGCCTTGGCAAAGGGGATCTCTCTTTCCACATTGGCAGAAACATGAGTTGACAGGGCAAAGGCTACTATTTTGAAATATGTGGGATATTATTTTTGAGAGACAGTCTATCTTTGGTGTCATGTTCCACAGCTGATATCGAATGCTATTAAATGCTGAAGTCAGAAGATTTTAAGTCAAAATTAGAGACTATCAGTTAAGCCATGCTGTGTTCAGTCTGTTGTAGTTGGAGGCAGGTGGGTTACCATGGTTTAAAAGCAAGTGCAGAATCTATAACCAATATCGGTCATGCGCTAACCCACCAGGCTCACACTGGAGAAGGAAAAATCAGAATGTTTCTTTCCCAGGTCTGCAGATGTCTATAAGTTGATCCAGTCCTAGGAAGCAACTTGTTTTGGGATGTTCTATGGGTGGAGATTTAGAATCCAGAAACATAGAGGGGTTTGGGGTTTGTTTGTTGCTGAGACAGGGTCTTGCTCTGTCATCTGAGCTAGAGTACAGTGGCATCATCGTAGCTCACAGCAACCTCAAATTCCTGGGCTTGAGCGATCCTCCTGTCTCAGCCTCCCAAGTAGCTGGGACTGTAGGCATGCATCACCACACCCAGCTAATTTTTCTATTATTTGTAGGGACAGAGTCTTGCTCTTGCTCAGGCTGGTCTTAAATTGGCCTCAAGCAATCCTCTAGCCTTGACCTCCCAAAGAGCTAGGGTTCCAAGCTTGAGCCACCATGCCCAGCCTAAGAACATAGAGTTTTGTGCATTCCTTGACACATTTTTTGACTGTGTGTAAATCCAAAATGGCCTCAATTAGACCAGTATCTTGGATGTCCATTTTTTTAGATGAAGATACTGAAGGACATTCACAGGCACAATTTTTTTCTCAAGTCAAACCAACATAACTTGGTGGGTAGCAATGAGAAGAGAGGAAGGGGGATGGCCATGGGCTGTGGGGTGGCAGAGAGGTCAGGTCTCAGCCATGTAAATGGCACCAAGAGTGAGCTCTAACACCGATGTAGACAAGGCAGCCCTGGGCTGCTACCCTATCATGCCTGTCCGCTGTGACGAGCCCAGCATCTACAGAAGGCACATATGGTGATGTCACGGCTCTGTTGTTACACAGACACTTTTTGACGCACAAAGAGCTCCAGCTGCAGATCTACCATGAACCATCAGCGGCTGGCAGGGTCAGCATGTTCCCCAGGCCAGGGGGTGCACACTCTGCTCTGAGAGGTGGAGGGGTCTGGAGCCCAGCCCTTGTGAAAGCATGTGTCAGGGGCAGGGTGCATCTTGCTACATTGATGTCTGGTCAAGGATCTCCATGTGCAGGAGGGATTGTGCTTTCTCATTGTGTGTGTATGTGTGTTTTTTCTAGATAAATAAACATTACACAGAGTTTTGGAACAAGCCTAACACACCTTTGGACTTTTGGATAAAAATCCCTAAGAGTTAGCACTGCATGATGAAAGCAGTAGTGAAGCCTTGAGTTTCCAGGCTGGATTTAGACTTTAAGGTGAGATTCAGGTAGGTCACTTGCTTAAATAGAAATAGGTGATCTCACTGCTGGCAAAAATAGGCAAAACCTCCTTGGGAAGAAGGGTGAGGAACAGGCCGAAAAGCTGGTCCAGGAGCCCAGAATTCAGCCTACTGCATAGGGGTTCCAGGGCCTCTGGCTCCCGGCTGGATCGAAATGCTCGGGGCTGTGGTTTCAGAGGAGCATGAGGGGATGGCGTAGAGTAGGTGACTGGCAGAAACTGATGGACACTTGTTCTTTTATGTCTTAGAACATCAAGATTTGGAGCAGAGATTCTCAAGCTTGGCTCACACCAGAGTTCGTTAGGCAGCTCTGAAAAATGCCGTGCCCAGGTGCTAGACCAACTGAGCCAGGATCTGGGGGGACACAGGTGGTTCCACCTACTCCTCACACCCGGTTCACAGGGATGAACACAACCTGGAAATGTATAGCAGGCTGAGCTCTCAGCAGGCTAAATTCAAACCCAGAGGAAGCAAATGACAGACATTTCCGGACCTCCGCCCCCCGGGCACTTTTCCTCTTCAAATGATGAATCACCATGGCCTAGCAAGTGGCACTTCATTCCCTACTTGCCTTCCCACAGGGACACAGATGCAGTCGGCCCTGTCCTCCTGTGACATGTGTGCGTGGGGGTGGGATAGAGACCACTTCTCCCAGGCCCGCTTCTCATCTGCCTCCCTGGAGGACCCGATGTCATCAGACCCACTTGAGACCAGGCTCAGCCCTCAGGCTCAGGAAGCATGTAATCAAACATCCACGCCTCTGCTCTGTGCTCCTCGGGGAGCCCACACGGAAACTCCACAATGAAGGGATGACGACGGGCTGGCAGCCATCCGATTGAGCCCTTCTGTGCCGGAGACCAGGCACGGTGGTTTCATGTACACCCTCCAGTCCTCCAGTGACTTCCAGAGGAGGTGGGACCCTTACCTCTGTCGTTGACATCAGAGACACAGAGGAGTGTAGACCAGTGCATGCTGGGAGCTGGATTTTAAGTCTGGTCTGCTGACACTAACCCCAACCTTCTATGCGGCTGTACTCAGCACCACGGTGCAGCCAGCGCCGTGGGCCCTGACCTCTCGGGCGGTGTCTCCAAGTGCCGGCACCACCTCATGGGACGCGCGAATTGTCCAGACCTCCACAGACTCCTTACTTGGCCGGGCAGCCTCTCCACAGGGCCGAGGATGAGAAGGCCACGAGCGGTGGTAGGCTTCTCAGTCGGATTACTAAAATAACAAATGAACGCCCTGCGGTGATGAGACCCAGCCTGTAGTCAAGAGACTTGGATTCAAACCCTGATTTGGGATACACCCGCCTCCGTGAGCCTGGGCTTTTTGTCTGAGATGAATAGAGACAGGACTAGTGTCTCCGAGGAGGCTCAGAGGAGGAAACGCCCCAGAGGGTGAAAGCTTGTCAGGTGTCCTCTCACAAGCCTGATACCCGGAGCCTACCTCCCCCACCCCAATACCGGTGTCTCTCCCAGCACCTCTCCCTCACCCCCGACACCCACCTTCCAGCCAAGCCCTCAGCACCCTCCTGCCACCTGGCCAGGGCTCCCCTGAGGCCCCTGGCCCAGGTGGATCCCTGCACGCAGAAACTTCCCTTTCTATCTCTTCCGTAATCTGTGAGTGTCTGTACTGAGTCCCACCCTCAGAGAGTGATCCGATGGGCCACTTCACACCGAGGTGCTGCTGACCAGGACCAGGGATGAGAGGTGCAGAGGATCGCAGTTGTCCAGGGGGTCAGCCCCCATCCCAGTTACAGCTGAGGAAACCTAGGCTCAAACACAGAGGATCCTGTCCCTAGTCACATGCCCAGCTGGAGCCAGTGGAACCTATTGGGGGGCCTCTCAAATCTCAGTCCCCCATTCCGCCTACGGAAAAGCCTGTTGCCAGGCAGTTGCATGTCTTTTCCCAGCCTCCCACCCAAATGCGAGGCAGTGAGCTTTGGATCCTGCAGCCCTACCCACCAAAGAGAGACGACATCGTCCCTTCTGCAGCCCCCGGGTCAGGGCTGAAACTGGCTGGGACCTCAGCATCCGGGTTCCTGCAGCCCGCCAGGACAATGCCCTGCAGAGCGTACATGAAGACTCAAGAAGCACGGAGGAGCTGGCCCTGGTCTCACGCCGAGCCCCTCTCCGGCAAGGAGCAGGACGTGCGCGCTCAGCGGGCCGCGCTGGCAACACTGGGTGTGCAGACTGAGCCGAGGAGCCCAGCCCACTTGCCAGCACGCGGTCCACACCTGTCTGCCAGCAGGAGTGTCTGCACTCGGCCTGCTGAGCAAACACAGCTTAGGCCTTTTTTTAAACTGGAAACCGTCATTAATAATCTGATTTTTATCTTTTACAGGGCTTTGGCCCCAAAGGTATCAGCCTACCCCATTAGCACATTTCAGTCCAGCTCGCAGCTCTCACTTGACACGATGTCTAATCTCGGAGCATCAAAGGGAAAGGCTCTGCTGCATCTGCTGCCACCGTCACCTGCCCACATACACCTGCACTCCACAGAGACACCTACTGCTCCCAGACAGAGGAGCGCCACCCTCTTCCCGCCTTGAGGCTCTAAGACACTTCAAAGCCATTTCCTAAAATACATACGTAAATAAAGGAATAAAAAGTGAGAGAGGAGAGCACGGCTAAAGTTGCGTTGTTTTTCTTGTTTGTTTTCCAGAATGTTTCACCTTATTAAAATTGTAGAAATCAGATCCAACATGCCTTGGGGTGTCCATATATGAAAATGGCCAGCCTATTTTACACTTATAATAAAAGCAGAACATTGTATGTTTATGTAAACTCTGCCAGGAGCTCGGAATATTCTGGAAACTGTAAAAGGACAAAAAGGTGTGGTGATGGGCAGTCATTCTGCTAGGAAATGTATGGCCCAGAGGAAGACAGGCCTGTCCCCATCAGCTTCACTCAGTGTGGGGTCATCCCTTGTGGGGCACCGTCACCGTCTGCAATGACCCCAGCCAGACCAACAAGTCCACGGGGGCAGGTCTTGGTCACCTGCTCTTCCCAACAGTTCTCAGTTCTCCCATTGCTACCTGCCATCCCTCCTTGCACAGCTGCACGGTGTTCATCTATAAGGCCAGCCAGGAGTTCCTCGGCCCCCACCCAGTGGGAAGAGTCTCCATCCTCTTCATCCACCCTTGTTCAGGCCACTGGGCATTGTCCACCCTGTTCCATGTTTATTTGCATACAGTCACCTTTCCCTCCAAAAATGGTAGGAAGTTAAGACCTGAGTGTCCAACCCAGATATGAAGACACACCAGGCATGAAACACCCAGCGGGGGAGACACACCATGAAGAACAGTCAAAGGAAACTGATGAAGCCAGATCCCAGCTATTACTCTGAGCAGCAGGAAGATCTGGTCAAGACACTCCGGCCAGCCCTGATGGGGGAGGGTGACACTGTCCAGGGCTTTCACGGGATGACTATGAGGGGCGTCTCCCATACCGGCACACAGAGGGGCCTGCAATCCCATGGGGCAACTGAAGTGTCGGGGATGTGAAGGAGTCGTCAGTGACCAACAGGAACAGAGCTGCATCAGCCCTCAGCAAGTCCAGAAAGGCCAGGATGGGGAGGACAGACGCCACCAAAGCCCCAGCGAGCAGGGCCAGTTCAAGGAAGACCTGTGTTTCCATCCATGTCCTCCCTCCAGCCACCCTGGAAGTCTCCAGGAAAGCTGGGGCTGGGGGGATGAAGAAGGAGCCCACCCGGAAAAGTAGGAAAAGTGGTCCCTGCCCAGATCCCTCCACCAACTTCCACCCCGAAGCTCAAGATTAATTGTTCCGGTGGCCCAAAGTGGCTGAGGACAGTTTATAACCCGAAAGGGAGCAGATGGGTCAAGTGACCAGCCATGTCTTCAGCCTAGCAGGGAAGAAAGTTTGAAGGGGGCAGAAGGTTGCATTTCCATTACAATTTGCTCGACAGGCAAGTTACATTTATCTCGGGCACCACAACGGGGACAATGCTTTGCTCATGGCTGAAGTTCAGTAAATATTTTTGAAGGAACAAGTTTATTCCCCTAAAAATGAAATATCTAGGTTAGATCATACACAAGATACTGCCTCCGGGGTATGCATTTCTGGGGATGTCATAGCTGAAAAACACTGTCCCACGAGGCCCCACACCAGAGACAGGCTCTTAATACTCCTCCAGTCAGACGCCAGGCTCAACTGCGAGCGCCCAGCGAAGCGCCAGGCCTCTCCCCCGAGGCTGCAGCCGCAGGACCTCCCTCTGCCCAGGGCTCTGGGTTGAGCCTTGGCGTGGACAGACGTCCTGGGCGCCCAACTCCGGGGGAGACACGGCCACCAGCCCTCACTTGGGTGGGGACACGGGTCAGGATGGAAGCAGAACGTGTTTGCAGCTCTGTCCTCTACGATAAAAATGTTGAAAGCTATCATGAAATGAACGAAATCCATGTCAGGAGGGCACAAAATTGGCACTGACCTCGCAAAACTATTCCCCTGAGAGTTTGCACCTGCGTCAGCCCCGTGGCCACAGCAGAACAGAACTGTGGTAACTCGGGCTCTGCTCGTCTTCACGGCCATTGTTGTCATTGTTTATTTCAAAACACGGTGTAAACACGGGGACACGTATGACCCTGGGGCTGTGGAGGGTCACACGTCACACCCAGGATGAACTGAAAGGATCCTGAGCCCTCGTGACCGTCCTCTGGAAACAAACTCGTGTATCCAACCCACCGTGTGACTGGGGGTCTCCAAACTAACTTCTGTGCAGAACGTGATACTTACTAAGAATAAGGTGCCTGTTTGAATTTTACATATATATTATTAAAATTCAGCAGTAACCATTGGAGCCGTTGTTGGAAACGCTGATGTTCTTCCAGGGAGAAGTATTTTATCTCCCGCATTGCTCAGAACCGCTGGTGCATGGGGACAACAAACGGCACACAGACTCGTGGCCTGTTTGGGGATTCCCTAAGGACAGTGAGCACCCTCACTGCCCAAGGTCACCCACTGCCCAGAGTCACCGAGCAGGGAGTGGAGTCAGGGTTGGGCCCAGCAGTGCAATGGGGACCGCAGGTGCCACACCGGGTCCGTCTGTGTGGCCTTCCCGGGAGCCCCACTCCGCCACAACTCACAGGCCTTTTCAGAGTCACGGCCCAGATAACCTCCCTGCGCCCTCATCACAGTGTTGGGTCTGCTTCTGTGGGGAACCCAAACCAGGACAAGCAGTGTCCTCCTGTCCGTGGCCAGGGATCTTTCCGTCCAAAGAGGTATGCACAAAGACTAGCAGGTGCTTTCTTCATTTTTATTTGCTTTCCTATGATAATCCTTAAAAAATTATTACAAGCACATTCTGCTACCATGTGCTCCAGCCATTCCACTCCTGGGTCTACACCCAAAAGAATCGAAAGCAGCGATGCAGTCACGCACGTGCACACCCATGTTCACAGCAGCACTGGTCACAGTAGCCCAGACATGGGAACAAGCCACGCGTCCACTGAAGCACGAGTGGACAAGCAAGATGGGGCACAGACATGCAACAGTACGTTGTTCAGCCCTGGAAAGGCGGGGAACCCTGCCACAGGCTACAACGCGATGGACTTCGGGACGTGATGCTGAGTGAACACCCAGTCATAAAAGGACAGACACCGCACGGCTCCACTCACACGCGGTACCTAGAGCGTCAGTTCGTAGAGACAGAACGTAGCATGGCGGTTGCCAGGGCCTGGGGGGAGACTGACGGTGTCTGAGACAGAGCTTCCGTTTGGGGAGGTGACAAAGCTCTGCAGATGGACGGCAATGATGGTTGTAAATAATGAGAATGTACTTGGTGCCACCGACCTGCACGCTTGAAAACGGTTAAAATGACAAATTTTACGTTATGTGCATTTCATCACAATTTTTTAAATAAGCAAAAGTTGATCAGGAAAAAGCAGCCCGTTCTTGATCCTGTGGTGCAAGTGAACAGCCCTGGGCGCTGTCTGTGACCCGAGAACACGACTCACGGTCACAGCCGCCAAGAACACACAGAGGCAAAGGCTGGGGTCCAGGCCGAAGGACACTCCTCTCCCCAGCGCTCAAAGCTGCGGTCCAGCCCGTCAGCTTGGGACAGCCACAGTGCACAGTGGGACCAGGGCCTCACTGCCACCTGCTACCGAGTGCCCACAAACAACTCAGCTGTCACAGTCAATTAACGCTGCCACTTTGAGTTGTACTGGTTTTACAGACTGTTGGCGACTAATTTGCAGAAGTGTTTAGTTTTGTAACTGTAGAAATGCTACGGGCTTATCATGGAATCGATAGAGGTTTATGTAAATTCCAGCTTACACACATGTCTCAGTTTGGGCTCCCCCAAACCCTCTGAGACAGGAGTCTGGGTGCTGGTGACGTGTCTGGGAGGGAAACATGGCCCTGACCAGGATCCCCCGCAGGGGAGGGTCCACGCTGCTGTCAGGAGGCATTCTGGGTGGATCCGGAGGCCCTCCCCGATTTCCGCAGAGCTGCCTCTGGGGTGGGGGTGGGGGACCTGTGCTGTGTCCACTCCCTTCGCAGTGGGTCTGCAGGTTGACGTCCAAGTTAGGATTTGGTGTGAGCCAGTGGTTCTCAAATTGGAGCAGGCATCCAAACCCCTGGTCACCGACTGCTGGGCACCCCCAGGGGTTTCCAACTCAGCTGGGGGCAGGGCACACTGGGGTTCTATTCTAACAGACTCTGGTGTGACGCTGCTGCCCTTCCCGGGACTGTCCCTCGAGAACTGCCGGACACGGGCAGCTAAAGGGCCCAGCTTGGCGACCTCTGCGCTGATCTCAAGTCCCTTGGCCAATCCCAAGCCATTTACTGCAATCCCAGACGTGTGTCTTCACCGGCCCTGCACACCCGTGTCCTTGTGCACTGGGGAAACTCGCAAGGTCGTTTTGAGAACTGAATTCAGTAAGAGTGTTTAGAAGGGATCCGCACCCCGTAGGCGCTCGGTCAGTCACGTGGTGAGGACAGTCAGTGCTGACGCTCCCCCTGAGGCAGAGGGGGGCCCCGTGGTGGCCAGGAACCTGACGCCAGCTTGGACTGCTGGTGCTGCCCTCCCGAGTGAGAGCAGCACGGCAATGGATGAGCTCCCTGGCAAATCAGCTCTTTCTCATGTTAAAACAAACAGGCCTGTGTCACGGACTAGAGCATTGGAAGTGTGCCCACATTTTGACATGAGCGAACTTCAAATGGAGAGGTTTCTGGGTGTGGTCGCTTCTTGGGAGTATGCCCCATGCCCCGCAGATTCTATTTCGTGACTACTCGGGTGAGAAGCCTAAGGACACGGGAGGAGGTGGGGAGAGAAGGGAAGCGGGTTCTGGCACTTGGAGCAGGAGGCTGAGCCCTGCTGGAGGCAGAGTCGGGCTGGGCTGGAACCATCAGCTGGGGTGAAGAGGTCTCCACACCCACTCAGCTCCACCCCCAAAGTCAGTCCTGGTGATGCTCACACCGTAGCTGCCTCCGACTCGGGTCCTGGAGGGCCGCTGAGTTAAAGCTCGTGCCGGGCCATAGTTTCTGCTCAGCAGGTGGGGTGGGGGTGGCAGATGCTGCTTTTCCATCCAGCTCCGTGGAGGCCGATGCTGCAGGCCCAGGGCCCACACTTGGGAACCACAGGTCTAAGCCAAGGGCATCCCCAACACCTCCCGCTGCCTAAAGGGAGCCTCCAGTGCCCGGGCAACTGTTTCCCAGGTGGCAGAGAACAGAGGGAGTTCTGGGCTTTCCTGCCACCCACCTCTCTCACATTTTCCCTCTTAAAATTACACGTGTGCTCTTGGGGAGAGGAAAGCTGGTGTGTTTGGGAGGGGTGTTCCCCTCAGGCTCAGCCCTGGGCCGCTGGGCACACCCCTCAAGGCACCCACACAAAATAAGCCTGCATATGACCCCAGGAAAAGTAAGTGTCTAATAGGGCAACGAGTCAGACCTGGCTCCCTGAGAGGAGTCTTGAGCCCCTAAAACACCTGGAGGGGGAACCCCCCTTCTCTCCCAGGAGCACCTTCTCTCCCTTAGCATGCTGCATTCCCAGGAGGGCCAGGCCCCAAGTTCAGATCCTGCTGGGACCCTGGGGTAGAGTCATCTGGGCCTCAGCCTCAGCCTCAGATGCTCACCTTTCCAGGTTTTCCTCCCCTGACTCCAGGGAGATCTGGATGCTTCAAAGCACACACGCTGCTACCCAAGAGGCTCTGATCACAGGGGACACGGCGTGACCTGTCATTAGCACAAAAGCTCCATAGAGCAGAGTGGTGGGCCCACCTGCCCACACTGCCCTGCCCCACCCTGCTCCCCTGGGAAATCGCCTGGACCTCCAGGGAAGCCAAAGTCTGGGACTTCATCTTTAAGCCCACTTTGCTCATCAGCTGGGCACCCGTTGGCTCCTTCTCCCAGGCCTGCTCCTTGCTGGTTCTGCAGAGACAGCACACAGGGGACTGAGACCCAGCCCACTTTGTGAGGGCAAAGACAACCCTTACAAGCACACGCTCATTCACACACATGCACACGCACACACAGGGACACACAAGCATGTGCAAACACAGCACACACACGCAGGCATACGCACACCACACAAGTACACAGGGGCACGTGTACACACACATGCACACACACAGGAGAGACGTTCCACAGCAACTGCACAGGCAGGGAGACACATCACGCAAGCAAGGAGCTGGAGCACAGGTCGGGAAGCACTGCAGTGACTCAGACCAAGCCCTGGCTCCCCCCAGACGCTGGGATCTTGAGCAAGTCACTTGAAGTCTGATCTCAGTTTCCCCGTTAACCCTGTTAAAGCAGAATGTCCAGAAATCAGGTTCCTCCTGCAAGAGCCATTCTCAGGCAACTGTTGTTGAAAAGTAAACCCGGAGTCTGAGCCCTAAGGAGCCCGCGCTGGGCTGGAGGGGCTGGGGGACCACAGCCCTGCCCCAGCCCTCCTGGTTGCCTTTGGTTGGAGGCCTCTGAGGATCTCTCAGGAAACGTCCATCTTTGGAGGAGCCATCTGAAAGGCAGTTATTTCCTCAAACCCTGCATTTGGAAAAGAGCCCATGGTCTGTCCAGACACTGCCACAGGCTGTCCTCATGAAGGAGCGAAGACCCTGGTCTCCTAGAGCTCGGCCGTCCAAGGCTCGCATGGAGCAGCGCGCAGGGCCGGGCCTGCAGAAGCAAGACCCCCAGGCCGGGGCTGGCTCAGAGGAGGCATCGCTGTGAGACGGGGACCCTGCACCCCGGGTTTGGGTCAGCTGAGAAGACAGGGTTCTCGTGCAGTATGGGTACAGGTGTGGGGTCAGAGGTGGACGAGCTGGCTCTGAGCCCTGCCCAGGCACTGGCCAGTGCCCCTATCCTCAGCAGGAGAGCCCCTCCCCACACACGGGGCTCCGATTCTGCTCTGAGCAGCAACATGCTTCCCAGCCTCACGCGCCAACTCAGGGTCATAGCCAATGGCAGGAAAACCAAAGTGTTAAGACTTCCAGGAAGTCTCCTTAAAAGAGAGGGGACTCACTTTGTTCCTCTCTTTCTCCTTCCTGATGCCTGAACTGCAGATGAAATGGCTGGAGCACCAGAAGCCGTCTCGGCCCATGAGGTGAGGAAGCAGCAGCGCAATGCCCAGCAGAAGGGCAGGAGTCTTTCCTGTGTGAGGTGCACCCTGGTCTGAGCCCCGCCAGGGGAGCACAAGCGATGGGCTTGAGGTGGGGTGGCAAGGACACGTGTGCACACTTCTCCTGACCCTCAGCTCTGTGGGTTCTCTCTTTCCAGACTTCCTGCTGGGTCCTAAGCCCACTCAGTCGTGGCGCTGCCTGAGCCCTCTGTCTAGACAGCTCTTCCCTTGTGATCTGGGGAACGCCCACCAGGCCCCAGGTCTCTACTGTGCCCTGTCGCTGATCCCCCATTTCCTGCCTTATTTGTTCGTTTGTTTGTGTATTTTTGGCAAGAGTGGTCCCTCCCCTGCCCACGGCTCACTGTACTGTGCTCTCCACTCAGACGCCCCTCCTGCGCACCTCCCCCTGTGCGCCCTGGCCTCCCACCTTCCCGTCACCAGGCCCCGACCCCAGCCGCACCGGCCTGCGCGTCTCCCGGGCTCAGTCGCGAGCGCACGCACACACACCCTTCTCCTAGGCCTTCCTCGCCTCCCTACCACGCTCTCTGCGCTCCCGAGTGGAGCCTCACTCTGCGCCCCAGGACGCACTGTCCACCAGGGCCAGCGCCACCTGTGGTCCCTGCGCCGTCACGCCCAGTGGGCTCTGATCCACATCCACCCCTGATGTTGCCGCGGGCGCCACTGCTTTCTTCTTGAAGTTCTCCTGCCCCCTGGCTTTCGCAGCCGTCCTCCTCCGTCCTCCCTCCCCAGCCTCCTTGGCACCTTTCTCTGCTTCCCCCCGAAAGGCTAGTGTCCCCCAGGGCCTCTCGCCCGTGCCTCCCACTCTCTCTGGTTCTCTCTGGTTTCCATCCCTCTGATTCTCGTGATTCCAGATGTGCATCTTCCACCCAGGAGCCCCCCAGCCCGGCCTGCTTTATCTCACTCTCACCACCAGCCTCAAAACGCCTGACTTACCAACCTCTCCCAAACCTGGCGACTTCCCAGACGTCCAGCGTGAATCAACGGCACTAGCATCGCTCCCCTCAGGCCACCAAGTTAGGGGCTGAGGCGTCCCCATTGTCTTCTTTCTTCCCTCATTCTCAAGGGCCTTGGCCTCTTCGAGGACCCCGGCCCAGCTTCTCAGGCCCTTGTGTCTCTCTCTTTCTAAAATCCTTTCATAACCCTATAAAGTGACCCTCACTTCACATTTAATAATATAGGGTGGCCACCAGCTAAAAATAAGTTGTGTTCCAAAAATTTGCTAACAGTCCTGTTGCTCATATCCTGAAACACCCTGTCTGGTGGGCACTGAGCAACCCGAGACAGCGGAGCGCCGGTCTACCCCACAGAGCCCTGTCTGATGCATGACGTGCCCGCATCCCGCTCCAGCCTGGGATTGAACCGTGCCTTACGGCTGTGTGTGACATGGTGCCGGGGGCACGCGACGCTCAGTTACAAAGACATTGAGAAAACCTTGTGTTTTGCCCCTGAGAGGCATGAGGAACCAGGGGCTTTATCCAGGAAGGACACCCCTGAGCTCGAAACCAGGCGTAGCTGTTAACGTGCTGCATCGTCCTCGTCAGTCACCCCCAGGGTCCTGACGGCAGGAGACGAGCCACCACCCCAGCAGCCTGCTGAAGACAGGTGCGTTTGGCCGCGATTAACGCCGATTCAAAGGGGCATAAACGGCGAGGAGAGTCCAGCAGTGGTTCACTCGCTCAGTAGCAATGTAATTAATGTTTTTTAAAACCCAGTTATATTTTCATTGATTTCCTCTATTGTTTCCCCGTGTCGGTTGTGTTGCTTTCTCTACTTACCTGGCTGTCTTCCTTTCTACTCCTTACCTTGCATTCCATTTGCTCTCCTTTTTCTAGTTGCTTCAGGCGTATGCAGAGGTCACTAATTTGAGACTTTTTCTTGTATTAGTTTCCTATTGCTGCTGTAACAAATTACCACAAACTTAGTGGCTTAAACAACACACATTTATTAACTTACAGTTCTAGAGGCCAGAAGTCTGAACTGTGTCTCATCGGGTTAAAATAAAGGTGTCAGCAGGCCTACCTGCTTCTGGGTGCTCTGGGGGAGAAGCAGCTCCTTCACCTTCCCAGCCTCTAGAGAGCACCGTGGTCCTTGCCTTCTGGCCCTTGCCTCCATTGGCAAAGCCAGCAATGTAGGGACTATTTCATGCTGCCACTTTTGTGATTTTCTCTCTTCTATCTCATCCTTCCACCTAGAAGGGCTTTGTGACTACATTAGGCTGCATGGATAATCCAGAACAATCTCCTCATTTTAAAGTCAGCTGATGGCCAGGTGTGGTGGCTCGAGGCTGTAATCCTAGCACTTTGGGAGGCTGAAGCAGGAGGATCACTTCAGGCCAGGAGTTCGAGAACAGCCTGAGCAAGAGCAAGACCTCATCTCTACAAAATATGGAAAGCTTAGCCGGACGAAGTGGTGCGCACCTGAAGTCCCAGCTACTCGGGAGGCTGAGGCAGAAGGATCACTTGAGCGCAGGAGTCTGAGGTTGCAGTGAGCTCTGATGACACCACTGCACTCTAGCCCAGGTGACAGAGTGAGACACTGTCTCCAACAAAACAAAAAAATTCAAAGTCAGTTGATTTGCAGGCTTACTTCCGTCAGCTACCTCAATTCTCCTTTGCCTTGTAACGTGACATAGTCACAGGCTCTGAGCATTAAGATGTAGATGTTTTGGGGAAGTCGTTCTTTGCCTGTCATACTTTTCTACTATCTGCATTTCATGCTATAAAGTTTCCACTAAGGCCTATATTAGCTGCGCCACAAATATTGATATGTTGTATTTGTATTTTCACTCAGTTCAATATATTTTCTAATTTCCCTTGATTCATGGCTAATTTCCTTCTTTGACACATGAGCTATTTAGAAGGGTGTTTTTTCGTTTCCACGTGTTTAGAGATTTTCTTGATATCTTTTTATTGAGTTCTAGTTTAATTAAATTAGTCAGAGAACACAGTCTGTATCATTTCAATGCATTTAGTTCAGTTTTACAACACAGAATATCATCTATCTTGATGAATGTTCCACGGCACCTTGAAAAAAATATGTATTCAGCAGCTGTTGAGGGGAGTGTTTGATAAACGTCAATTAGTGCAAGTTGATCGGTGATGTTCGCTTCTTTTACAGACTTGCTGACTTTCTGTTGCCTGTTCCATCAGTTATGCAGAGAGATGTGCTGAAATGTCCACCTATAGTTGTCAATTTGCTCATTTCTCCTTTCAGTTCTATCAATATTGCTTCATGTATTTTGAAACTCTGTTGTTATATGACTACATGGTTAGGATTATCATGGCTTTCTGACAAATTGATCTTTTTATTAATGTTATTATGTAATGTCCCTCTTTATCCTTACTAATTACATTACTCTGATTTGTACTTTGTCTGATATTAATATTGTCATTTCGCCTTTCTATGGACCCGTGTTTACATGTTACAGCTTCTTCCTTCCTTTTACTTATAATTCCTTTATGTCATGGTATTTAAATGGGTTTCCTGTAGCCCGCATTTAGCTGGCTCTCCTTTCGCTGGTGCGTTTAAGCCGCACGCTCAATGGAATTATCGATATGCTTGGATTTGGGGCTACCACTTTATTATTGTTTCCTGCTTGTTCTGCTTGGTTTTCATTCTTCTGTTTCTCTTTTCCCACCTTCTTTTGAATTATTTGAATATTTTTAAGAATTCAATCTTAATTCATCTATTGGGGTTTGGACTACACCTCCTCATATAGTCTTTGGTGGTTGCTCTAGGGATTGCAATATGCAAATATGCAAATTGATTGTTCACAGTCTACTTGGAATTGATATCTTACCACTTGAATGGACATTAGAAACCTTACAGCACATACGTCCCTGTCCTCTCCCCACTTCCTGCTGTAGTTGTCACATGTATCTGTTAACATATACATCGAGAACTGCCATTAGACAACGTTAAAGCTTCTGCTTTCAGCCGTCATGCATATTTTAAAGAACTCAAAAGGAGAAACGTGGTCTAGTGCATTGATTCAGCTATGTGTGATTTTCTTGCTCCCCTCTGTCATCATCGCCCTCCCAGCTGAGGAAGTGACTTCAGTGTTCCTTTCAGAGAAGTGATTCCCAACGGGGTGCAATTCCGCCTCCCAAAGGCAATGTCTGCAGACATTTTTTATTGTCGCAGCTTGAGGGTAGGGTGCTGTCGGCATCTGTGTATAGTGGCAGGGAACAGCCCACCACGACACGGAAGTGTCCAGTCTGAAATTTCAGTGGTGCCGTGGTTGTTTCAGACCAAGTCTGCTAGTAACAAATTCTATTAGCTTTCCTTCATCTGAGAACATCTTTATTTTGCCTTTATTTCTAAAGAATAGTTTTGTTGAATATGACGTTCTGAGTTAGCTTTTTCTTTTAGTACTTTAAAAATGTTATTCCACTGCCTTCTGGTCTGATAAAAAAAATTGCAATCTTTCTAATAGTTTTTCCCCAGATATACTGTGTTGCTTTTCTTTGGCTTCTCTCAAGACTTTTTCTTTGTCTTTAGTTTTTGGAGCTTGCCTATGATGTGGCTGGGAGTGGATTTTCTTACTTTATTCTATTTGGAGTTCACTTGGTTTCTTGAATCTGTATGTATTTCACCAAAATTTGGAAGTTTTCATCTATTATTTCATCAAATATTTTGTCTACAGGACATTTTTCCTCCTTTGGAACTCAGCTGACATAAACAGTGGACCTTTCAATCTTGTTTCACAGGTTTCTGCAGCTCCTCTTCTTTTTTTCAATGTTTTTCTTTCTGTTGTTTATAAAGCATAATCTCCACTGAAATATCTTCAAACCAACTCCTTCCCATTCAGTACTTCCCACTGACAATTTTTCAGACTTCCCTGGTTTTTCTTATGTCGAGTAATTTAGGGTTGCATGCTGGACATTCTAAACATTGTAATAAGGCTATGGGCCTTGTTTAAACCCTTTGAAGAATGTTGGGGTTTTGCTTTTTGCTTTAGCAGTGAATTGATGAATGTGGTTTCAGGATGTGTGTTTCAACATGCCTATATAAGCTATGGTTCTAATGTCAGTTTAGTTTTCAAAGCTTTGCAGTGTTATTCAGGTGGGTTTCATGTATGCACTACTCGTTGGCAAGTCTGAATCCCAGAAGGTGATCTACTCTGTAGTTTGCCAAACCTGCAGCTGCTGTTTTGGGTCAGCTCCATGCAGGCTCAGCTTGGAGTGAGCTCAAGAGTTCATTTACAACTGGTGGTCACTTTACTGAGCTCCCCTTTCCACAGTCTGTACCCCACTCTCTGGCTCCCAGCAGTCTGCTCTCCTGGTCCTCTGTGTAGAAAGCTGGGGCTCTAGTTTTCCTGCTCTGCCAGACACTTACTGCAAGTGTGTCCGTCTGCAGAGCCAAGCAGCCGGAGAATAGAAAGAGAGAAAAATACAACACGGATCCCCCCACACTCTTCAGACATGTTCCTCCAATGAGAGACAAGGATTCTCCTTCCTCAGAGTTTTAGAGCCTACCAGATACCCCTGTCACCGCTGTCGTAGAGCTGCAGCTGGGACACAGGGGGTTTCTTCCACTCTCTTCTGTTCCTTGCAGAACAGAAAGACTGGCCCTCCTTTGGAACTCTTCCGTCCTTGCCCAGTGCAGCATTCCAGGACCCATGCTGCCTTGGGGTTCGTGCTGGTACATACAGGAGGAAAAAATAAAAGAAAAACAAGAAATTCACCACTAGATCAATCACAGTTTGAACCATCGGATTTGTTTCCCAAATATGCCTACTACCATTGCTTACCACACTCTTTAGATAGCTGCACCATTTACTTTTCAGAACCCTCAGGTAGTTGTCCCATGCAGTCTGCCCAAGATTTTATTAATGGTTGTATTAATATTTTGTAGAGGAAAAAGAGTAGACTGTGTCTTCTCCATCTTAACCAGAACCACAATTTTCCTATCGCTACCTTTTGACTTATGAAAGTTTTTAAAGTACTAATTAGAGAAAAGACCTCAGAGAAAATACATCATGCTCTTCATGCAAATAATGAAAAGGAAAGAATAGTTTCTCATGATATCCTTTCAACATGAGAGAGTCACATATGGAATGTTAGAGCTGAGACGGACCTTAAGCTCACCCAGTTTGTCCCTGATTGATCCTTTTTCTCTTTGACTTCTCAGATGGGAGGGGTTTGGGATATGTGTGAGTGTGTGTGGTCTGTATCTTACTGGAAGAATAAAGTTAGCAGATGTACAAACTATACTTGTTAACTTTTAATCAATGTGTGCTGGGTTTTGGATTCTCAATGCTGGTTAATTGTATCATTATCAAGAGAGTTGCATGAACTCGAAAATCTCTACCACCCTGAACTCTTTCATCTCTGCGTCACCCCACGGCCACCCAGTCACAAATGTGTTCTATCCTGCTGCAGAAATGCCAGCTCCCCTCCCCACCCACCACTGTCTCAGCCTCGTAGCCTCCCACCTTCCACCTTCCCTCCTGATGTGTTTTCCACACTGGCATCAAAGTCCTGTCTCTAACAAAAACATGGCCATGCATTAAACTCTTCTGGTTATCAGCCTCCGGTGTTTCCCTTGCTGGCTCTCAAATATTAAAAATGTATATGCCCATTTTAAAAGAAAAAATAATGTTCTTGGATCTTTAGTATTGTCTCAAATTATATCATACCATTGTTGTTGTTATTCTTATTTTATATTTAAATACATTCAAACAAAAACTATATATATAAGCACCTTATTCTTATACTCTTATTTAACTATAAAAACAAATCAAATTTCATATGCATATAAGTAGAACTACAAAACCAATATTATCATATTAAAGTCACTTATTTAATGTGAATAATGATGTTTTATTCTAACCAAATGACAATGAGGATACAAATTAGCTTTAGGTACAATTTTATATTTAATGTTTAACTTTTTGTGTTAATGATAACACCACCAAGACATCTTTGTAAATGAAACAATAATAAGCTCTTCAAGGCTTTGTTCATTAGTTTAGGATAATTATATCTTATAGTTAACCAAAAAAGTCAGCCAGCAATCTTCAAAAGTCTCTTTTAATGAAATGTAACTTGATGAATTACTCAAATTGTCTTGTTCATTTAAACATGCAATAGCCATTGTGCCATTACTTAAATCTACATTAGATTTCTAATATAATTATTTCTGCATATAAAAATAGAAAAATTCTTCAATAGTTTCTCCAATACTTACTACTAATAAATGTCATGACATGTTAAGTAACAAGACAGGCTATGCCAAAAACATCCTTTCACAACGTGACCATGGGCCAACAAATACAGTCCATGTTCTTTGGATGCTGATAGCTTGATTACCTTGTTCAAGATGGTGACATGATTTTCACACACCTTTCACGCTATGAAACCTCTTGATGACATTGTTTTGGCCAATTTGGTATGAAAGCTAGCCTCAATAGAAATGCCCATGGCACTGAAATCAAGAGAGTGTGGTCTAAGTCCACTGAGTTGGCCCTTCAGGTGATCCAGAGTATACCTGTAATATTTTATTCTAAATATCGTCAATATTAAAAACTGGAAAGAGCTCACAGATTGCTGAGAATAGAATAGATCCACAGGTCTCCAGTATTCTTCAAAGCTCAGTTTGAGAACACAGACTTGCAGGATAAATTCTAGGCCCCTAAGTGTGCTGGGCATGGCCCATCTCAAATCAGGATGAATTAGCCATCATTTTTCTTAACTCTCACGTACTCCCGAGCACTCCTGGCCCCTTACGCGTGAGGCCTGTCTCACTGGCCACAAAATGCCAGTTCCTTGTAGATGCTGCTTGTTTAAATGTCTTTCCACCTCGTTCCCCCAAACACCCCCACTCACCACTGAGATGGTGTGGGCCCTGTGGCACTTTCATTCCTCCCTCAGAGGCCACCGCGATCCCGCCCAAGTGTCCATGTTGCCATCCCAGCATCCTGCAGCCGACTCCATGCCAATCTAGTCTCCAGTCCTTCCTCTCTCCAGAACACCAGCTGTTTGGAGGTGAGTCTGCGTCTTACTCACTCTTGTTTCCACAGGGCCCAGGGCAGTTCCCAGAAATGGTAGGAAATATAAACATACAAGTGCAGCGTAAATGAGAAAAGAAGAACGAATACACAGACGCACTTGAGCTGGAACGTAGGACTGGAGGGCTGGGATCTGGCTTACGTTTCGTAGCTGTTAGAACATTAAGCAAGTTCCTTCACATGCGTGAGTCTCAGCTGCAAAACAGGAGTGACCATGCCAAACTCTCCCATGTCAGTGTTGCTGTGAGACACAAATCAGCTTGAAATGGCGTGTGTGAAAACAGTGCTAAAGCTAACTCTAAAGTGCTAAAAAATGGGGATACTGATTACCGTGGCCATAGCCCTATTGGGCTTCTCAAGCACACGTGCATCCAAGTATCAGGTTTAAGTCTGGACTGAAATAAACAGTGGCCCTTAAAAACAATTTCAACTTTTTTTCAGATCATTTTCCAGTGAGAGATCCTTATCCATCTATAGCCTAGTGTCAGTTTGTCCCTCTAGGCTGGCTTATGTTCTATGCATGGCACAAAGAGTTTTTAATTTCAGTTGGTATAACATTGGATAGGGCCCGAGAACACTCATAGCCACAAGGTTCTAAGTACAAAAAATGCTGCCCACAGATCACAGAGCTAAGCCATGGTGTCAACTGAGAGATCAATTGGCAAACCAGGTTTGAGTCTGGCTCTGCCATGTCCACTGTGTGACTGCAGACACGGTGATCAACCTCTCTGAGCCGTAGCTTTCCCATCTGCATCTACCTGCTGCTCTATTGTGGTGATTACGTGAGACACTGCATTGTCTCTTTTAATAAAATGTCTATTTCAATGAAATGATGTGTCAGATGCAGGAAGATAACTTCATTCAATTAGCAGGGACCTGTGTTCCTGGACATGGGCAGAGCTTCTTCAAGTGTGCTATGACCTCCTGTCTGGCCGAATGGAGTGCCAAGCTGAAGACAAGAGCGGGATATCCACTGGACAGTAGGGGAAATCTTGAGAAATAGTCCCTGTGAAGAAGGAGGGGAGAGAGGAGACTGCTAACAGGAGAGAGAATTCTACATCGAGAAATAGTATTTGACCACAATCTTTAGGAGGTTTTGCTGTTGATGAGAGAGATGAACTCTTTGCCTGGCTCTCCAAAAATCTTTAGCAAAACTCTGTACTCTCCTTCTGGAATGGCAGTCGGAAAGGCTGAAGGTGGGGTCGCTACCAGGAGTCAGTTCCCGGGGGGCCAGCCCCACCTGCACACAGGGTGGAGCAGTGAGACCAGCCTGGCCCATCCCCTCCCACCAGCCATCAGTGTGGAATTGTCCTCCATGGGCACTCGCGTGTCCCTCCCCGCTCCAGCCACCTCCCTCTACTTCCACCCTGCTCCTACCCCCCATACCACCCCGAAGCCCCCACTGAAAGTAACAGCTCCAGAGCAGACAGGCCTCCAGCTGGGATTGCTGCCGGTTTCCTCCCGCCAACCTCCCTTCGATGTCTTGATATGTTATTTGTCTAGAGACCCTCCCAGAGGAGGAGGAAGGACAGCCTTCCCACCAGCAAAGTGACTCATACTAAAGCGTTGTGGGCTTGTGTTCATCTGGGGGACCCCTCGGTGGGCCTGCAGCCGCAGCAAGGACGGCGCTGTGGCTAATCCCCTCCCGTGCTGGTGGCTACCGTTATTATCGCAACCCTGTTCTATCAGCGTTGTGACCCTGCCGATGTGGGCACGGTGAGCCTGCAGCTTGAGAATGGCCTTTTTCCCTTAGAGGCCCAGCCTTGAAGTTGTCCAGGAAAGGTGTCAGGGCCCCAACATCTGCCCGTCGGCCCCAGCTGGCCGGCCTGAAAGCAGCTGTGAGGATCAAAGAAGGTCTGGGACGATAGATACGTGCGGATCAAGGCGACTCACCTGTTCTTTCAAAGGATCTGAAAGAATGCCCTGTTCAGGGAGGCTCAGAGGCTGTGAATTTCACAGAAGGGAGTTTCCATTTCAAGGTGAACGATACCCACCCATGCATTGCACACATGGCCAAGGAGCTAGAGAGGAGACAGGGCGTGTGATGACCACGGCTGCTCGCCCTGAGCTTGGGAGGCGGCCAAGGGGGGCCCAAGGGCAAGGACTCCGGGGCCAAGGTCGCTGTGAAGTGTTAGCACAACCCAGCGGGACTGTGGACAGAGGAGAGGAACAGTGCAAGGAGTAGAGCGACGGGGAGGAGAAGGGAGAGGCAGAGGCAGGAAGCCCAGCAACGTCCTTCGGGGACAGGAAACGATGCCCTATAAATCACACATGGCACCGGGCTCCATTCTGTCCTCCGTAGGAGGGCGAGCCTGGCTCAGAGAAACGGCTGCCATCACGCAGGAAGTAACCGCGTCTCTTTGCACTGTATCTACACACTGAACATGGGACATGGGAACGGGGGAGGGGCGTCCTGCTGATCCCCAAGGAGCACCCGGTCGTCAGGGCCAACAGCTTCCAGAACCTGAGCACTGACTGTGCCATTCAGCTGCCCCTAGGCTGCGATTCCCTCTTTTCGGCAGCTGCTATACGGAGATGGAGGGAAGCGGGGAGTTTCTGTGATCATCTGCCTCTCTGCGAGCCAGGCAAGGGAGCATTTATCTCATTCTGACCCAGCTCTATTTGTAGTCACATCCTACTGGGTGTGACTGTGCTCCCCATCCCCAGGATCATTCCAACACCATCCAGGCTTGGTTTTTAGAGAGCCTCAGGACAGAGGTGCGTTTCTATCCCATGGGGAGCTGCTGTGGCGACTCCCTGAGGACCAGGGACCCGGATGTCCCCCCTCTGCTCTGCTCTCCTAAAGCCCCGGCGCCTTCTCACCTCGTGCCCCGAGGGTGCTGCGTGCTGGCTGCAGAACTGTTTCCCATCAAGAAGACGGAAGGAAGGGGAGAAGGAGAAGGCGTGTGATCCTCGTAGAGCTGCCCTGCTCATCCGGCCCAGCTGGTGACAAGCCAGCTGGGAGATGGCGTCCCTCCGTGGGCATGTGGCCTCATGGAAGAATGCCGGGCTGGGTTCCCAGGGAAGGGGGGAAGCACGCATGCGGCAGCAGCTCCTCCCTCTCCCTGCCCTCCATCCAGGGAATGTAGGGAATTTATTGGTCAACTATAAAGTTTGGTTGCAGGATGCATTTATTTCATGCATTCGTTGGATGAAAAATCCAAGTCGCTGAGCCTGTTAACATGAAAGCAATACTTTATCTTTTCTAAATTGAATCAGATCTGGCTCCAAGCCCCACACACCCAGTGGGAAGACCAGCACCAGTCATGTCTCATGGCTCCTGCCCCATCCCTTGGGTTGTTTGATGTTCACTCTGTCCAGGAACATGAGGACAAAGCCACACTTCCCTTCCTTTTGCAGCAGCAGCACGACCAGGCCCCCACAAGCCAGCTTGCAAGCCAGAGCTGGCCAGCCTCCCAGAGCTCCCCCAGACACTTTCTGCTTGGGGTTTTTTCCCAAATGCCTGGCAACCTCCCTTTCTGTTCGGCCCTTACTCGCAACAAGCTGTTAGTGCTCCTTGAGCGAGGAAGCCCCGAGCTCAGGCCCTGGCCCCACACCGCCCCCCTGAGTGGGGAGGACGTGTTACCTTTTCATTCTCTTACCAAGGAGACTCCAGAGCAGGAACATAAACATCAGTTAGTTTCCAAGAAGAGTAATCCTATCATAGACATTTCTACTTAATTCCATGGCACTTCTAAATATACACTCTGACATCTACAAACTACTTTTAGGATAAATAAACTTACTCTCGAATTTTCCAAAAGCAATGATATTTAAGCGATCCACTCCCAAAATGACCAATTTCTTGTTTCCCCATCCCGATTCAGTAAATACATACATCAGACCTCTCAGGTTTGCGTCCCACACTGGTATTCGGTTGCTGCAAAAGTAATTGTGGTTTCAGACCGTGAATTTTAGATCATTATAGCTAGGCTCAAACACATCTTTATTGATCAAAGTAGGAACCATTATAATCAAAACAGTTTGCCAACGAGAAATAAGTTTGTTTATTTCCACAGCATAAAAATCCATGCTTTGGGATTTGACGAACTCTTGGAGAGCATTTTCTGCATCTTGGTGGTTGTGGAAGCGTTTTCCCTGCGAAAAGAGGAGATGCTTGAAGAAGTGGTAGCCGGTTGGCAAGAGGTCAGGTGAATATGGCAGATGAGGCGAAACTTCGTAGCCCAATTTGTTCAACTTTTGAAGTGTTGATTGTGCAACGTGCGGTTGGGCGTTGTCATGGAGAAGGCTTGGGCCCTTTCTGTTGACCAATGCGGCTGCGGGCGCTGCGGTTTTCGGCGCATCTCATCGATTTGCTGAGCGGACTTCTCAGATGTGATGGTTTCGCCAGGATTCAGAAAGCTATAGTGGATCAGACCAGCAACAGACCACCAAACAGTGACCATGACCTTTTTTTTTTTTGGTACGAGTTTGGCTTTGGGAAGTGCTTTGGAGCTCCTTCTCGGTCCGGCCACTGAGCTGGTCGTTAAACCAGTTGTCGTATAAAATCCACTTTTCATCACACATCACAATCCAATGGAGAAATGGTTTGTTGTTGTTGTGTACAAGAAGACGACAATTAAAAACACTGATTTTTTTTTACTTTTATTTTTGGTCAGCTCGTGAGACACCCACTTATTGAGTTTTTCCACCTTTCCAATTTACTTCAAATGCAGAAGGACCATAGAATGGTCCACGTTGATTCTTCGGCAGCTTCTCGTGTAGTTGTAAGAGGCTCAGCTTCGATGATTGCTCTCACTTGGTCGTTGTCAACTTCCGATGGCTGGCCGCTGCGCTCCTCATCTTCAAGGCTCTCGTCTCCTTTGCAAAACTTCTTGAACCACCGCTGCACTGTCTGTTCGTTAGCAGTTCCTGGGCCAAATGCATTGTTGATGTTGCAAGTTGTCTCCGCTGCTTTACGACCCATTTTGAACACAAATAAGAAAATTGCTCAAATTTGCTTTTTGTCTAACATCATTTCCATAGTCTAAAATAAATATCAAATAAACAGCAAGTAATAAGTCATTAGCAAAAAAACATAAAGCAGGAGATGTGCATTAAAATGATGTATAACATAACCACATTTATTTAAGGATGTATTCCAGTATCAAATGGCAAATTTCAGCAATGCTACAACCGCAATTACTTTTGCACCAACCTAATACATCAAGGATGTGGACCAGAAAACTCCCAAGGGGGTGTATGGGGCTGCCTCCCAGGAATGTCTCATGCTTAGGGAGACGGGATTTCACCACTGACTTTCGAATGGTTGAAAATAAAAATCATAAGCAGATCTACTACGGGACAAATGTCTTGCTCAGTCTCTCTGATTCCTTGTGGCCAAGCTATAGAATATAGAAGGAAGGCCTAGAATATTCCAGAACAGCTCCGCATGGAAGAGGAAGAAAAAGGGTGGTCATCATGGTTTCTTAGTGGCGACACTGAAGTATCAGTCATTTCTCTCTGCAGACTGCCTCATCCCCAGCCAGGGTTTGCTGGGAAGAAGAGGCATAATCTAACTCTCACGCAGAGAGCATTCCTGAGCTGCTTCCACCCTATGCGAGGCTTTCTGTGGAACAGTCTTTCACAAAGACCGAGACCAGCATGACTAGTCTCTACCAATTTGGTTAGCTGAGTTACTCCTGGTCACCTCCGCTTCCAAATATCTGGGCCTGAGAGAAGCTTCCTGGCGGAACCCAGCGCTGCATCTGCGAGGCAGCGGTGTGCGGGAGGCGGCCGTGGCGGTGTGCTTGTGCACAGGCGACGCCCTGGCGGGGTCTGCTCATGGGTCTTTGTACCCGATATGCAGACAACAAATCACGAGGGGCAGTTCTTGGACTCAGCACCATCTGATGAGAGTCCTCCAAGTATGCAGGACTCAGTGTTTGGCAACTCGATCTCGTCCACACTTTTGTAAGAGTAGCACACACCTTTCCCCGATAAAGCATTTAGCGGATGGATGTAAAGCGGTTCTGGTAAGTTTGTGCCAAGATCCATGTTGTGGGAACTAGCCCGTCTGCCCAGCAAAGGCAGATGCTCTCTAAGTGAGGAGAACAGCCTCATCTAACATTTGGGGACAATGAAGTTTGTTTCTAAAACACTTTGAGTTTTAAGTTCAAAAGCAAGTGAGTTCATGAAGCAATTACATGGCTTTTTTACAAAATACAATTGAAGTTTAAGTTGGTTTCAGCTTAGTGTTTCTTCCCACTGAACACAATTTAAAGTATCCCTTATTTATTTCTTCTCAGCAGAGAACAAAATCAAACAGCCCTTTTCACATCCTGAATCTAGGGAAAGCAGGCTGGGTCCCGCCGGCCAGTTGGCAGAGGGGCCTCTCTTTCGGGCAGCCTTCGAATCCTCCCGCCCTTCCCGACGGCCTCCCCACCGTGGGCCGGGGCCACTGCTTACCGCACATCTGCGCTCCCTCCTCCCCAGAAGCAGCCCTGGCATAGTCTGTTAACGACCTGGAGAGAGCCCTAGGCTGCAGCAGAGTGGACAGAAAGCCCCGTGAGATCAGAGCAATGCTTCCCCACAGGACTCCGAGGCTGCAGTGCTCCGCTCTGCCCTGCCCAGAGGGCTGGCCAGGGGCACTGGCCAGAGTTTTTAACAGTAAGGAAGAGACTGTTCAGAACCTGCTCCATAGTCCCCCTGTTGCCATGGCTCTATCATGGCAGCAAACACCTAGGAAGGCAGCAGCATGTGCCCCCAAAACTTGGGATGTTAAATAATGTTTTAAACTCATTCACAGGGAGGTTTTGGTGCACTACATAGGCCAATGTATTATACTATCTTCACTCCTCCAAGACTGTGATCGAGGTCGGTAAGCCTCCTGTCTGGTTTCAATTCGAGTTCTGGTGCAAATGTTTTCCCCTAATCTGTGAGCAGGAGCAAAGCCAGCGGACAGTAACGGGCACACGCATGCACACACACGCAGGCACACGCAGCCACGCATGCACATGCGTGCAAACTGGGGAGTGAAAGGAACTTGATTCTCCGCTGTGACAGCACCCAGGGGCTCTGCCAGCTCTGAGATTGTCTCTCTGGGCCCTTAGGGAGGTTTTCAGACCGCCAGGGTATTCCTGTAAAGTAAACAGACAGGACAGAGACAGGAAATGGAGGGCCTGCTCAGCGAGGTGGCCCACAGTTCCCTCCTGCTGCCGACATTTCAGAGACTCGGCATCCACTCAAGGGCTCATTCAAAGGCTCCAGCATCGACAGACCCCGTCCACCCAGCTGCGCCTGGCCCAGGAGGCAGGAGAGTGGGGCCGTGCATCTGTCCCAGGGCCCCTGGTACCATGCATGACACTCCCAGGATGCCACAGGCACACCCAAGAGGGCTGCCCACCCTGCCGGGATCAGAGACACCCCTCAGAAGTGGTGATGTCTGTGCTAAGAGGGTCAAGCTAGATGGAGCTGATTAGGTAGGAGCGATTTGGCCAGGTGAGAACACCCAGGCGGAAAGGGAGACGGCTGGTGGGTGGTCATGAGACGCCTTCAGCACAGCCCGACGCTGCCTGCGGAGGGCATGGAGGAAGACGCAGCCTGGGAGGCGGGCAGAGGACGGACAGGAGGAAGCTGTAGGGAAGGGTTTGGATTATCCCAAGCAGGAGACAGACACTGTCCCAGCTCTGGAGAGGGCACACAAAGCAGCCAGTGAGGTCCCCGCACTCCGGAGGAGCCAGGCCAGCGGCACACGGTCAACGGTTCAACAAGTAAACGACTGACATGCAATGCGCTTAGGCCGCCGGAGGGGATGAGCAGAAATTGCAGCAGCGACTGTGGTACAGGGTGCGCTGACAGCTGAAGGCGGGAAGGAGGCGGCCACGCTGGAGGACAGAAGGTTCCAGGGACGGGTGTGTCCAGGAGGATCAGCGGCAATCGATGGGCACAAAACCACTTAGCACCCGCCCACAGTGGGCAGCACACACGTGTTCGCTGTGGTTATGACGATCATTATTAAATTCTTTATTTGCTTATTGAAGATATTTATTAATTATTCATCGACTATTGCATACATACGAGAACAAGCACAAACAACCCCCACACCAAGTCCCCCTCCCCTGACAACCTGCCCCCCAGGGTGACAGTCTCCTGACTCCTGGCGGCACAGTGGCTCGGCTGCCATCGTACAGGGTGGCTCATTGGGCCCAGCCTTGCATCCCCGAGCGTCACCGCTGGGCCCAGCATGTGTGGTGTTCGTCCTCCTCGCCATGCAGAACCCACTGCATGACTCTGCCACACGTTGCTGATTCATTCTACTGTTTATTTTTACTTCTGCTCTTATTTCATTCTGCAAATTATCAAAATATCACAAATTGTCAATATAAGCCTTTCTGCTTTACTCATTTTTAGAAACATGTGCATGCGCTTCTTTCACATATCATTTGTAGTTACGACCCGACGCCCCCCTCTGAGTCCCTATGCTTCTCGGTGGTCCTTCTGGTGTCCCCCTTCTCACCGTGAGTACCGTATCTTCTGCTCCATTTTTGTCCCTTTTACACCTTGTCGGTTGTGCTCCGATAACCGTGTGCTCCGTGTGACCCCATGAATGATCTTGAGTTAGCTCCAGCCCCTATTCTTAAGTATCGGCGGGCTTCATGGTTTTCTCTTTGTAAAATGAACACTACATTTCAATTCCCCTCTCTGGTCTTCCTTCCTCCCCCTACTCCGTGAAACGAGGAGATGGCCCCAGGGGCCCCCGTGGCCGCTGCTGCCTGCACTGCTCCGTCTTTCGTGCGGTCCTCTCTGTCACCAGGGCAAGTCTCCCTGCCTTGCCCAGGGCTGGGTTGTAATGTGGGAAACAGAGAAGCACCTGACGAGACGAGGATTCCTGCGCACTGAGCACCACAGGCCAGGGCGCTCGCGGCACCGGGTCCCTGTCTCTGCAAGCCCCGTGTGTCAAAGCCGCGTGCTGGGCATCAGTTGCCCAAAATCACAGCGCATATTGGGACTGCCTTCTATTTTCCACGGTTTCCAGGGCTTGGCGCACGTTCAAAGAGCCTGCGGAGCCAGCAGAGCGCCAGCTCACCGTGTCCCACAGAGACCTCTCTGCATGCGGGCGCCGGTGCCAGGTTAGCTCGGGGGACTGTGGGTCCAGGCCATCCCTCAGCCCCGTCACTCACACAGCGTCGCTGATGGGCTGGCCACACAGCCTCACTGCTCCACTTGGAGTTGGCTTATTCACGGAGGAGCAGCTTAACTCCTCAGTGGCTTCCTAAGAGGCTCGGAGTCAGGCAGGGCTCGGCGACAGCCTGTGTCCTGGGGAAGCCGCTGCCCCCTTTTCCCACCCGGGAAGAGTGGCGAGAGTCTCGGGTGGTGCCAGGCCAGCCCTTTCCTCCGCTGCAGGCTGGCTGAGTGCGGGCCGCTTTCTGTGGGCAGGTGCCATCCAGGTGTCTGGTGGGGAGTGAAGCTGAACTTACAACCACCCCCTGCCCACCATACAGAGGTACACGGTGCTGGGGACTGGGTCTTGGGGACAGAGGAAGAATCTAGTCTCTGTGACTCACCCAGGGACAGAATCTGCCCCGAGTAGAGGACACCGCGTGTCCTTGAAGAACTTGAAGAGACTGCCACTCCTCTGCTCCTTCCGAATGCGGCTGCACAGCTGGATCAGCTTCCGAAACCCTGGTAAACCCGTAGCGATCAGGGGATGTCATGTGCAAGTGACCACGCGAGGTGCCCTGCTGCCTGGCTTGGCAGTGTGAGTCCCACGCAGGCTGCAGTCAGGGGCTGTTCCCGCCGGGCTCAGGGTCGGCTCCGGCAGCTGTGAAGAGTTCGGTGCACAGCCTCCTGAGGGGGCAGGGAAGCAGGTCGGCCTCGTGTGTTGTTGAGCTGCCCGAGTTCCATGAAATCACAAGACCCAGATGAACAATGACGATGGAAGCAAATGACAATCGGTGCATGTGAGGGATCGGCTTCTAAGTGGGTTCCCGCCTGGAGAGCAAGGGCAGGGACGGGAGGGCTGCTGGCAGCTTGACCTGAAGATGCGCTCTCTGTGGCCTGGGCACGGGCATCGCGGGGCCGCTCCAGCACGGGCTCTCCTGAAGTGGAGTCCTGGGGTGTGTGCTGCGGCTTCGGGACCCACCAGAAGGTGCTACCGTCGTTCCTGCTGTACCCGTGACCAGACAGAGTGTGAAAGGGTTAAGGAGAGACAGGACTTAAACCCAGAGCCCGTGTTCCTGGCCTCTTTCCCAGACCATCCCATGGCCGCCCTCCTGCCGACCAGCCCCTCCACCATGACGAGCATTTCAGACTGTTTGCTGGAATTCAGACACTGGGCAGAGCGAGTCCCTCTGGGACCTGGCTGCACCATCTTTGCGGGAGCCGCGGGGCCTTTGGGGCGGGGTGGGTGCCATGTCAAGGCGGCTTCCCCTTGGGCACAGGGGGCCAGGTGGAAGACAGCCTCTTGAGGAAGGTGCTGATCAGGCACGTGGTGCTGGGAGTGAAAAACGGATCTGATCTGTAAAAGCTGGGGGACCTCACGGGCAAGGTTCCCAGGACTGGACTCCAGGATCACCCCAGGAGGATGGGGGACTCTGACTCCACGCTTCCCTTGCAGGGCCATCGGGGCTCAGCCTTGACTCCTTGGTTCTGACGGAACATTCTGGCTACCACCGTGCTCCACGCTGCAAGTGTGAGACTTCTTCTGGTCACATACCTGGGACTCCATCCACCTCTGCGAAGCCCTTTCCCCAAAGGCACCTGTGCCCTGGCCCACAGCAAGCTGGCAAACAGGATTCCACCTCCGCCCACCTGAACCACCGGTTTCAGGCACCGGGTCTTGAAACTGTATTTCCCTGGGTCACAAAGCCACAGCCTGGAGGCTACAACATTGCCCACCCCCTCCTTAGCCTCCCACATAGCCTGCCACAGAATCAGCCACGAACAAGCCTTCCTTGTAACCTCCCCCTTCGGACGAGACACAGCCCTGCAGGACTGGGTTTTCCAGACCCAGTAAAAGTTTGAGCACAAATGTCAATGATGCTCCAGCTATGGTTGCTCAACCCAGCCAGTTCAGTCACCTGTGACATCCAGAAAAGGAAACACAACTGACATTGGTGAGCTATCTGGTCTACCCATCCATGTCTTTTTAAAATGGAAAATTATAGGCAATATCAGAATGGAAGCTCTCCAAATAACTGCAGCAGTCCATGTTAGGAAGGGGAAAGTGCTGGAAGCAGGGCACTCAGGGAAATTCTGGGATGATGTTCCCATAGTGCCAACGGGGAATGGAAGCAGCTAGAGAACAGGCTGTGAGGTATCTGGGGAGGGCCTTGTCTCCAAACTGAGCCACAGGGCCGGGCCACCTGCAGAGGCGAATGAGGCCCTGCCCCAGCAGGAGGATGGAGACAGCTGCTTCCCGACACTTGGGGAAGTTTAGAGCACAATTGAAGGTCGTAGAATAAACAGTTACTGAGCATGACAGGACATATGCCTGCTGGATGTCAGGGGCTAGATATCTGAGTACAATGCCCTCCTCCCGCTCCCCCCAGCTGCGTAAGCTTGAGCACAACTTAGTTGACCTAAGTCTCAATTTTCTTGTCTGTGAAGTGGGGATAGCAGTAAACAAAGTGGATCGTTTTGGGGGTTAATATAATATGCCCAGCACAGCCCCCTGAATGTTTTTGCCTCTAGCTTGGACTAAACAGAATACACTGAACGGTAACCTCATCACAACATGTTTTTGAGATGTTTCGCGTTTCATAACTCATTCTTAATTCAAAGAGCAGAGATTGACAGAACCCAAATTCCATTTTGCTGATGTCGGCACTAGTGGAAGTAGCGACGGCTCCTTCTGGCAGGGACTGCCTGGCTGTGGCCCTCCTGTCATACAATGTGCAGCTTGCATGGACGGCTGTGGCTCGCTGGAGTCAGGCTCCCAGGGCTGGCTGCTGTTTCAGTGCCTACTGCTGCGTCACAAAATGGAGCACCCCAAAATGGAGCAACTCAAAGTAGTGCCGCAGCTCAGGAATTCACACAGCTGCCTCTGCTCCACGTGGGGTCCGCTGGGCAGCTCAGCCAGGCTGGGCGCTCCGAGGTGGCCTTGCCCATAGGTCTGGGCTTTGCGTCTGTTCTCAGGGGCACCTCTCAGCTCTCCTCCCGGCGGCCTCTCCTTCCAGCACAGCAGCACCCCGGGGGCACAGGCGGGAGCCACCAAGGCCTGGCCTAGAAGAGGCACGACCTCGGTCGGGCTGCACGTTTTGGTCGGGGCCAGGCACAGCCAGTCCAGACTCAAGGACGGGGAAGTGGACTCTGTCCACCACTGACCAGCTGCAGCAGCACAGGCACAGGCCAAGGCCCGGTGCTGCGGGCACGTTCCAGAACAACGTGCCCGAGCTGCAGACTGGCGCCTCTGGACCCAGAAGCCAGAGCCTTCCTCCAGGGTTGGGCACGACCAGCCTTCCTCTGAGGAACATCCCTGCATTTGTTTGGGGCACAGAAGCACCAAAGAGACGAAGGACTCCTAGCAAAGGAGACAGAAGGTGGCTCCAGGGAGCACAAAGAGAACAGGCAAGCACAGGGCCTGGGAGCAAGAAAGCAGCTTTGAAAGAGGAGGGAGTGACCACCATGAGGAGTGGAGCAAAAGGAGAAGCACTTCCTGGGTGGATGACAAGAAACCGGTGGCGAGCAGGCACCCTTAGCAAGGGGCTGGGGCGGGGGAGGCACGGCCCCCGTGTCCTGATGACCTGAGTCTAGGCTCTGTAACCTGCACCTGGGCCTCTCTGGGTGGGGAACTCATGACCATTTGTTTTAAGTCCTCTTAAAGGTCCCCGTGTCACCAGCCGCCTTCTTCACCTCCCAGCTGAGGTTAGATGAGACCCCAAGACCGCCCAGGCCATTCGATGCCCCCGAGAACTCTTTGGTACTCTTGTTCTCGAATGTCGTAGACAATCAGCAAAGGTTGCAGGGATCTCTGACGTCACAGTTCAATAAGGGTTTAGCGTCTAAATAAGATTTTTGGGTCTCTGACAAAGTGCAGAGTGAAGTCACTGTGGATGAATTCGGGGGAAGGGATCGCTGGGCTATTTGAACGCACAGTGCTTGAGGCTGCAATGAGCCTCCCTGTGTATTTACGTGTTTGCCAAAGAGGGTGGCGCGCACCTCGGCACAGGCTCCACTGAGGTGCAACGTGGAGGCTGGAGCCCTCAGACTGTCTCATCTGGGCTCCTCGGACATGGATCCTGACTCCGCGGGTGATGCCATGTGCAACAGCACCATGGACACCACAAAGTACTGCAGGCCCAACTTGCGTCCCCTCTGGCCCCCTGGTGCCCTGTGTCTGCCCAAACCCCACCCCACTGTGACAGGCCCTGGAGCAAGGCCCGGTCTTGCACGCCAGCCCTCACCAGTGTGCAGCTCCATCTTCCACCCACAGCCCAGCCTCCACAGGCCCTTCCCCTATCCTGCACCTGGCCTTGACCCCGGGAACTCACCAACAGGACTACAGCTGCTGTGTCCAGGGACCCAGCAGGTCTGCAGCCTCTGCTAACCCCTTTACTCTGGCCAGCCCTGGCTGAGACACACACTCATGTATGCACACACACAAATATGAATGCAGAGATAGATGAATGCATGCTATGGACACACTAACACACAGGTGCCACACATGTGAAGGCATGCACACATGCACACACATGTAGACACTCACTCAGACACCCACTTGAACCAGCCACAGAGAGGCCGGGCCTGCTCTAAACAACCCAGCACCTACCCTTTGCCCACAGTACTGGTCCCATTTAGACGTGGGGAAGGATTCCAAATTGCCCACCATCAGATAGGAGAGGCCAAGTGGCCATTGCAAAGGACATCTGGCCCCTCCTGCCACTTCCCACTGAGCCCCATCATGCTCAGCTGCCTGGACACTTTCACACACAGGAGCATAATCATGCCTGCGGCCATTTCTGGAAAGGATGCCTTACCCCCATCACCTTGCCAGGTACTGTACATACCTCACCCCCCTGTATTCTCACAGCCACCCAGGAGAATGGCTGCCAACAGCATGCAATGCTGCACAGGTGGCCTTCCTTGCCTCGGAGCCCGGGACACAGATGGCCCCAAAGGATGCCGCTCTCTGGCCACGCTGCAGGGTGTCCACGTCTGCACATGCAGCCAATCACTGGACAACCATGGGCTGGTCACCCTTACCTCCCACAGCTACAGCCCACGTGCTTGTGTCCTTTCCCCAGGAGCATCTCTTCTTGGACTCCTTCCCCACCGTCAAGCAGAAAAGGATGCTACCAGCCACTTTCACTTCCTTAACTGGAACATTGCAAGAAATCCTGTGGTTAGAATCATGGCGACTGCTTGAGATTTAGTGACATCTTCCTCTTGTAACTCCCACATCCAGCCTCAGTTTTGGAGGACTTGTGCCTAAGTATCCTGCCAAATTTCGGCCCCTGGGAAATGTGTCTTTCGTAATCCGAGTCCTTTCACAACGACCTCCCTAATAAAAGAGTGAGGTACCTGGGACACTCACTATGTGCTGAGACCAGAGCCCAAGTGTGACCATTCCCTGGTGCATGCTGCGGGGAACAACCCTGTGATGAACAGTCCTGAGAATCTGAAGTTTTCTTAACCCCAAAAGAAGAAAACTTCTTAACACTTTACTGTTGCGAAATGAGAGAATGTCAGGCACCCAGCTACTTACCGCCCCATCAGCTGTTGCCATACTTTCTATTCAGTGTAGAAAAGGGGAGTCAACACACTCCTTGCTCCTCTAAGGACCGATGTTTACGCTAATGAGCACACACTGCAGGAAGGAGACAGTAAGAAGAGGAATCCAACCAGAAGTTGAAGGATCACTTAAAATCCATCCTAACCTGATTCCTCGAAACACCAAACATAGAATTACACACGATCCGGCAATCCCGCTTCTGAGTACATGCGCAGAAGAATTGAAGGCAGGGACTCTGAGAGGTATTCGCACACCCGTGCTCATGGCAGCACCGTCGCAACAGCAAGAAGGTGGAAGCAACACCGGCATCCGTCAGTAGACGAGTAGGTCAATAAAACGTGGTGTGTGCACACAGTGGAGGATTCCTCAGCCTTAGAAAGGAAGGGAATTCTGACACCGGCTATGACACGGATGAACCTTGAGGACGTTATGCTCACTGCAATGTGCCAGTCACAAATAGGCAAACAGGCAAAACGAGTGTTTCCGCTCACATGAGATCTCTAGAGTGGTCAAACTAACAGAAAGTAGAATTAGAGGTTAGGGGCCAGGGGATGAGAAATCGCTGTTTACTAGGAATAGTTTGTTTTGCATGATGAAAAGTTCTAGAGATGGGTTTCCCCACCGTGTGAATGTAATTAATGCCATAAACCTAATCGTTCTCCCTCCTTTCTGCTCTTTCCTTTCACCAATTAATTCTCCACCCAAAAGCTAGTGAGTTTCTCAAAATGCAAATCAGATCTGGTCACCCCTACCTGGAATCCACCCACAGCCCTTTCTTTATCTTAAATAAAACCCAAGCTCCTCATCACGGCCTGCAAACCCCTCACGATGGAGCCGCCCCCGGCCCCATCCTCCACTGGCACGGCTGGCCCCTGCCCTCCCTCCTGCCACTCTGGACTCTCCCGAAGGGCTTCCCCTGCACAGGTTGCGCACCTTTCTGACTGGAGTGGTCCTCCCAAGGCTCGCCCGGTCCACCCACCCACTCGACCACGCAGGCCCCGCTCCTCTGTGCCCCGGCCACAGCCTGGCTTGGTGCTCGCGTCATCTCCATCTTAGTACTTAGTCAATTATAACAGTTGCTGGTGGTGCTAGTGTTTCTGCTAATCTATCCTTTCCACAGACTCTCAGGCCACAGGCACACGAATACGTCCACGTAGGTGACAACCACAGCCCCAGTGTTGGCAAAGTCCCCAGCGTTCAGTGGGCACTCGGTGTTTGTTGAGTGGATGAATTGGCCTGGGACCTCATTGGTGCATGTTGGGAGTGGATAAAAACTAAGAAAAATTGTCCTCCCTGGTTAGAAATGGATGTTTAGCACCAGGAAGGGACCTGGGCTATCACAGAACTTGAGAAACAGAGGATTGTCGGCTTAGCTTCCAGAAGCAGCAGTGGGAAGAAATACATCCTCACGTGCAAACATGTCCACAGCCTCAGGTCCACATCTGGAACTCACAGGCAAGAGGCAGGGATCGAGCCATTTTCAAAGATCCAAATGTCACACTGCTGAGACGCCTCAGAAGACTGTCCCTACATACAGACTCACTCTGGCCAAAGTCATTTGCCAAGCACTGCAGCCTCAGTGCTCTCCCAGCTGCCGGAGCGTGCGAAGCGCGAAAGGAGGCCAGGACACAAAGTGCTCCTCAGGCTTTCTCGTCCACGAAATTGGCATTTTCCTTACATAAGACTTTTACTTAAAGAGCTATTTGTGGTCACTTACTAAAAATTAGAAAGGAAAAGAAGGTTCATGAAATGTACACAGACCATGGCTGATCTTGGGCTTGTCTTTCCCTATGCCTCTGTGTCCTCAGCTAGGCGTGGGAAGAACAAAAATAAAACCATCCTCACCAAGTTATTGTGGTGACGAACTGAGATAAATGCGTAAAATGCTGTCTTTACGAAGTTATGCATATAGCTATAACAGGTGCTCAGCTGAAACCAAACTGGGATTTCCACTCTGGCCTCTGAAGGAGAGGGTGTCTCTGTGCTGGGTTTTGTTTGGGATTTTGAAGGGATTTTGTGACAAGTACCAGAAGGAGAGGGACATTGGAGGCGGGTGACAGCTGCCAAGCTCCATGCAGAGAAGACGAACAGGGGACCAGAGAGGCAGGTGCTGTCTCTATGAACATTTCTGTGAGCCCTGCATCCCACGTGACAAAGGGGACAAGTGTGTTGGGAAGAGGCACCCCCGCCATGTACGGACACCCCCCGTGTCAGCTGGAAGTGCTCCAATAGGGCGGAGGCGTGCAGTGTGCCCTGGCACCTGAAAGGTTTGCCACTTAGGGACACGGGGCAGGAGCAGGAGCAGGGCCTGTGGACACCCTGGGGTGGGGATGCCGATGGACCCTGAGGCCAGCGGATGGCAGACCAGCTGCAGCCCTCAAGCACAGTGGGCCACAGACACTCGTGCGGGGCACTTAAGAAGCCGGAGGCAACACAGAGCAAAGTGGAGCAGGTAGGGCCACGGCCCGGTGAGGCCCATGGAATTCTGGGCTTAGTATCACGGGGACCTCTTTCCAGCCAGCAGCAGACGGGGCCTACGGACACGGGAGCTGCACATTATTCTTGTGTTGCAAGCATAGAGAAAGCTGCTTTGGGGAAGAGACAAAACGCTCAATAACCTGGATCTAGGCTGGTCTAAAATCAATACGCGCTACGCTACCACACAACTCCGGGCGACCCGGCAGCCTCCGAGGCTGCTTGTTGCCTCGGTGATAACAGTGAGCAGCAAAAAGTGGGCGCCACTGCCTCGTCAGTAGCAGCCCTCTCATGGCCATGGCCCCGAGTGGCCCCCACATGCTCCCCTCATGTGTTCAGGGATAAAGAAGACCTGGATTCCTCAGGGACTCCACGGCAGTAGAAATATTTATGGTTCTCTGTTTATGTCCACTGTCCGCCACTGCTGTGCTATGTCCGTCCTATTAGTCCCGCACCTGGCTCCTGCAGAAATGGCAGTCCAAGAGGGGCTCTAGGTCCCGCTCCAAGTGTCACCATAGCCTGGGAGTACAGCGCCACTGCGTCAACAGGACGGTATTTTGTCTTGTTTGGCCCATGTTTTGCTCTTTCATCTTCGCTTACCTGGGCCCCACCCTGGAGAAATGGAGGAAATGAGGAGCAGGAAAAACCAGGACTGTCCCCCAAGCAAAGCCCTCATGCTGCTCTGAGAGCTGGAAACCCAAGGAAAGGCTTCAAGGGTGGAGAATCCACAGTTTGATTTTTGACTAAGGACAGACATCAGCCGCCCCAAATGGAAACTAACCAGGATCTTGGAAACAGTGTGCGTGATCTTAGGACAGATCTCAAGACTGATGAGTTCCAGAGAGGATCCTGAGGTCAGAAAGCATCCCTAAGGGTCCTTTGCACTTCCAGGTGGCAGGTGTGTATGTCTTCCAAATGAAATCCATCCCTCTGCACCTACAGTTGCTAGTAAATGAACATTTCTGAGACTCCGCTGTATTTCTCTTTATTGTGAAGCAAGGTAGCTCACCTTGCAAATGTTGGCATTTCATTCACTCAAAAAATGCTTTGTGGGCCGGGCACGGTGGCTCACGCCTGTAATTCTAGCTCTCTGGGAGGCCGAGGCGGGCGGATTGTTTGAGCTCAGGAGTTCAAAACCAGCCTGAGCAAGAGCGAGACCCCATCTCTACCAAAAATAGAAAGAAATTAATTGGAAAACTAAAAATATATAGAAAAAATTAGCCGGGCATGGTGGCGCATGCCTGTAGTCCCAGCTACTCGGGAGGCTGAGGCAGTAGGATGGCTTGAGCCCAGGAGTTTGAGGTTGCTGTGAGCTAGGTTGATGCCACGGCACTCACTCTAGCCCGGGCAACACAGTGAGACTCTTTTAAAAAAAAAAAAAAAAAATGCTTTGTGTTACCATTGCCCCTCGTTCTGCTCATGTTTTTCATTATTTGCCATGTTGGATAAGTGACTAATTTTGAATTAATAAAAACTCCCCTGGAACTTTAATAAAGCATGGAAGAATCTCTGGGCCATAGGTGCTAGCGGTATCAAAGTGGCCCGGACCTCATACAGAAGGAGCCGTCGTGCGGACAGAAGGCGTTCGCACTGCTGCCCTTGCCTCGCGATGCCAGCAGAACTTGCTTCCGTCGCCGCAGCCCGTGGGCACGCTCACCCCCACGCCCTCCCGGATCTGACGCAGCCTTCCTGAGCTAGACCCCAAGCCCCCTCCCGTGAACGGCCCGCATCCCTTCCCTGTCCCCTGTGGCACAGGCAGAAACCTCGAGCCTCAGATTTCCAGTGAGAGTCCAGATTTGAGGCAATTTCATTTACAAATGAATTTTAACCCTGCCATTTGCAAGCTGTGCTGAGGGACATTGCACATAAGAAAGAGCTCCACTATAGAAACATCCCGTAGTCCCCTGACCTTGGGAAACACGCACGGAGCCCTGGCCAGCTGGTCAACCCGGGGGTCCCTGCCCGACTCGACACAAGGCAGCTGTGCCGTCGGGTCTCCAGGAAGCGCTCCAGGCACAACTGTGGGTTACATATATAACCAAGTGAATTCGTTTTAGAATTATTTGAGAATTTCTATTTTGGAAAAAATTGCATCCTGACTTAGGCTTGGGATGATGAGGCAGTTGTTCTAAGGCGCACACCCTGGTGGGGGGTGCAGGTGTCGTCCCTGCTCGAGCAGGGCCCGTGGCCAACAGCGTGGCTTAACCGCCGCTCCCTTCCCGCCTGTGGCCAAGATAACGCCTCGTGTCCCTTCAGCCCTTTATCTGGGCACACCGCTGACTACATTTCCCAGCCTCTTCGGCAGTTAGATGGGGCCGTGTGAAAGTTCCGGCAAATCAAATGTTGAGCAGAAGTGATGTGTGTCACATTCAGGCCTGGCCCTGAAACCTCCCATGGGATCCTCCACGCTCTTTCTCTCTCCTCATGGGACTCCCGGACTCGGAGGACCCGGCCGAGAACCCTGAGGCCCTGGGCGGCGGCGGGCCTGGCAGCGGAGGAGCCGGCCCCGCTCCCCACCCTGCGCCAGCCCAGCCTCCCCAGACCACCCATCACAGCATCTGCCCTGCAGCTACAAGGGACTCCGAAAACCCGTGTCAGGTGGACAAAGTCACCAAGTGAGGAGAACACGTAAAGATTTCCTGACGAGAGAATTGAGAACTAAATATTACCAGCTCTGCGCCCCGGATGAGGGTCCCCACAGGCAAGTAACATCACTGAGGATTTTCAAGTATCAGGCCCACTTCCTGGAGCTGATCTGTGACCAAGAGACCCAGCAGGTCCAGTAGCACCTAATCCCACAGATCCCAGGAGCAAGAGACTTGCAGGACCTTCTCAGCCTCGAAGCACTTGAGATCTTGAAATGACGAGTGTGGCTCTGTGCGCAGTCCGCCCGCCTGTACCGGGGACGCAGACAGGGGCACAGACCCGCCTGCCAGTCTGGCAAGCGCAGTCCTCCCAGCTCCTTCCTCAGGGAGCCAGGTCAGGGAGGGTGTGCAACTGAGCTTGCTCTAGCTGGCAAAGCCCCACCAGCCTCCACCACACGCTGTCCTTGCCTCACCTCCGGCCCCGCCAGCATAACCTCAGACCACACACTCTGTCACAGGTCGCACACGCAGCACGCAGGCCCGGCTTGGCAGGGAGGGAGGGCAGCGAGCCAGCGGCTTCTGCCAGCAGTCCAAACCGGTTCCCTATGACGCGGCACTGTGGAAAGTGACTCCTGGGACGGGGCTGGCATGGTATGAGAAGAATTGGTGCATCGAAGGGATGTTCTGAGTCCTGGGGGTGCAGAGGTGAGAAGACCCCTGAGGAGCTTGCAGCTGAAAGGAGCCTCGCCCACAGACCCTTGCAACCCGTGGTCAGCGCTGCCAGGTACACCGAGGAAAAGAGCACCCCTTAGCCTGCCCGCAGGTGGTCGGGGGCATCTGGAGGAGGTGTGGCCGTGCTGTGGGGCCTGGGGCCGCGACTTAGAGCTCAGGCACACTCCGCCTGTTCTCGGGGTGGGCCAGAGAGTGTGGGAATGGATCGGCAGCCTGCCTGGGAAGCAGAGCTCAGCCCGTGATGGGGGTCAGTGAAGTCAAAGGGTAATCACCCCAGCTTCTCGGCTTCCAGAGGGGACCACACCCACGCTGGGCCGAGCCCGTGTCCAGAGGTGACAGTTCAGCACACACCACGTGCACTCCTGTCTCACTCCCCTCACCTGCCAGCACCTCTGGAAACAACTTCAAAAGGAAACCCCTGTTCTCAAGTATCTGTTGCAGGAACCCAGGGTACCCAGGAAGGAGCACCCGGAAGCAGAGTGAGTGTCAGACGTGGGTGGCCGCAGTGGGCAACAGCACTGGGTATGTGAGAAGCAGCTCAGGGCTTCTCCGCAGCAGGGGCCGTGCAGCCCAGAAGCAGGCAAGGACATGTCAGGAAGAGGCTGGAGTGCGTTGCCATTTCACCCGTGGGAATTACGAAAGCATGCGTCTGCAGACGTGTACCAGGAGGCACGGAGCAGCTTTGTTATTCATTAGTGCCCAGCTGGAAAGAGTTCCAGGTGTCCCTCAACAGAACCGTGCCATGTCTGTGTGCTGGAACACTACTCAGCAATGAGAGCAACCAGCCATTGACACGTGCCACCTGCCAGGCAGGTGAACTGCCAGGCCAGGCTCTACAGACTCCACGGTGCCATTCACTTCATTTCTGGAAAAGGCAAAACTAAACTGTGCTGATAAAGTACAGCCAGTGGTTGCCTGTGGGGAGATGGAGGTGGAATTGGCTCAGAAGGGGCATGAGGAACTTTCTAGGGTGATGGTGATGCTGTAGATCCTGATAGAGGTTTGGATTAATTGCATTACGGAGGTGGATGCATTTGTCTAAACTCATCAGGTCGTTCTGTTAATGTAAGTACATTTCACTGAATGCAGATTTTACCTCTAACGAAAAAGAGTAGAACTGTAAACAATAACTGAAATCTTGTCAATGATGTTCATGCTGAAGTGCTTAGGGTGGTGTGTACTGACGTCACCAACTCCCTTGCAACCCAACATCCCTTCACGTTGACATTGAGAAAGGCTAACGAAGAACCGGATTGGCAGAATGTGTGAGAACACAACAGTCAGCAAGCTCTGGCCGCAGTACACACACGCCCTGCACCGGGGATGAGGGTCAGCAGGATAGGCACGGCTTCAGGAAACCTTTGGGATGCAGGGGGCTCTGGAGGGGCAGGGAGTCAGGGTGATGCCTGGCTCCTGGCTTGAGTTGCTGGTGTATGTGAACCAAGTTTCTGAGCTTTAGCAGTGACAGCTTTGGGCATCCACAGGAGAGGGCAGCCTGCCCCTGAGCCTTCACCCTCCGTGAAGTGACTGTCCACTTGGGGACAAGAGAGAAGCTCACTCGAGAACCCAACACCAAGAGCCAAGCAGATATCTTTTCCTGCAAGTCTCAAGAGCAGCGCAGAGCAGAGGAGCTGGGAGAGGCAGAACTGCTTGCCGACCTGGCGTCCTGAGCTCACCCTGGCCAGAGATCCTCCGTGATGCCCCTGGCCTCCTGCCAGCAACACCCACTTTTCCTGCAGAGCAGCTCCAGGTGAGGACACCTTTCTGGCCCTGTTTCCACTCTCCGTGCTCCCCTCCCCTGCTGGCCGGGATCCACCTGGGAGGAAGCTCTCCTCAGCTGGGTGCTATCCCAGGGAGTCAGACACTCCAACGGGACAACCTGTCACCTGCCCAAAGATGCACACACGAGTAGGTAAACAGGCTGGAATCCAAGCCCAGCTCAGGTGGGCTCCAGAATCTGGGCTTTTCTACCACTTCTGTGCCATAGTGAGCAGTGGGAGGAAGAGGAAATGAAACATCAGTCGGTCACTTACAAATAATGTCCCCAGGATACCGAAGACAAGGACGATACAGTGGCTCCGGATGTTGTGGGCTCTTTGTCATCTGTGTGATTTCTGCTGTTCACTGGCAAAGGTGAGAATGTGCACATCAATTCTACAGTGTGAAAAACAATCCCCAAATAAGCACTCGTGTTCAGACCCACTTAGGAAACAATGAGCGTGCATGCCGGCATTATTTTCCAAAGTGCTATGTTCATTTCTTTCAAGAGAAATGCTTCTCTGGCTCTCCGTGTGGAGGGCACCGCAGCGACTTCCTAAGTGTATTCTGGTGAAATGCCTGCTGGACTCAGCTGTCCCCACTGACCCACAGTGGGGCCCCAGTCCTAGCTAACTGAAAAGAATGTTCTAGAAGGAGCCATCAGGCCAACCCACAGAACAGGTAGACCCTGGAGACTGAACATAGAAGGGGTAGGGAAATCCCCACCTTCAACAGAAGGAACTGAGCACAGCGACCCAGCGCAGGGCCCTGAAGAAGGCCCGGCCCTGTCTGAAGATGGCTGTGCCTGGAAGGTGCATGAACGTTTCCGCTCTGCTCCAAGGGAGCCCCAAGGCACAGAGCTTAGCCTCCTGGCCTCTGGAGTGAGATTCCAGGCCCAGGCCTTAGCAGCGCTGCGAGCATGCCTCGGTTGGCTCGTCCGTGGTGCGGAGACGGGAATGCACCTCCCACGGGTGGCAGAGAAGCCTCAGTGGACCCTACACATAAGGCATATGGCACAGGGCCAGCAGTCAGAGAGCCCCTAACCACTGCTGGCACTACTGCCACCGTCATCCACAGAGAAGGAGAAGCCAGAGAGTCACAGGGCCAACAAGAATCCAGCCCGAGTCTTTGGGAAGGTCCAAGTCCAGGCTTCGTGACTGCCTGTTTCCATCCACTCTCTCTGCTCTCATGAAGGAAAGCCCAGAGCAGCCGTGGACTTTGGCAGAAAAAAACAAAACATTGCTAATTGCAATCCTAATGGCTTCTGTAACTAGGTGAGGGCCTAAACAATCCAGGGCTGCAATACAGGTGTCAAAAAGGGTGCAGTCTCGGGATTTCATAGGCGTGATGTTGCACGGGAGAAGCCAGGCCCAAGCGATGCAGGCTCTGCGCTTGCAGTTACACGAGTCAAAGCTAACGCGTGTCCGCCATGGGGTTGGAGGTCAGCATGGTGATAATCCTTGGAGGGTTCCCGGCTGAAGGGAGCCTGTGGGGCCGGTAATGTCGTTTCCTGGGCTGACGACACATGTGAGTTCACCACTCTGTGCAATCAGGACGTGTGCCCTTCTCTGAAGGGAAGTTACATATCAACAAAAAGAGCTCCCCCAAAATGCAGAGATACATAGGTTGTCACCTGGGGAACTGTCCTGGGAGGATTAGAGAGTGAAAACAGTGTGCTGCAAACATGAATAATCAGAGGGAATATTCTGGGGCCGGTGCTGGAACAGCCGTGCATGTCATTCAAACAGCACACACCCCGGTGCTGCTCCCACGCCCCCGTCCCGGGCCGCGGCCCCGTCTCTGGATCACCAGCCCACATGCGCCTTCTCCCTGTCACCTCGATGCCCAACGCAAAGAGGACACCTGGCCCAGCCCTCTCAGTGCCTGGACATCATCTGTGCTCACCTGGCCAGTGACAATGTTTGCAGAATAAATAAAAAGATAAAAATCTGGGTTTTAAAAACAAGCAAATAAACAATACCCACCACGCGATTGCCTGTGGTGTCCACCGGGTCTGACTGGTGGAGATAAGAAACGAATGTTGACGTCTTCGGTTTAAAAAAGAGCAGAGGAGAGAGAGAGGGAGAGAGAAAGAGAGAGAGAGAGATTTTTGGTTTTACTTTTTTGTCACGTTTTTGCCGTGTTTTCCAAATTAAAGAAGAAATCAATTACTACTTTAAATTGTATACACAGTGGGGATATTTTAAAAACTCAATATTAACAAACCAACCTCAGCAGCTCCATTGAAACAACTGGTCATCCCAGCTTTTCATCACGGAGCCCAGAACCTCTCCCCTGGGCATGGAAGGGGCCATGCGGGCAGAGCACGATGTCAGCCTTGAGCACGTCTTACCTTAGCGGGACTCTCTCGCTGTCTCCAAAGGGCATGCAGGCGTTTTATCCATTCGCTTGCGCTTACACAGCCATTCGCTTACTCCTCACCTTGTGCAGGAGATGCTGAGGCCAGATCCCAGGAGACGCCCTTTTCCAGGGGTCCCGTAGATTCTCTTAGATTCTCCTGGGCTGTGACCTGTGTCAGAAGGACCTGTCACAAAAGCTCCGTGGGACTGAGAGCCTGGACAGAGCTCGGGTCTCCTAACACAAACCCTCACGGGACACTGGGGCAGACTGCATTTTTCTGAGAAGGCTGCGCCTCTGTGCACATGTCTGCATGGATGCATTCCACCCACAATCTCCCCTCCTGATGCGACCAACACTCCTCCTGCTGGGATCTTTGTCCCCCACGCTTGAATCTAGGCACAGAGAGAGTCTGGTGCGAGGGGTGCTGTGGGCCGGCCAAGGAGGGGCCGTACGGCTCGCTGCAGGCTCTCTGAGGACTCACCCTGGGAACCCAGCCACCAGGCTGTGAGGAAGCCCAGCTAGCCATGCAGGGAGGACTGAGATCCCAGCCTACAGCCCACTTGCCTGCCAGACTTAAGAGTAAATGACCACTCACTCAGATGTCCCAGCCAGGCCCCAGACATGGTGGAGCAGAGAGGAGCTGTCCCCACTGTGAAGTCCACAGATTCCTAACCCTCAGGTCCCATGCGCTTACCCAGTGGTTGTTTCTCACACCGAGTTTCCAGGTAGCTCACCACGGCCCAGTGACCACAGCCCTTGTCCAGAGGGGAGGTAGCAGAGACGAAGCATCCTCAAGCCACCTTGGAAAACCCTGATTTTGACCTCGACAGGCCTGGAATGTCCTACCCCTACCCCAGCCAGCCTGGTGGGCAAGCAGCATTGTGAACATCTTGTGGAAAGTCAAGCCAATTTCAGGCAGTAGCTCTGAAAATCACTCACTCTTCTAGTAGCTCCCGAGAGCTGCGCTGAAGCAGGATGGACACGTGTTTCGCTCTCAGTCCTCACAACCACCCTGGGCGCTAAGTACGACTCTCCACACAGAGGAGGATGGAGGCCCCGGGTGGCCAGGAGGCTGGTCCACAGTCACCAGCCCCCCAGGTCTCTGGGCCTCCAGTGTGAGCGTGGCCATCCTGCGCAGAGCCCAGCCGGTGCCTTTAACCCCCCTCTGCTGCCGGCTCCCCCCACACCCTGCACACAGGGACCGGGCAGCCCAGCCGACTGGGAGCGGCAGCGGTTCCTCAGCGGTGGCAGCAGTATGTGCTGTAGAGCCTACATCTCCCCGACTCCGTAAGGCACATCTCCATAAGGGCCCACCCTCCTTTCAGGGACCTCCCTTGACAACAGCTGCCTGCCACCTGCGACCTGGCCACCTTCACTGAGCAGATGGCCACAGTACCAGTGCCTGGCAGGCTCTTTCCCAGAGTTGGTCCAGGGCAGGCTTGGCCTTGTGGCTGAGCATCCCACAGGGCTCCAGACACCAGATGGGCTATAAGTTGTCCAGGCCACCCTGGACCACACAGCTCTGTCCCGTCCACACCCATCTGGGCCCATGTCCTGCTTGTCCTCAGCACACTGGGTGGAGCAGGCCTCAGGGCCACGCAGGGCCCTGGGGAGGATGCAGGCTTTGAAACCTGACCACCTGGTTTGCAATTCTGGATGCCACCACTCACCATGTGCCCTCAGGAAATGCAACCTGGCCCGACTTCATTTTCTTATAAAGTGTAGCTGATCTATGCGTCTGTAAGGTGAAGCTGCTCAAACCTGCCCCCAGGCCTGCCAGGACATTAAAGGAGACAGTTGAGAGGGAGTGCCCTTCAGGCCTGGCACGGAACAGGTGCCCTTTCCTGGTCACCATGTGTGCACGCCTGTGGTTGCGTGGGGGGTGGGGGCACGTGCACCAGGAGGGATGTCCCACCATGGCCCAGGCGCAGACCCTGAGTGTGGCTCTCCGCAAGGCAGGTGTCTCCAGGCCCTGCCACCCCCAGCTGGGCCCCAGCCCAGCTTCTCCCCGCCCACCCCCAGGAGGACCATCAGCTACATGGTCGCACGGGGACTTGATGACTCCCTGTTCAAGTCACTTTCCCAAGTCTCTCCTGACCTCTCGGTGGCCCAGAGGCCAACACACCTGCTCAATCAAAGCTCCCAGGGACAAGCTCAGGCCCCAGCCAACATGGCCGCAAGTCTCGGACTCTCCGGGGGCCCAGGGCTCTCCAGCGGGGAGTGCCAGGCCAGGTGGGGTGCACGGCAAGGTTTTCTTGGAGGCCTGTTCGTGGGGGGAAGAGCAACCCCCATCATCTGCTTCTGGGTTCCCTGCGCTTAAAATTCCCGTCTGTTCTCTGCTCAAGCCGAGGGGGAGGCCCGGTAGACAGCCCGGTGCCCCCAGGACTACAGGTGCCTTCCGTCCCAGAGGGCGCCGTGCACAGTGAACGGCTGGAAATGACTCTCCATCACTTTAATTAGACAGGCTTTGGGGGTTTTTATGTCCTTCCTGCGGTTTCCTTTTCCTTTTGCAGCTTTTTTAGGCCCACCCTTTCTTTTAAAACAGGACCTCTGAGCCCTGGAGACCGTGGAGATGCTTTTGAATGTCAACAACACCCAGGAGGTGGCACAACAGCATGTGTGAATCTGCATGTGTGTATGCATGCATGGTGTGTGCATGTGTGCATATGTGTGCACCATGTACTTGTGTGCATGCATGCATACACGTGTGCATTGTGTTGCTGCTTCATGTGTGCACATGCATGCACATGTATGTGTGCTGTGTGAGTGGGCATGCTGTTGCACATTTGCACGGGTGGGTGCATGTGTGTGCACACATGTGCACATGTGTAGTTGTTCATGTATGCACATGAGTGTACATTTATACAATTGTCAGTGTGTATACCCATGTGCACACCCACATGCATCTCCTGGGGACAGAGTCCACCACTTCCTTCACTTTCTCAAAGGGGCTGTGACCTTAGAGAAGGTTCTGCCCACAGTTCAAGAGCTGTTTACATTCCTTGGTTATCTCTCTGTCCATCTCTTTACTCTTCCATGGGAAACAAGCAACCCTGTGCCCTAAACAAAGATGACAACGTTCATCTCCCTTCCTCTCCCTCCCTTCACAGCCCACATGAGCATCCCCGGGCCCTTTCTGGACCCTCTGAGCCTCTGTCCTGGTTTAGCAGAGCTCCTGAGTGCCAAAGTGGCCACCGGAAACAGGCCAGCTGCTTCAGCCACCGATGCACACCAGAAAGCAAGAAGCAGCTCCTGGGCACTGCCCGGGAAGGCAGCCTGGTGCCACCACCCCGTTATCTTCAGGATGATTCGGCACATGTGGGAGGCAGCCATCCTTCCATCATGTGTCGCTGTGGGGCTCTGCTCTGCACAGGATACCCTCAATAGGCTGTGCGGGAAGTGGCTCAGCAGAGGAGGACAGCAAATGCCTGGGCACCGAAAACGCAGTGGTGTCCTGACACTCACTCCTGCAGGGGAATTCTGGCCACAGTGGAAAACTGTTCTCAAACTATTTGTGGGGAAGGACTGAACATTTTCTGTTGTTCTAAACAATTCATTGCAAACTGACACTTTTGTGAAATGTATTTTGTGAAATGAATTGCTAGAAAACCAACTATGGATGTCACTGCTATGACCTATTGCTATAAAAGTTTCTGCTCACTCAATTCCTATGCTTACCTTTGCGTAGCCTGCCGCAGTCAAACTAAGCAAATGTGATGGTTAATTGAATGTGTCAACTTGCCTGGGCTAAGGGGTGCCCACATAGCTGGTAAAACATTATTTCTGGGTGTGTCTGTGAATTTCCAGAAGCAATAAACATTTGAATCAGTAGACTGACTAAGAAAGATGCCCTCACCAGTGCTGGTGGGCCTCATCCACTGAGGGCCCAGATAGAACAAAAGGGCAGAGGAAGGGTGCATTTGCTCTCTCTGCTTAAGCTGTGACATCCGTCTTCTCTAACTGGACATCAGTGCCACTGGTTCTCAAGCCATCGGACTTAGACTGGAAATACACTACTCGCTTTCCTGGGTCTCCAGCTTGCAGACAGCAGAGGGTGGGACTTGTCAGCCCCCATAATCACATGAGCCAATTCCTATAATAAATCTCTCTCTCTCTACACACATGCATGTGTGTGTATACACACGCATACACACACACACACACACACACATGCACACACACACGTATCAGCTGGGCAAGGCCCACAATAGCGGTGCAGGGCCCTGCCTGGTGTCTGTTCCAGCGATGGGCCTCCTGGGGCAGGGTTCAGGGAGGGGGTTGCTGAGGCGGCGAAGGGGGCAAGAGGATTCCAGGGAGCTCAGCACGTGCAGAGGCCAGGGGGTGCAAAAGGTTAAATCATGTTGGGTGGGGGCCAGGTCCTAGGGCCCATGCGACCCTTGTGCAGCACAGAGTAGGACTATGGAGGCCCAGCGGGAACACAGCAGCCCTGCAGGCTCCAGTGAGTGGTCAGCCTGCTCTCTGCTCCCTCCAGCAGCGGGAGAGGGCCCAGGCGGTCAGCTACCAGCCCCCCACATGTCAGCTCTCTGATAGGGGCTGGGGCAGGAGGTGACCCCACACAAGCCCAGCCCACCGGGGCATTCCAGCCTTGGGAGGAGGCTGTATTTCCCTTCCTCACCTCTCAGATAAGGACCCTGAGGCTCACCACCGATGCCCTGCCCTGCGCTCTCATGGAGCCGCCTGTACCGCTTCCCAAACAAAACCATCAGGAACAGAATAAAACCACACTGATGCTGGAAGTGGAGACAGACACCGGATTGCTCGTATGAGACTCTCTCCTGCTTGTCGCTGCAGCCCCTGTGCCCGTCAGGCTGGAGCTGGGGAGGGCTGGCAGGTGGGCTGGCCATAAGGGACAGCAAGCCCTCCCCATGCAGCACCGAGACCTGGGCCCACGTCCCTGAAGCACTAAGTCTCTCTGTGCAGGCCCTGGCACTTCTGTAACATGGTGAACAGGCTTGCAGGACTGGCACAGGGTTCACCATCCTTGCACCGTCCTTGTGAGCCAGGACACTCCTCTGGCCATGGCCTCCAGACAGCACGTCCCCTACTCCACAAGGAGCCGGAGCCTCCCCTCCCACCCTCCTCTCCTCTGCGGTCCAGGGAAGTCTCACCAGCCCCTCACCTGCCTTTGCCATGAAGCACAAGGGGGACCCGGTAAATCCCAGAGCGATGCCGGTGGCCCAGAGCCACGCTAATGATGGCGGAGAAAGAGAGCAGGCTGACATTGCCGTCACAGTTGGGTGAGGCCCGGGACGGCTGTCCCCAGCAGCAGCTTTCACGACCACAGCTGGCTCCACCTGGCCTCTCGAGTTCCTCACACCCAAACTGGGAGTGTTTCTGAGGCGCCCGGAGCCCTGCGTCCCACAGTGGGGGTGCAGGCTGGTGTGGCAGGTACATCCCCCGCCCTGAGCGCTCTCTCACCTGGGGGCTCATTAAAAGATGTCACCCTCACTACTGAGAGAAGGAAACTGAGGCAGGGAGCATTTGTGGCCCACCACAGTTCATTTGAGTCCCAGCGGGGTCTGACAGCATCTCCAGCCTCCTGATTTTCACGCAACTTGTCTATCCACAACTCAAGCGTCTGCTTCAGGAAATAAAAATAAAATGAATAAAACTGTTTTCCTGATGGGATGAGCACACAAGTAAATGTAGTCTCTGGCCCCCTTCCAGGGAGAAGGGGGTCTGTGGGCCTCCCCTGGAACCTGGGCGGGCGGCTACTTTTGTCCACCGACACCACTCCAAAGCGCTAGGCCACCACAGAAGACGGCTCCCCTGAGGCCGCCATGCTGCAAGGAAGCTGAAGCCACATGCTCCAGTCTGTGCCCCTGCCCTGGATCTGCAGGAGAAGCCGCACCCAGATTGCGACCCCTGCTGTGGAGTCACGCCCTCTTCCCAGGGTCCTGCCTGATCTCCTCCCCAACAGAACCCTGAGCACAGGGAAATGGGCATTGTTTTATGCCACTAAGTGTGGGGTGGGCAGTGGCTGAGCGTCAGGTCAGTGGACGTGTGTGTCTGTCTGCAGTGGGAAATCCAGTCCTGGGGCTCCCCAGTGTGCGCCAGCCCCCACCCCGCTCCTAGCAGCCAGGCCACAGCCGAGGGGTGTCAGGGACAGCCGTGTGCAGGGATGAGGAGGGAGGCAATGAATCCACACCCACTCACCCCCCAAGAGGCCAGAGTTGAGGAGAAGGAAACAAACCTCCGCATCACATGTCCCCCCAGAGTCCGTGGCCCTGAGCTGTGGAATGAGACACGCAGGTGCTGGTCCCCCACACTCCCATAGCCGACCTGGCCGGTGGCCAGGGAGGCCTCAGGCTGGTCAGCAAGCTTAGGCCACACAGCAGCCCCAACCCTGGCCCCCGCCCCAGGGTGGACACCCGGAGCCTGGAGCCGGAGTCCCAGGCGCCATGAAAGCAGCACTGGTGGCATTCCCGGGGCAGGACTTGGTGCCCCTGGGGCTCTCAGGCCAGAGCAGTGGTAGGAGCCCTGCCAGGCCTCCCTCTGCAAGGACGTCAAAATTATCCTGTCACTCCCGGAGCTGCTATAAACACGATGAAGCAGGGGAGAATCTCTTTGAAGTCCAAACGGTGCCTACCCCCAGAAAGGGACTCTCCAGACAGAGAGCTCTTCACAGGGCAATTAAAATGTCTGCAGGTACCTGGGCTACACACAAAGTTTGCTGTGGCTTTTGCTGGTAGTCAGCCTTCTGGGGCTTGCCAGGCCAGCACAGCCCAGTGGCATTGGCCAGGCGGCCTGGGGCAGGTGCTGCAGCCCAGGGAAGGCTGGGACCTCCGGGGGGCCATGGGGCCCTGGGGAAGCTGCAGACACTCCATCCCCCCACCCCCATCTCAGGCCGGCACACCTGAGCCCTGGGCTTTGATGTCCTGCCTTTGCAGACAGCCTCCTCAGCAGTCCGTGAAGCTGCTGGAAGTGATTCTTAGTGTGCCTTTTATCAGAGACCAGAGGAAGGAGTTGAAAGCAGAGTGTGGGGTTTTCAAAAGAATCTGCAAGAGGAGGGTGGGGAAGAAAAACCGCCTCAAGCCCCGAAAGGAAGCAAAGGAATGTCTAAAATCTCCCCAGGGCCCAAAGCCTCGTCCTAGCCTGTGATGTGTGTGGTGGGGGTACTCAGAGAAGCTGCTGGGCTCACAGCGTGGGGTTTGGGCTGTGGTTTCATTTGGATCCTGTTAGAAATCTAATTATAAAAACCAAGAGGGCAGCTCCTCTGGCACTACATCGATCCCAGGTGACAGGGTGCGGGGGGTGCCCACTGCCCCGAGCCTTCTCTTCTGCCTGGGACCTCCCGGGCTCTGCAGGTGAGGTGGGTGCCTCCCAACGAAGGAACATGCAAAACGAGAGCAGACGGCGCAGTGTTGCCCACCCACAGCGAGGCAACCTCCCCGGACAAGCGGGGAACCTGGACTCCCTGAGGCCAGGACAACTTGGACCCGTTTCTCGGGCAGAAGCCCCCCCCACAGCCCAGGCAGGACCAGCCAGTCCTGAGGAGCTGTTTGCCGTGAGGCTGCCTTTCTTCTGGTTTGGCAAGAGGGAGACGTCTCAGCAGCCCTCGGGGGCCCAGGAAAGCCGCGGGGGGGCCCCGGGCAACCCAGGCTCCGGAAGCCGGGGACAGTATGGTGCTGGGGTCCGGGCGAGCCTCACTCGTGCCTGACCAGGAGTGGGGCGTCCGCCGCTGGGCACCCAGGCAGGTGCCTGCAGGTATGGGCATGCAAAGGCGGCTGCGCCCTGCCCTTGGGAGCCACTGCCCACGGGGCTGAAGGACACCCTGGCCAGCGCCTAGATATTTTTATTGTGGTAAAATGCACACAACGTAAAACTTACCATTTTTCAGTGTACAGTTCAGTGGCATTAAGAACGTTCGCCCTGTTGTGCAGCCGTCGCCACTCTCCATCTCCAGAACTTTTCATCTTGCAAAGCTGAAACTGTCCCCATCAGACAACTCCCATCCCCTCCCCTCGGGCCTTGGCATCCTGCTTTTCGTTTCTACGGATTTGACTACTCTCAGCACCTGCAACAAGTGGAACCACACAGGATGTAGCCTTTTTCATCCGACTAAAATCAAAGGTATTTTTAAAGACATTTCAATGACATCAATGCATTTTATCCTTTTTCTCCCTTATTTTTTAAATTAAACAGTAAAAACAATTATTTCAGGGTGCAAGTCTGTAAGTTTTCAGACAGGTAGAGACTGTGTAAGCATCACCACAGTTAGGATGCAGAGAAGTCCCATCCTCCCCAGAAACCTCCTCGTCCTGTCCCTTTATATTCACACCTCCCCACCCCAACCTCTTCGGCCACCCTCTACCGTTCGGAGTAGCCACACCCATCACCTGGCCATGAGGACAGGGGACAGCGGTCCTGAGTGTGAGAGCCCCACAGAGGGGGTGTTTGGGGTGGGCTCTGGACTGGTTGATTCGTTATCTTGGAGGAGGCCTTTGCTGGAAATGGGCCAGCCCTGGGAGGGGCAACCTCTCCAGAGTCAGCAAGACCCCAGCTGTCGAAACACCAGGAAATACCGAAAATAAGAAACACGATTAATACAAAGTGTGTATCACATTTGGTTTATCCATTCATCCCTCAGTGGGCTGTTGGGCTCCTTCCGCCTTTGGGCTGTGGCGAATAATGCTGCTGTCAGCACTGACACACACGTGTCTGTCTGAGTCCTAAGCAGCCTAGATGTTTTTTTCAGAATTGAGAAAGGAGTTAGCACCAAAATCAAGGGTTGAAACGCAAAATAGTCTCAATTCAATGAATATGTTTAGTGCTAAGTTCTCACCCCCTGCCCGTATTAGCCCACATTACTGGCCAAAAGAACCATAAACCCTGTTTCTAGATTGCGGGCCACCACCCAGCCCTCTTCTTTTTCCTGCAATGGAAAATGACCCGAGTCCCATGGCGTAATCTGATTAGGGACAGGCAGTGACCTGTGTGCAGGTGCCTTCAGAGCCCTTTGCCAACACATAGAACTATTCACAAGCCCAAAATATTGGGGAACTGTGGCCTCAGAGTCCAGGCACCCATGTTCCTCTGTGGCCGAGCCCCTGCGCGGCTGCACTCAAACACCAGCGCACGGATCCTCCGTCTCCGGGGCGAAGGCCAGCACCCCACTTGCCCTTCTGGGCCTGGTGGAGCCAGCGATGGACACTACATCATCAGAAGTCAGAGCAATAAAGACATAAATAACCACGAGGTCTTCCAAGGAAAGAAAATGTTCACTACCAGAACC